>NC_072739.1:110739655-111088423 GCF_026930045.1 Uloborus diversus | reverse complement strand
TAGTCATATTTTCTTATATCTTTCCTTATAAATTTTAGCGAAATTGTGTTGATTATTTTCATTATTTCAACTCGAAAAAGCGACTCGTTTTACTAATATCGAAACAGTAGTTTTTAACTACAACTCTCTGTTTACCTTTTTTTTTTTTTTTTTTTTGGTACTTTTAACCAGAGCTGAGGAGTTGGAGATAAAATGACCGAATCCGACTTCTTTACGCCCCCCCCCCCCTCCGACCCTAACTGACTCTTACTCGGCAGAGTTGCGATACAATGCCCTCTTCCGACTCCGACTCCTTTAGCCCCAAATCTGCCCGAATCTGCAACCCTCATTTTTTAGATCAGCCTGCATTTTAGAACATATGTTTAAACTGTTTTTAAATTTTTTTTACAAAAGGTACGTATATGTCCTAAATATATCTACCTCTTAATACCGCAGTAAATTCAAAGTGAAGTGTAAAATAGTTTTACTGTAAAATTAACGAATATAATTAATGGCAACCATTTCTTTATCTTCATAAATTTAGAGATGATTCATGATTATATTTCGTTTGTCAATACATCTATCCAATTTCAAGCACTTTCTCTTTTGAATGTTCGGTCTTAGGACTTGCAACATTAACCACCAATTAATAACTTGGAAATAGCATTTTAGAGAGGGGCCCTATGAGTGGAAGTATCGTACTGATGTGAAAAGCTGTTTAATGGGTCGCTATTCGTATATCGATTCAGAAGCCGATATCGATTTTTGCTACACAGCTGAAAGTGGTAGGTCGAAACTATAAAATGCATTTGGGAAATAAATTCGCGCTTCCACCATTTTAAATTTATCCGGCAAATTAAATAGGGCAGTAATTTTTATTTAAAATATATATATTATATAATTTTTTTATTTGAAGTACTGCGTATTTATATTTTACGGATATTTGGAATTAATATGCTGGATTTTAGAGTGTGTCATATCATTGCTGCCGCTAGCTTTTGATATTATTCTCGAAGTTGTTACTTATCAATTAAACATGTAATTAGATTTGGAAACTGTTTAAAGTTAATAAAACAATATTATTTCTTCATATAGATGTGTTTGGAAATACTATTTCAAACTCGCTCGCTCTCTCAAGCGTAAAATTTTGCGTAACGTGCTATTTTTTTTTAAATTTGTTAAAAAAAACAGAATAATTTTCAAAGAACATGAACGATAGCGGCGCAAATTATACAATTTTTATAAAATAGTGGAGTTATAAAAGTCAACGATTACATCAGTCATGTAGTTACATGCTTTTAAAACCTAATTCAAACATTGACACAATTGTAAAGAAAGAATAGTCTCTCTCTTAACTTACATTTGAGTACTTTTAAAAAAATTACATGTCTAACTCCCTTCCGGGAAAACTTGAATCTCCTTTATACTTAGGTTCACCAAAATCGATTCGTTGTTCAATCGTAATCTGTGAAATAGTCCATCACGTAACAAAATCATCAAAACAAACCGTATTCCGATGTAAACACTTCAAAACAACGCTTTCTTTAATATCAGAATGATAAAAACGACCCTTCCCACTTAGTTCAAAATTACAATAACGAATTATTTAGGGAAACGTCAGTCCACATAACTTTAGCATGACTGGAAGGCTCTTGGCAAAACTTAAAACTACCTAAAAAGGACGCTTCACCGAATTCATAATCGTAAAAACGAAACCTTCACTCTGCTCAAAATCGTCCGCACGGATATTGAGAAGTTAAGATTCATAAAAACATGTGCTTCATATAATTTCATATTTATAAATCGAAGTCTTCACAGAATTCGAAATTATCAAAACAAATCCTTCATAGAACTCAAAATCTTCAAAACTCCTACTTCAAGAAGTAAAATTCATCTTCAAAGTCAGTACATCAAATAAGGAACCAGAAAAAAAAAATACATCGTTTTCTTGCACGTAAATATTTTGTTACGATTCAAAAACCTTTAATAAAATGAATATGAATTTTTTAATGCTAAGTATACCTAACGAAAATGCATAACATAGTGAATATACGTGAAATACACCGCCAGCTCAGTCATTTCCAGCCAAGGACTGCAGTTTCGTGCTTATTAGCACTCATCAGCCCGGCATAGGAAAGTGACACGAAACTGCAGTCCTCGGCTGGAAATGACTGAGCTGGCGGTGTATTTCACGTATTTCTGCTTTAGCCCTGGCTAATGGGCGGTAATTTACTGAATATAGTGAATATACTCCACACAGTGTCGGAACAAAATTTTCGAATCTGCGAAAAAATTTTAAGTAATTGGAAAATAATACAATGTATAATTTGGGTTTTCACCTCTTCGTCATGAATTATTTTTGGTTGACCAATTTGGTATAAATACGGTCACCACGTGGTAGACCCTTATTTCTCTCGCAACTTTATGGTTAGGTGGTGAGGTTTTTTTTTTTTTTTTTTTGCACTGGTAAAGAGAGAGAGAAACTCCATTATAGCCTGGAAAGCTATATACTGTATTTTCTTGTGAATGTGTGCTTTATTTATGTAGAGTTTTCACTTTAATCATATTAATTGGAGTTAGCTTTTAAATTTACTTTTTTAAGCTCTGAGCTATAAATGAATGACATAAATGCCATTAATTTATTCTTGTGTACATACAAAATGTGCGGTTTTTTTTAAAAAATATATTTGAACCCTTAGACTTGTCTGTAGTTTTTTCATATATAAAGCTTCAATTGATAATATATCTTTACGATGTAAAAGATTTCTAATATTCTATTTTATTTTAAAGGGGCTATTTTGTAACTATTCCGAGGCAAAATTACTTTCTCTTCGTTTAAAGTTTCAATTCATTGAAATTTCAAAGGCTCTCAGCAGAACAAGAACCTCCTGTGATATTTGCAAAATAACAACACGAAAAAAAGTTTTTCCCATGTTTTTGTAGTTGAACTACTTTTTCACATGAATACAATTGTAAGAAAGGAAGTTCATTCTTTATTACCTTTTAATGAGTTTTCTGAAGAATCCGTTGCCCCAAAATAGCGGTCTATTTTTAAATGAAAAACAACATTTTTTATTCTCTAGGCTTTAGTGTTTTTTTTTCTTGCTTGCTTGTTAAAAACAAAGCACTTGAAATGTGATGCGCTTAAATCTCAGTTACTCTCTAATCTCGTTTTTATTTTGTGCCAGCAATAATGTTCGTCCTCAAACTATTTGTTAGTAATACATCGTTATCGGAACTTAGTTTTTTTTAGTTTTGAAAAAAATATATAAATAAATAAAATGAAAAAGTCTGATGATGCAATGTTCATATGTAAAAGCATTAACTAATTGAAGAAATGGAATGCATTTTGTTCATATTTATTTCATTAAATGCGATGTTAGTGAAAATCAATAAAAGTAATGTGCCTTTTATGGTTTTCGCACAATCATTCCTTTTTCTTCTTAATTACTTTAATTAGTTGAAAATTTAATGATGATGTTTCTCTATTAAGGTGTTTGTATTTTTTGAGTATATTTTAACAAGAAAAAACTCCCCTTTTGGTGTTCTAAATATACCTATTTATTTTGACGTCCATTTGAACGTCGGAACTGAACCGTTCATTCGATTATACTGCCGTGGGAAGGTAAAGAGCAAAATATGTATTTTTTTATTTTTCATCTTCTATGCATTTTTAACCTCTATTGTACTTCGTCCTCTAATGAGGACTCCCATTCAGTGGCGCACAAGGGAGGGGCCCAGGGGGTCCGAATCCCTTCTATAGTTCTTGCATTAATTTTCCCCCAATTGATTAAGATTCTAAGTATTTTTTACGTAAAATAATTTCAAACAACGGCAACAATAATTTCAATTCTAACAAGTGAAACTAAAATTCTCATGTTAAAAAAGTTTCAAAAATATTGTGCACGTTTCCATATCGAATTGCCTATAAGAAGTAGAAGGTTGAGTTTTAATGAATTCACTGTAATAACCATGTTTTTAGTTTTGTTGATGAACAGATTAAAATGAGAGTCTATGAACTTCTATAACCATACGGGTAATTCCACGTCAAATCAATCAAAAAATATAGGTTTTTGATTTCACCATTTCCAATTTTAACGACAATTGGTGTGAGGGACACATATGACAAGATAAGTAATCCTGCCAATTTTTAGAATTCTATTTTAAAAAATTATGAAATACAGGGCTATTAAAAAACTGAAAAATACGAAAAATACCCACCGAAAAGTTGTGTTATTCAAATGACTAACATCACTCTTAGTTATAGAAGAATAAAAATTTAAAAACCATTGTAAAGCTAAAGAATAGAGCTTTTTATTATTTTAAAACATGACTTTCTTACGACACTTTTCAGTTTCAAGATCATTCACCGTGGGTTTTGACCTTGAATAACTCAAAACATGCCATTAAAATTTCTTCAAAAAATATATTTTATAGCTCTAACACTATTCTTCCACTACACCAAAACTTAGACTTTGATCGCTATGGCAAGGTACTGAAAAAAAATCAGGAATGTTCATATGTTTTACATTGTGGAATTCCCTATTTCAGTTCGTGTGAAGGACACATATAACAAGATAAGTGATCCTGCCAATTTTCAGAATTCTACTGCAAAAGTTTTACGAAGTACAGGGCTGTTAAAAACTTTAAAAGTGCAAAATAAACGGAAAGTTGTGACATGCAAATGACTGTAACTTCTATCCTAACTACAATAGAATAAAAATTTAAAAATCATTGTAAAGTTAAAGAATAGAGCTTTCTATTGGTATAAAACATGGCTTTCTCATGACAGGTTCAGGCTTCAAGGTTCATCGTCCGTTAACGGTGTGAACGGTTTCAAGTGTTCACCATGGTTCAATTCACCGTGAATTTTGACCTTGAATGTCTCAAAACACGCCACATTAGAATTTCATTACAAATATACATATTATAGCTCTAACACTTGTCATCTAAAACATAGGCTGGGACCGCAATGTCAAGGTACTGAAAAAAAACTCAGGAATGTTTTTTTAAAGGGAGCTTAATTTAAGATGGCTTTTGGTCTTATTTTGGAAGGCTCTCGTTCAATGGTGTGATCTGAATCATTTTAGGTGGTTGTGCCATCGTCATACGTTAGAAAAAGCCCTTTTCTTTTATACTGCCTTGGGCAGTTAAAAGGCAGTAACAGCAAATTTTTCTTTTTTTTTTGTTATCCATTGTAAGCTAGCTTTATTGTACATATTGTACAAGTTTGCTTACTTGGATTCCGCTGAAAGAAAGGCGTGGTAAAAACGTCTCAAACATTTCTTCAGTGTTAGTGTTGAATCCAAACCGCGTTTCTTCAAATGTCTCGAAAACTCTTTTCTGCAGATACTGCCGTTTACCTGCCCATGGCAGTATAGTATTGACTCATACATTATGTGCGTATGCAACTGCAAATGTTTGCTTCTTTTGACATTGGTACATATAAATGCGTAAAAGCAGAAATTTCTTTCAAACAAATGCATATTGCCGATTTTTTCACTTCTTTTTTTAAGCTTTAAAGGAAGATTAAAAAACAAGTATTTTGTTCTTCACATAGAAGCCAATATTGGGCGAGCCACAGAGCGAGCCATTTTGTGGAAATACGTATTGCCTTTTCTGGTAACCAGTAAGAAAAGGAAAAGGATTTGTTGAGTCGGAGGACTTCCCTCCAATATATTTCTCTTGGATATATTTTTAGTGGGCTTGAGCGACTGATATTTTTGAATTTCAAAACAGTTACAACGTTCTTACTTTATGAATATTTGTTAGGATCTTCCCATGTGAGTAAGCATAAAGCGCTGACAGTACGTATACTTATTTCCTACAGTGAAAAGGAGTTGAACACATACAAATACGTACCGACAACCCGGTTATCACATCCAGAGACTGCAGTTTCGTTCTTGTTATGGACTCATCATCCTGAAATAGCGAAAAACTGCTGGAGTCAGGTGTCATCTCATTGAAACTGGACAACAAACTGGTAGATGAAGTAAATTTATCTCACCGGCGAAAATCCACAGCCACGGTGCCGTTCAACTCGTAAATTAAATGCACAACTTGAGTACTAAGCAGAGAGCTACCGCCATACCACCCCTAAGGGAGTTCTTAGGGGTACTAACGTAAAACGAATATGATGAAAGGTAATTATTGCTTTTGATTAAAATGGCATAAAACCGAGAAATAATCTGCCGTGGGCAGGTAAACGGCTGTATCTTCAGAAATGAGTTTTCGAGATGCGTGAAGAAATGTGTGTTGGATTCAATACTAACAATATAGGAACAATAATAATATAACAATAATAGAGAAATGTTGGAATAAGACGTTCTTTTTTTTTTTCTTTGCGCGCCTATTTTTCAGCAGAAACCAAATAAGCAAGCTTGTATAATAAAGCTATCGTACAACAAATGACAAAAAAAAGAAAAAAAATTAAATTAATTTGAATTCTGACATTTTGAATTTAAATTATGTATTTCGCAATCACGAGTTGCGACAGGACCCTATTCATCGGAGTTATTGTTTCTAGAAACGGCTCCTGTCCCCCAAGCTTGCCCCTCCTCCTGGGTGGTTACGTGTGTATAGTTGTGTGTGCGTAGCCACGCGTGCATGCATGTGTAGGCTTGTGTGTGTGCATAGACCTGTGTGTATGCACGTAGGCGTGTGTGTACCGGACATGGACGCCTCCGACCAGGAAAAGCGGATAGCTCACGACCGGGGGACAGCCGCCGCGCCGCCTGCAGAGGCCGGTGGGCGGTGGTGCTGCAGAGCCGCTGATCCAAGCTGAAAAAGGAACCACAACGTCAAGAACGGTCAAGTGAGAACAATGAGCCATCGTGATTGCTCAAAAAGAAAAGAAAAAAAAGAAAGAAAAAATGTAAATTGAAAAATTTCCTTTTTAATTAAAATTGCAAAATGTTGTTTAAATTTTTAACACTTTTCAGCTCGTCAACTACTAGCGCAATGTCAACTTCCAGTTGCAGGGTCTACTGGTAGTCATAATATATTTTTAATTATACATACTACCTTTTTAATGTTTTGAACAGTTTATTATTGCTAGCAAAAGTATCATGCCAGAAATGTGAAAAGCTCCATTGTGCATGCAATGTACCATTTAAATGTGAATTATATCCGCCCATCATCAGGCATTTCTGCTCTTGAAGCAACGCTTGCCTAAACATTCCCACTCCAAGTCCAGCGGTCATTTACCATTCCGATTGGCGACTGAGGCATGCAGTTTGCGTTCGGGTTCTGGCGCCCGATCGCCTTGGTAACCATGCGCTATTAACTCTCGTCTTTCGGTCAAGGGGCCGCATACGAGATGACATAGCGAATTCGGTTAGAATGCTTATTTATTTGATCCGTATACTATGGATAATTTTTAGTTTTTGTATCAGGTTGAGAAGACTTCTAAAAGTAACCGCCATGTAATAATTAACTGAGAATGCTTATTTATTTGACTCGTATTCTATGGATAATTTTTAGTTTTGCGCCAGGTTGAGAAAAGTCCTGAAAATCACAGTAACGTAATAAATACGGTAGTAAAAACCGAATACATTTTTATGGGATATTGTTTTAAAATGTTTTTAAACAGAAGTAAAATTAGAATAACTAGCGCTAAAGACGTGGAAAAAAGGTACAAAACACATCAGTTCTTCAAAAATGTATAGGGCACATTAATTCCTGAAAAATATAGATTTTTTTTTTTAGGCAATGCGAACGAAATTATTGTTTAGTGGCATTTCAAAAACATAATAAGCGTCTTCGGAAATTTTGCTTTTTTAATGGAACTGTATACGTGCTAACTAGAGCTCTAGTTCCTTAACACTTTTCTTTTAATGAATGTTAAATTTTTAGCAATTTTTAGATATGATGAAGACGTAATACCCCATGAAAAAAGAATTGGATGCGCAATGTTTATTGCTATGAAGTTAGCTTGTGTCCAGATTTTTATCTCAGAGAAAATTTGAGTATGGATGGAAGTAAGAGTTAAAATAGAATGGCACATTAAAACTTAAAGAAAATAAACTTACTGGTGCGATTAATAGTTTCTGACCCTCTCCAAAACTTTTTTCCACTCCACTCTCATTACTCCGAAATAAATGTACCTTTAAAAGTTAAAAAATAAAATAATAAAACAAGTACGAAAGTAGTATTGCTATTGGAACTGTTTTCACAGAAATAATAGATGAAGTAAGATTTTGAATAAATCGGTTAGATTGCTCCCATTTGTATTTAGCGCAATTTTTGTAGCTTTTAATTGTTCAAATTTAGATAAAATACTGTAAAAACATCAGAAATAACTCCCCTTTATTACAATAAATAAAATTAATAAACAAAGAAAGAATATAATAGTAAGAAAAGTTAAGGATAAGGACAAATTTGTGTAAAATAAATTTTTTGCATACTTTGGTGCATAATTCCTTGAAGACAGAACTACTTTCACATAACTTTCTGCAGTACCATTAATAATATGAATGTATTTGTATTGAGCACCGTTGGGGTTAAAACTGTTCTTTGTGCAATATTTGCTCATGCCCTTATTTACCTGGAGAGCCCTCCGAGCTCTACATTCCCTCCCTCATGCCTCACGGCACATCGCGAAGGTAATTAATAATGGACGCTAATGAAGAAATCGTGCCGTGGTGGTTTAGAAACTTTGGGGGCGCGAGGAACGCGAGATACCCCTCCACCCTCCATGTCGTAAGCAGTGAGGGGTTGCGAATGGTCAGTTGGAATCTCCTAGCTTTGTACCCAGACGATCACATATAGAACTTTCCGTCGTCACACCTACTCTCTATTTAGAGATATTATGGCTCGTTTAACAGCAGCTATGTGCTGGGCGCACGAATCGAGAACTTTGCAGCTTTTACACGTGCACTCTTTTTAATTGCGTGTGGTCGTTTTGGTACTCGAGTCTTTAAGTGCCTTTGAGATGCAAATGATTTTATTTTCATTAGTAATGATGATGACATATTTGAATTTAGGCTATCTGTGTCAGCTAACTCATAAATGGCAACTGGATGCACTTTGATTATGCTTTAAGACCAGCTGTTTTATTGAATTGCATTCTGTTTCTCTTAGCGTTTTCATAGCGTTTTTATTTAATCTATATTTTATTTCCCCTGTTATGAAATCGAACACCATAATGTGGGTTCAGGAGAGGGGTGAGGAAATTTATCCCTCTCTTAAACCCTTGGCCTAAAGCAATACTTATATGATATTTCCGTGGACAGGTAGTCTGCAGAAATGAATTTTCACTTCAATGCTTTTGTACTCTGAGATCAATTTTTACTTTTATCTTACGACCAACGAATGTACCTATTCTTAACATTAGCAGGTTTTGAGATATCATATCTTTAAATTACTCTCTGCCATATGCTGCTGGTGCATAAAAGGGGGGGGGAGAGAAGTGTTGAGGTTAGGGAATGGAGACCTTGAAGCTGATCTTCTTTTTATTGAATTTTAACACTTCTGATTAAATGATTTCCGAAAAATGTGGAATATGGCCTCAAAAATGGATACGGATAGCCACCGTATACTTTCTCCTTCCAATTCAAAGTTCTATTCTGATGAATTAGCTGGAGAAAAGTCTATTTATTTGGAATTTTAGTTTTTATTTTCGTGCATAAACCCTGTAAAAAAAATCTTTTCTCAATCGATTATTATTTCTTTAATTCTTAAAAATGAGGGGACAACTTTTGGGAATGAGGGGTCAGTTGCCCTCCTTGCCCCCCGCTCCCCCTATGAGCCTTCTATGCTCTCTACCGTTTTTGTTCAAAAGAAAAATACCCTATAATCTCTAACTAAAAATGAAAACTACAAAAAAAATTCCTGGTAGAAAAAGTCTTCCCAAAAAGAAAAAAAAACGATTTCTCTTCTTTTTCACCTTTTGAGGAAACATCTTTTTGAACACTTGTGATCGTTCTCTGTAATATCAAACCCATTTCAAGCGTCTGCTCCTCTAATGGTAATGTTGCCTCGTGCTTATCGATTAATCTTTTATCAATTACAATCGTAATGCATCTATGTAATGCATTTTGCCAGCTAATTATAATTTCATTAGCCATACTTTTATAGCTCATTGAGGCGTAACATAATCTCCAATCGTGTTTGTTACCTTTTTTATTTGCTTTGCAAATTTAATATTCATTGATGAATTCCGGTATAGCATTAGCACGTTTATTTTCCATTTATTATCTAAATGCACAGTTGGTAAATGAAAATTTTTATTGAGATTCGATTATGAATGCGTCATAATTGCTGTAATTCAATGATAAATACATTATTAATCTTAAGTTTTATATTATCTATTTTTATTGCCATTTTATCAAAAGTGATAGAGATATTTACGATTTAATGGGCAAATATGATGGTTAATTCTTCATATTTTTTTTCTTCGGTTTACCTCTTTTGAAAATCGTGATAAAGCATTAAGTAATATAATTAGCTGAAATCGGAATCCTGATAGATTTTAAAACAATATGTCTCTCAGATATAAAATTCATCATTAATGCAAAATCTCCTACAGTTTGATTGGTTAAAATTATTTCTAAAAAGTCGTTATTGAACATTATTTTTTTAAACATTATTTTATGTTTTAAAGAATTTGATTTTTTACCCGAATATTATGTATTTTTGCATTCTGTTGGCGTATGCTTATAATAGCCCTAAAGTTACAAATGATTTCATCTAGAGATTTTTATCGCCTGTGCAAGCGTATTTAACGCATTGAAAATCGGAAATGTGCCTCAAAACTTTAGTTTAGAATATTTTTACACTTTTTACTCTAAATGCAAGTTTAAAATCTTTGACAGTGAAAACAAAATGGATTTATTCAAACTTTTTTTTTGTCGTTTGGTCTACATTGTGTGAACTTTTCGTTCTTCTTTTATGCACTGATAAAAGCGCTTGCATTTGACATCCCCGAAACAACTGTTTGCTGAGTTTTTAACTCTATTTTATTATTTTATTTGTACTTTATTCACGTTGTTGTCAATTTACTCATTTCAATATATTGTTATTTTTTAAACACAAAATGCCAAAAATTTTAGCTGTAAAATTCTTACTTCACTCCTCTAAAAAAAAGTCAACAGTAAAAATGTCACTCTTCCCAAAGAAAAAGAAAAAAAAAACAGTAAAAAAAATCTAAATGTAAAATTTTAATTTCACTTCTCTTAAACAAGTCAAAAACTTAATTTCATTCCACTAAAAAAAAGAAAAAATCTAAACAAAAATTTATAATTTTACTCCTGTGAAATCTTTAATGCAATTAGCATTATGACGCGTAAACATGCAAAATAAATCGTAGAAAACACGCTACATAAAATCAGCTAAATAATCAACTACATAGGCGCTAAATAATATCAACCTAAATTTTTTGAAACGCGCGCGCGCGGACAATCAATGATCATTTTTATCCAATTCATAATAAAATATGTCAACGTTAATTTTCTTCTCATCACGACAATTTGGTGTGCATTCATAAGACATATCTGCACTCCATAGGTTACCTTTTAAAAATACAAAAACCTAAAATTTGTTATGATTTCACTTAATACGTTTTTATGCATTGCTTGAAAAAAAAATCAAAAACTAAAACAGCGAATGGAATACAAGTGTACATAATTGTGAGTGATTTTAAAGTTCCTTTCTTACTTATTTAGTATACGACTGAAAGCTGCTGTTAAAATATCACTTTCAAAGTGTTATCTTCCCAAATTTTATTTCATTCTCGCTTTGCATTCCTTCAAACTCTCCTTTGTAAAAGTACATTAATAACTTTCAAAAGTTTGGGAATAAGAAGCTTAAATGAAATTTGCAACAAAAGAATTTTAACAACAAAAGAACTTCACACGTACACCTTCCTTCTTTTAACATGGTTATGGACAGCTTCAACGCTTCAAAATGTTTCCTTTCAAATACATTTCCATACATAGCTAAAGCTGATTTTAATTGTTCCTTAATTCTTCAAAGTAATGACTTGAATAATTGATGAATAATAAATATCAAAGGAATTAACTTACAGCCTTAAGTATATCGTCTTGGTGCAGTGTTACTCTATTCCATTCATTGCTCCGGCCCTTTTCAACACGTTTCCTTTTAATGAATGCAAGAGATACGACGGTGGAACAAAAGGTCGTTTTATCTCACTTCACACGCGTGCACCCCTTCGTGATAAATTTCGAGCCATCCCCTCCCATCTCGCTTGCTAATACCCCTTCTATATTTTGCCCAGGAGAGTCAATTTGTTAAAACATTTCCGTTTTCTAAAACCCCGGTTGTCAAAATGATGCCCCATCATTCCGGGGTCGAAATTTCTGGTATCGCCTGACGCTTTTAATGGAAAGAACTCGGATTTGAGGTTAGGTATGAAGCGGTTGGGGAGTTTTGAGCGTGATTCAAAATTGCAGGATTTATCCGCAGCTGTATTTTGTTTATTGTTTGTTAGTTTATTTTATGCATTCGTGCTTTCACATAGAGCAAAGGAAAGAGATTCGAAAATGCTTAATCATAGATATAGTTGACTTTAAATCATGGATTTTTTTTTCTTCTTTTTTTTTTTTGCATTTAAAGGCAGAATGCCTTTAAATGCAAAAGAATAATGCCTTCTTTTCATAAACTGGAAAAGCAGCAAATAGCACTGCAACAGTTTAACTAGTACAATATTTACAATACATAAGACTGCACTAGTTGTCTCAAAAAAGTTACTATTTTCTATATTTTCTCTTGGAGCGTCAGTTGGAATTATCCCGGAATTCTATTATTCCATATTCGAAATTTTTGTTATAGCTTGACGCTTTGGAAAGGAAAGAACTCAGATTTGAGGTTATGGGGTGTGAAGTACCTCTACCATATTTTGCCCAGGAGAGTTAATTTGTTAAACCATGTCCGTTTTCTAAAACCCGTATAGTCAAAATGATGCCCCATTATTCCGGGATCGAAATTTCTGGTATCGCCTGACGCTTTTAATGGAAAGAACTCGGATTTGAGGTTAGGTATGAAGCGGTTGGGGAGTTTTGAGCGTAATTCAAAACTGCAGGATTTATCCGTAGCTTTATTTTGTTTATTGCTTGTTAGTTTAATTTTATGTAATTGTTCTTTAATAAAAGGCAAAAGAAATAGAGTTGAAGATGCTTAATGATAGATATAGTTGACTTTAAATCGGGAAAAGTGATATGCATTTGAAGGCAGAAGGCTTTTGTTTTCTTTAATAGCACTGCAAAAATTTAACTAGTAAAATATTTGCAATACATGCGACCCATAAAACTTAATTACCTTTACAAAAATTCTATGAAATTGTTATAATTTCTCCTGAAGATTCCGTT
The DNA here is from genome assembly GCF_026930045.1 of Uloborus diversus. Taxonomy (NCBI): domain Eukaryota; kingdom Metazoa; phylum Arthropoda; class Arachnida; order Araneae; family Uloboridae; genus Uloborus; species Uloborus diversus. The sequence continues at coordinate 111,075,119 of NC_072739.1, read as the reverse complement.
TGGAAATATCTCGGAGTTATATCATTATGGGGTAGAAATTTCTGGTATCGCCTGACGCTCGTAAAGAGAAGAAATCGGGTTTGAGATTATGCATAAATTTATGTATAAATTTGAGGTTATGTACGGACAGGTAGTTTTGAGCGTGATTCATGCATTCACAGTTTCATTTTGTTTAATGCTTGTGAGGTTAATTTTATGCAATCGTGCTTTTATCAAAAAGCAAAAAACATATGCTCAATACTGGATATAGCTGCATTTAAGCGGGAATGATTTTGTTTTCTTTAGCGGGAAAAGCTGAAAACAGCACTTCAAAAAAGAGAGAGGGGAATAAGGTTTTTGCAATGCATTCAAATCATTCAACCGAATTATGCTAACGGAAATGCTAATAATTTTAGATAGTTAGTTCCCAGTTAGAGAAATAAAAAATTTTTTTCACTTTCTATCTAATAATTTTACTAAACTTAACCTTTTTTTTTTCAAATACCTTAACATTTTAAAAACATTTCGTTTGCTATTCCAGAATACACACGAAGCTTTATTTGATTTGGTAAAAGAAATGGAGACAAAACTGCTAACTAAATAATTAATTTTCAAGTGTTTGCGAAAAAAAATCGAAGTATTAATGCTTTGCATTAATACTTCGATTGTTGTAAGCGAAAGTTGTAAGTTGTTAGCGAAATTTTTCGAAACCAGTGGAAAGCAGACTGAACATAATTATTTTATTCGTTAAATGTTATATGCAACTGACTTCTAAATAACATGCCATGCCGCATATGTTAACTGCCGTGAGCAGGTAAACGGCAGTATCTGCAGATAGAAGTTTTCGAGATATTTGAAGAAATGCGTTTCGGATTAAATACTTACAACAGGGAAATGTTAGAGTTAGACATTTTTACGCGCTTTTTTTCTGCGAAAACCAAGTAAGCAAGCTTGTACAATACAGCTTATGTAAAATAGACGACAAAATGCAAAAAAAGCGAAACATGCAAAATTTGATGTTTTCTGCGCTTTACCTGCCCACGGCAGCATCAGTGCCCGACTAACTGGGCCCTAGGCCTTCAATAATATGGAAGCGGCCCAAAACTCTATAACGGAAAGCAGTGGTCGATTTACAGGTTTGAAGGCGGTCTAAATGCATTTTTAGGGTATCTTTGTTATCATTCTGTGAAAATAATTTAGCATGTGTATTTTTGAATCCCCTCCGGGCCCCCCATGATTGTAACATGGTAAATTTGCTGCTAAAAGAATTTAAAAAATATTTCTTTAAGGCATTTTTTTAATTAACAAGTCATTATGTTTTAATTATTTAAAAAATATATGTATTTTTCATAGTTGTACATATTTCTCAAAGTAATTCGGGGCCCCTTAGGGTGATAGGGCCCAAGCCCCAGGCTTAGTTGGTCTGTGCGGTGATCAAGCCCTGGGTAGCATACCTCGGAATCTAAATGCACAAGTTATTTGCTATCATAGGCTCTAACCATTAGGATTAGATTCATTTCAAGTTTTAGTTTTATGAATGCGCGTAAATACTCGAAACATTTTAACTTAACTCGATAAAATATGTACATTCTTAGATTATTGAGTGCTTTACTTTTAGCTGCCACTTTTACCTGCTTAATTTAAAATTAATATTCTAATTTAAGATTCACCATTTCGCATTTTTATTGTAATGACAAAATTTATAATAAATGAATTATATTAATGAAATAAAAATGCTGCAATCAAAATCACGAAGAGAAGTTTAATCATTAATTCTCTCCATACATTATGAAAGTTCCAGGTACTTTATTATCCCTTTAACGTACGATAGCGATCAAGTTCTTTTCCGCTCGGACTGTGTAAGTAGTTGAAGAGAAAGAAAATCGCTATCCATCTTTTTCTCAGGGATTATTGAGATCATCACTGATTTATAAAAATCCCTTTTTGCTTTACTTTCGCTCCTTCGGTGCCGATTTCGGGACTTCTTATTATTCTCCTCTCCGAGCAATCAAGATGAAGATGGATGGTTATTATTTTCGCCGACAGAAAAATCACCTATTGAGAGATAGGGTCGGATAGGTTGAACGAATGGATTGAATATACTTCCTTGATATGGACAATTAGAGAAATTATTGGGTGTTAGTGCCTTTGAATTGGAAGAAATATTTGCGATACACTGTATGCTGGCTCACACTTGAAGTGAGAAATCATTTTTAAAGACATAAACAAGACAAGCGTCATTTGGTTTAGCATATAAAAAAGGAACAGACGTGCATACAAATAAATAAATTTAAAAGTAAAAAAAAAGTTAAAAGTTAAATTAAAGCTAAATGTTTAGCGACTAATATTTTAGAAAGTTCAGTTATATTGGGTGTTATTTATACTGGGACAACAATTATATTATCTATATCGAACCCGGTTAAGAAAGTATCTCAACTCAAAATTTGGGAACTATACTAAACTTAAGAAGTAACTTTGTAAAGTTACTACTTACTTACTAAGCTTAAGCTAGAACATTAGCTAGAAACTTTGGAAAGTTACTAGCTATTGATTTAGTGTGCAAATTTAATGCTCTTTCTTACCACAGAACTCTCACAAAGTTATATTACACAACTGGTGCGTGGTGGTGCTAAAATGATATAATCAATAGAGACACTCCCTTAAACGTTCATTATTTAGAAGGAAATTTTTCGAACTTTTAAGGGTACGTTATTAGTTTAGATAGCAAAAACAAACCAGCAAGCATCGCATTTTTTTTTTAAAGTATTATTATTTTATTTATTTATTTATTTATTTTGCGTGCGTATTGTAATATTTGAACCTAAATCGCCTAAAATTACGATTGCGTAAAACCTTAATTTCCTCTAAAGCTGTTTTTTTTTTTAATTATTTTTTAGTTGTGTTCCTTTTCTTTTCGGGGTAGGATGTGTGGTTATAGTGAAAAAAGTACTTTGTTTTCCAATGTTTTAGGCATATTTTCAGGATTTGCATTAGTATATTTGCTATCGATTTTAACCAGTTTTTATTGTTGCCTTTAATTTATAACGTGATACTTGATGAACTAAGAATTCTGCCATTCCATGTAAAGTTGAAAAGGCGAGACTGAGTTGAGTACATGAGATATCGGATAAATATTTTTACCTTGAGTAATAATACCATCTTTAAACAGCATGTTTTCTCTGCATTAATTTTGCTGTACATAATATATTAATAATTTTCTCAGACAGTATTACACATACTGCCTTCATATTTTGACTTGTTTATATTGCACAAGAATGCTTTACCGAAATTTCATTACCTAAGATATGGAATGAAACATTGGTTTAGACCAAATCTATCAGAAGAATGGAACTTTAAAGCAATATACGTATTGAAGTGCTTGACAAGATAAATTTTATCTCACTCTTAGCGTTATCTTTCCAGAAAATATGAACTTTCTCCTACAATATCAAGCCATATTTTACTTTTGGTATTGATTTATATTTCGTTGCGAAATGCAGAACCCAGAAGACTGGGGAATAGCGATTCGAAAGACAAAAGGGAATGGAGAAAGATAAGCAACAATGAACAATTTTTCAGCGTCAAATATTCCGTTTTCTTCAGTATATGGTGGTAAGGGGCGTTCCACCCTTGACGCATATTCTTCATTTGTCTTCGCCATTTGAAAGAGAACATTTTACCCGCGAAACAAAAATGCAATTCTTTGTGCAGTGGCGAGACTCTCTCTCTCTCTAAACGTATGGAAAGATTTTTCCGCAATTTTGCTTCCTTTTTCGTTTTACGAACCTTATGGGTATGATTCGAGAGTTCTATTCCCTTATTCGTATGCAATTTTTGAGTCCCTCTTCACCTTCTTAGAATATTTCTTGAAAATTTTCTTCAAAGAGGGGAGCTTTAGAATGTTAGTTCAACTATTCCGGGGCAGAACACTGTAGTGGTTTAATACCATTACTGAAATTTCACAAATATGCTTGCGTGGGTATTTGCATTATGCGTGGAAAACTTCGCAGAACCTCGAAGACAACACCAACTGCACTTTTGCATCATTTCTGCGTTTTCATTTTGAGGGATATTTTAGCTTAACTTTATTTATTAAGTTTTTTTTTACCTTTTTAAAAAAATGGAAATGGTCTGTCCTTCTTTCTTAGAGGCAAAACCATGTGCAGACATTGTGCGGTTTCCCGATATAGCATACATTCTTTCACGTGGCACCACTATCGACAAAAGCTTTTACCACGAGGACTTAAACGCTTATGTTTTCCACTAGATGGAGACACCTGGGCTCTCTTCGATGCAAAACTGCACTAGAAATTCAATTTTTCTAAGAGCACTCCAAGCCAAACAAGTACTTGAGGAATCTCATGCATGCATAATCACACGGCATAAACGCTGTCAATTTTATCCAATGAATGGTTGCAGAAAATGGAAATGTAATTTTAATTAATTGGAAAAGATTGCTTATCTTTCAAAGCTAGAAAATCTCTAACTGTAATTGCAGATATTTATGCGAAAGCTTAAATATATGTTGAAATGGCATTTTGAATAAAACTAGTACAGCACTGATGGTCTTTTTCCATTTTAATTATCTACAACTTCTTATTATTTGCATTATCAGTTTTTTTTGGATACACGTTGATATTTTCATTTCGGATATAAGCTGTAGTTTGTTCTCGTTATAATATGATTTAGCATTTTTTATTTTTTTTTTTATTTCATCGAGTTTTTTGGCTATGCTACGAAACTTTTCATCAAGAAATATTTTTGTCGGATAGTAGGCGAAGCATGCATTATTTTTCAACATTCTCGAGCCAAATATCTACCTTATCTTTGCTTGTATCTTTAACTTCAGCTGGAAACTTGTAGTTGAAAAATGGAGTGCATTTTAGTGTCAGTTACACTTTAGTGCAGTGTCATATTCATTTGTTTTCATTAAGCACTTGTTCTTTAAGGTTTAAAATTTACGAATGACATCAAAGTTACAAAGGCTAATTTAAATAGTTTACTTTCATGACACAAATTAGCAATACATAAGGGTATTTATCATTTTTTATTCGTGAAAATATCTGCCCTGAAATACATGGTTTGCATAATTTAACCGAGAAGGAAAAGCTTAATAATTTAATTCGTTAATATAATGCTCCCCTCCTTTTCTTTTTTGTTTAAGCACCTCTTGAGTACAAAGCCATAAAAGTTTAAAAGAAATATCCTAAGATACATTTTTTTTTTTTGCCGTACTAAGTACTCTTGCTTTAAATCAAACAGAAAATTAAGTTGAAAGCAGTATTGACAACTAGCGAAATACGTGCCGAGAAAAAAAGTAACTTTTGGCAGGCGGGTTGATCGTTTGAGAAAAACCATCTCAACGTTGCCATTCAAAAAAAGCAATAACTAACTGCATGAAAATACGAGCTCCAATGCCCTGGAGGGATCACTCCAGACAAGGATTGTCAAGAAACGCATTTCTTTGTCCACGCTCTTACTATTTCTCATAAATAAGTATCCAAATTCTAAATGATAAACAAAAGAATGAGAGGAATAATGGTTAAAATGAGATTTCTCTTCTCCAAAGAAGTCGAAAATAAACAAATATGACGTCATAACCTCCCTTTTGGGAAACATTTCGAACTTCGATGATGGGAAGCCTTTTCCGTAAAATTTTTCGACATTGGATTTACGCCTGGTTTATATTTAACACGTGCAAAAGCAATATCTTTTTTATTTGCTATTCTCTTATTTGGCGGAAAATAAGTGAAATGTTTTTAATTTCTTTACATGAATAATTTTATAATAGTGCTTTCAGTAAAGAAAGGAATATTTGTGTTGGCTTTTTGAAATGCTAAAATTTAATGCACTCGAGACTTCAAGGTTATTATCACCAACTTCGCATGAAAAGTCTTTTTTCTTTTCAGAAAAACTCCTGCTAAGAATATTTGCTTTTGTTGTAGATGGTCACATTTGCCCAGTCAGAGATATAAAGAAATTTGTAAAAACATTATTTTCCTTCAGTTGCGCAATTGCATTTTTTTCTTTGCAAGGATTGTTTTTTCCCCCGTACAAATGCATTTTTTTTCTTCGCAACGGTTGTTTTATCTTGTACCCACTGCCATTTTAATTCATAAGGTTTTACTATTTTTTATGTTTAGTCAATACTTTGATATTTTCTGTCACATTAGTTTTGGTTCATTGCCGTTAAGTATTATAACTCTATAAATGAAAAATATATATATTTCTTCTTTTTTTATTATAGTCTTTTTATTTATAGAGCCTTGAGCTTAAAACAGCAGAACTAAAAAAATGTAGATGAAGTTTGATGAAGGAAACAAAAACAAATTTCATTTTGTAAAAGAAAAAAAAAAGAAGAGTAATTGATGTCATCATCCAGGAGCAAAAATATGTTTTCATGATTAAACCGGAAGCAGACACAAGGATTATATATATATTTCCAGCGTGAAGTGCTAAAGCATTTCTGACTCATCTCTTCTTCCGGAAAAGAAAGAAAGAGCATTCCCTTCTTCCGAATATAAAAAAAAAGGATTTTAAATTTCACCCCCTCTCCGGTTACAATCGGAAGGAATCAAGTGCAAACAAGATGCAGATATTTTTTTCGGGGGTCCATCGTTTAGGCGCCAAGTTGAAGCTTTGAGTAGGGGGAAGATGAAAAATTTATTGTATTTCTGCCCTATACGCGGGCTGAATTCAGAAGGCCTGTTTATGGAAATTGTTTGTATTCCCCTTTCTTTCCCTTCTATGGCAATCCCGTTTCGCTCTGAGGGAAAAGACTTTTTGCGTCTCTTCTTCGCCGAGGTAGTTTTATCTGAAACGTTTCTTTCGTCACTTACGTATCAAATTCGAAGCAAGACTGCATCAAGGGACGGTGGGAATTACTTTTTCTAAAGGCCAGAGGAAAAATAATGTCAGGAGAATGTCGAAACTTAAACCAAGAATCGAGCGTAGAAGTAGAAGTGAGAGAAATATTTCCCAGTTCCGATAATCTAATTTCGAGATTCGGCTTGAATTTTTCTTTCCGTATTGAACTCGATGGTCTGTTCTTTATGCAATGAGAATTTTTTTTTTTATCGGCGTTGACATTGAAATGAATTACCTTTTCAGCTTATTATCGTGATTATTAAATTATTCGCTGGGAGAAGGTCTTGTAAATGAGTGTCTTAATAGAATTATACGTATTGAAATAAGAGAGATATCTAAGTACTATTGGAGCATTTAAATTTAAAACGACACGCATAAAGTAGTACCGTTTAATCCAGTTTATTTTTGGTTTCCGATGTAATTTCGCACTTCCTTGAATTAAAGAAGAAAAAAAGGTAGTTATGGAAAAACTCGATATGTTACGAAACTGGAAAAATACTAGAAAAATTAAATGCTTGAAACGATGTGAAACTAAATATTGTATTTGATCCTGAAAGTAAATATATTTCAGCGACATAATTTGACCACTTAAGATGATTTTAATGCATTAAACGATTCTTTAAAGAGAATGTGACCGGAAAAAAAGGATCTGTTTGAAATATTAAGATTTTTTTTTTAGTTGATCGAAATTTAATCTCATTTAATATCTCAGACTATGTTTGCAAATAATGGATGCATTTTTAAAAAATCACAAAACTTCTCAAATACTAATAATGTGACAAGAAGAATTCTTTACCTTTTGAAAGCACATACGTTATTGTTCTCCCCTCATAAAAATTTAGCAATATTTAGTTATTGAGTTAAAGATAGAAAAATGCTTAATTCTTAAAGTGAAATCAATAATCCCATTCTAATTCGTAAAAATGGATGCCATCTCAAAATCTCCAAAGGTTTACGTTGCACGAACAGATTTTTACTGTTTAATCGCTTGTTATACTGAATCGATGTCTTCTTTGATATGTTCCGCTAAATTTCATAAGTGATTATTTTCCACGCTTGAACCTTGTCTTTTTTTATTTTCATCTTAAATTCCAAAATTTCAGCTAATATATCAAGCAAAAATCTTGAAAAACTAACAATCTAAAAAAAGCTTTTTAAAAACTTAAAACTTAGTTGTATGCTATTGTGACTCGGTAAGAAATCGTTGTAGTACCAAGATTGAAAAGACCGCGTAGAACACTCCTTTTTATGCGAGTACCTTTGACAAAAGTCCCTGGAGGTTTTTTTTATGGTTCCGATACGAAGCTATATAGTTATACTTCTCATGTTTTTATTCTCCCTTTTAAGTCTGAAATTTTCATTGAACATTTACGTAAAACTTTAAAAAGTCATTCTGAAAAAAATAGTTTAAAGTAGCGAAATTTCACTAACCAAAAAAAAAAAGGGGGGGGAGGTAACGCTCTTTCCTGCAACCTAGATACAGATAGATAGGTATAATATGCTTACAATAATAATAATAACAGCAAATAATACTAAGAAAATATAAATAGTAAAAGAATTCCATTTTTGTTTTATATTGTTTCAGTTAAAATTTCCTTGGTGTATTTCCATATACATCAAAGAATGTGTAAGTTTATATTGATTACATTTTCTAAATGTAAAATATATACATTATGCGCATTGAAGATAGTATCAATTGAAGCAGTGGGACTTAAAGTGATCTAAGTGGATATTTTCAAGTTTTGAGTAAAACGCATTTAAAGATAAAGTCCTACGTAGGCTTTCATTGAAAAGTTTTTTTAAAATCATACGCATAACAGAACCTACTAGGGCTACTAGTACCAGTACTATCTCTTGCTTTTAGACAGAGGAGAGGTTCACTTATCACGTGTACTGCTTATCTCCAAATTTTTAATTTTGCCACTTACATCCCTTTGCTTCTCACTGCCTCAATTGTACTTAATTTTTAAAATAAACCTCTTTTCATTTTAGTAATTACTAACCCTTAAAAATTCACAATATTTCAAACCAAAAAAGAAACCTTGAAGTACAAAAGTAGCAAAGACAATTCAAAATGTTGTGTTAATTTTCTGCTGTAACTTTCATGGGAATATTTATGCTTCATAAGACGTGCTTCTTTCCTTTCATTAAAGAATCACTGCTGTGACTTTGATTGGCACGGCAACCGAATTTCTTTCTGCAATCTGCAATGCAGACAAAAAATACCTGAAACTAGTCTGCAAGATAAATTTGCATTAGATTATTCGTAAAATCTAAGATTAAAAAAATCCATAGTCTGAAAGATGAATTTGCATTAGATTAATCGTAAAACCTAAGTCAACACAGATAAATGCGTAAAGATAAGAAACTAAAGTTAAAAACTAAAAGATCATACTACCAGGGAATTATATCCCAGGAAGTACGTACAAATCTTCCCTAGTTGCAATGTAAGATTATTTTGTCTTAAAAAATATCAGGTAAGAAATCGTCAGCAGACTTTCTCAAGAATTTGCCACTCACGATGCGGTGTCACAGTGTTTCTGCTACCGGGTTTGGCACACTGTGAACCAGTGATGCCACTGAAAATAATCGTCTAAGAAAAATTCCTTATTTTATTTTTAACGCCTTCAAGATTTTTGCTTTTGATTTTTCGGCGCATTTGATCAGCTACCGTATTGAAATATTTATAAAGAATATTGCCACCGTTTCATCGGACTTTTCCAAACCAGCACTGTATATCGTCTGCAGTTTAGAAAAATCTTGTTACAAAATTTTAATTCTCTTTACGCCAAAAAGTCTAAAAGAATGTCGACTATTACTGCCCAAATTTCAGGAACGAAAGTACTTTTTTCCTGGAAAAACTCTTCGTAAATATCCCCCAAGAGCGTACTTTGTGGAATATATTGTCGCCATTTTGTCACTTTTCCTTTTAAATTATTTGCCTAAAATGTGTCTGCCTTGCTATTTGCCGCATCAGCTCTTGTAATGTAATTTTTTCCCCGGAACTTTCGGTCTCGAGGAAGAAAACATTTTCAGGTATAATCAGCTCCTTTGAGGAAATTTCATTTGATTTCATCTAAAAGCTTTTGAGATAATAGTTCGCACAAAGGCTGTCTCCTACATCATTACATATCAGATGCATGTTAATTGATGGGAATGGTATTAGTACATTTATTAAATGAATTTTGAATGTTTCTTCTTGAAAAAAAATAATAAAAACGTAACAAAATAGTATTTAACTTATGGTAAGAATGGAAATCATAAGTCTAAAATTCTGAAAATTAATATTTGATCAAAAGCAGGAACACTCTAGTAATTTTAGGTGTTCAAATTAAAAATTGTTTTAAATTGTATATTTGAATCCTGTGTTTTAGTATGCGTATCAAAAAAAGCTTAATTATTCTATTCCTTGTATGAAACAGTTTTGATATCCAAATCAAGATAGTTTTTCCAAGTTACAAATAAATTTAATCCATTTATTGCAAATGCGGTGTTATTTCTTTTTCGTCGTTCTTTTAAGATTCATTAAATAACTACCTTAATGAAGAACATTTCAAGCGAGCTTCAAGTAAATAGATATTTCCTTTTCACTTTACTTTGGATGTATTACGATTTCTTAAAACTTTTTTTTTAATCTCTAGCTCTTTAAATAAAACAATAATTAATAGTACGAAAATACTTACCTAAATTTAAATACCTTTTAAAAGTACCAGCAGCAACTAATATGAAATAAAAACAAACTTCTAACCTTACAGATGCAGATAGCATGTACGATTACATAAGAGCTTTTATTTATAACTCAACGGTTAATAAAATAAGATTACTAATTTACTGATTGGATATGGACAAGATGCGACAAATCACGGAATCCAGGTTAGTGACTAAAAAACGGATTTTGTGGACTAGTTCCGTTAGTACAAAAATCTTCAAGATGCCATGTTACACAGAGTCTGAAAAAATTTCTGTCTGTAGCCTAAAATGTTTTTCTGGCGTCTAAGATTTCGTTTGTCCCTGGATATAGATAAAAGATCATTCAAACCAAGAACGAGATAAACAAAGTAACTTTTTTTTAAAAATAACACTCGGTGTTCGCAAATAAAATTTAAAAATGTAACAACGCAAATTATGTGCGAAGAATCCAGAATAGGCTGTGTTATAGAGAGAGTTAAACAAAAATAAAACATTAAAATACCTCAATTTTCCATTAAAAAATAAATAAAATAATAATAATAATAATAATAATCTTATTGACAGATTATATTCTCCGCATTTTTATTTTGCACACAAAATTTGCAACTATTGAATTCCGCTAGGAATACGAATTGTTATCGAAAATACAGTAAGCATTTCTTACTAAAGTGTTCTTTTTTTCTTCAGTTGGATAGAAACATCGGACCCAGAAACAAGGCGTAAACATCCCAAGGGTAATCGACAAAGCGAAACCCGATTACCCGATTTCGAAGGGCTGTTTCTTCCAAATGTGGGGAAAATGTGCTCAGCGTCCTTTAAAACGTTAAGTTTATCAAAATTTGAAAATCGAAAAAAGAAAAATATTCGTGGATCCAGTACTTTTTTCTATGTGCTTTAGATATTAAAGAAAGTAAAATAATTCCACGTTTACAAAAAAAAAAAAAAAAAAAAAAGAAAAAAAACGGAATTGAAGTTACATTAAATTATTTTGGAGTCAATACCATAATATATTCAATTCCTTTTTTTATCTTCCGCACAAAATTTTTAGCTTGATAATTTTAATAATTTCCAATCAAAATAATGTAGTAAACTTTTATGAAACTGCTTTTTTAACATTTTTTGTTCAATTGGGTAGAAACATTGAAACAGAAGGAAGACGTAAAGATTCCAAGGGTAATCGGTAAAACGAAACCCGATTACCCAATTTCAAAAGACTGTCCGTTCCAAAAAAAGGGGAAAGGTATTTAGCATCCTTTAAAACGTTAAAGCCATGAAAACCAAAAATTTTAACGAATCCCATATTGTTGTGTATATGATTCGGATAAAAAAGGAAGTATAATAATTCTAGTTTCAATTCAAAGAAAATCGTTAATGACATAAGATTATTTTAAGTCAGTGCCAATATGTATACAAGTCCATTTTTATCCTTCACCCAAAATTTTCAACTAGATATTTTATCTGAAAATACTAATCGTCAGTCAAAATAATACAGGAACTCCTTACTGAAATGTATTTTTTTTTTGAATTCAGATGGATTGAATCATCGAACTAGAATAAAGCCGTAAGCACCCCGTGGGTAATCGAGAAAGCAAAACCCGAATACCCGATTTCAAGAGTGTGTCCATTCCCGAATGGGCAAAAATGTGTTTAAAGCTTTTTAAAACGTCGAGTCCATCAAGACTCGAAAATAGAATCTTTTTATGAATCTTTTCACCAGTACTTTCTTCTGTGAGACTTGAAAATAAAAGGAAGTAAAATAATTCCAGTTTTAAGCCTAATACACATGAAACGGTTAGACAGTCAACATATCGAGAACATTACCTGTCAACTAGTTGACTGGTAACGTTTCCGAAAAGTTGGTTAACGCCTGTCAACTAGTTGACTTGCGTTATTCAGTCTCTTAAGTCAGTCAAGGCAACTTAAATGAATCCCCCTTTTCTTTCTTTAAGCCGAATTTTTTCGAGCAGTTGCTCCACAAGGCTGTTGGAACTGAACGGGGTTGATTCTCAACTAGTTGACTCGCGTGTAGAGCAAACGTTTGGCAATGTCCTGACGAGGGTAATCAACTAAAAAGCTGATCACACTCATCGGGATGAGAATGGTAATGGCAGAAGTGCCTGGTGTGCCGGACACATCAGGCATAGTTGACTGTCGTGTGAAGGATGACAGGCGATTCCTTCACTTTTCTACTTGTTTGCCCTTACTAATAACAGCCCGTTCGAAAGTTGATTCAACTAAGTTGCCTCGTTTGAAGAAGGCCTTAATAAAACAAAGAAAAAACTTTAAAAAACAAACAAAGAAGCTACATAAGACTATTTTAGAATCAGTACTACTATACATAAAATTCCATTTTCATATTCTACACAAAATTTTCAGCTAGGTAATTTGTCTGGGAATACTAACTGTCAGTCAAAATAATGCAACAATTTCTTACTGAAATGTTCTTTTTTTTTGTTCAGTTGGATAAACATTGGAACAGAACGAAGACGTAAGCATCCCAAGGATAATTGACATAGCGAAATCCGATTACCTGACTTCAAAAGACTGTTTGCTCCAAAAATGGGGAAAAAGTGTTCAGCACCCTTTAAAACGCTAAATCCACCAAAACAAGAAAATTCTATTCTTTCTTCTGTATCATTTGGATATAGAAGGAAGGGAAATAATTCTAGTTTTGATAAAAGAAAGAAAAATTGAAATTACATGACACTAGTTTTAGTCTTTTGCTACTTTGTATGTTAATTTTCATTCTCAATATAAATATTTCAGGGAATACTAATTGTCAGTCAAAATAATGGGTAACTTCTTACCGAACTGTTCTTTTTTGTTCAGTCTGATAGAAACATTGGCTCAGAAGGAAGACGTAGGCATCCCAAGGGTAATCGACAAAGCGAAACCCGGTTACCCGATTTCAAAAGGCTGTCCGTTTCCCGCTGGGAGAACTGAAAGACAAAAGAAAGCGTGGGTGGAGGGGGGGGGGTTGAGAGACTGATATCGAACGATTCATGTCCACTTGGCGATAGAATTGTCACTGACAACAAAACTTCAGTATGTTTTAGGTCAGAGCATTAGAGAAGATACCATTATAATCCTCTCTGATGGATTGAAAAGCATATTTTCTTGATTGGAGGATCTTATTTAAAGACGTTGCGATTTATTTTGAAATATTTCACGAAAAAATAGTTTTCGTTTCAATAAAATGATACAATAAATTTTTCTCGATTAGAAATCTAAAAATAAGACATTTTTAGTAAAAAATAATAGTAGGAGTTAAAATAATAGTTGGATCTATTATGAGAGTGCCTTTTTTGTCCTAAACGCCTCATTAAAGTTAACTAAGCCCAATAATAATCTTATGGATTGTTGTTACGTATTCATTGGGCTGTTCTTTAAAAAAGCCTTCTTAGAAACTTAAACTTCCATAAATATTCTTTTATATTTTTTTTACATAAAATACTATAATTCGAATTGTAACTGATTTTGATTATGCTACTCTAGGTATACATTCAATTACATAATCCTGTAATTAAGCATATTTATTCAAATTGTAAATTCGTGGAAAGGCTCCTAAAAACGTTTGAAATGCTTAGGTTGAGTTAATTTAAGTGACGTCAACATAAGTATAAGTATAGTCAGTATAAACTAAGTTTATACTGACTTCTATAACCAAATATTATTAATTAATATGCAGTTTTGTTCTGTTAAAAACATGTCTCCAATGGTTACTGTAAATTGTTGAAAAGATTAAACGAACTTCAATCTTGAGTGGCATTTTTCTTCTGCTTTTCTGTGGCTCCCAGATCTTTCCAAACTAAATAAGAAACTTCCAGCCCTTTACCTGTCTGAATGGTTTTTACTATATTTCTGTATGCTTAAAAAAAGGGATTTCTTTCTACTAGAGTACTAATTACTTTTCTTATACGAATTTATCTATACTTTTAATTAATCTTGAACTAATGCAGCAGGAAAATTTTAACGATAAAATTGCATCAAACAAGTTTCAAGCAGGTTTGTGGAGTCAGAGAAAAATTATCTACTCCGACTCTTTTCCGCAAAATCAGTCCAACTTCGACTCCGACTCTTTTCCCCAAAATCAGTCCAACTTCGACTCCGACTCTTCAAATTTTAAACCTACTACTCTTACTTCCGACGCCGACTTCTTTGCTCCAAAATCAGTCCGGCCCTTCGATTCCGTAACCCTTGTTTTTAGAGCACTTCTTTTAATGTAAATAGGACGGAATATTTTTGCATTAGATACACTACATGATTTCCAAAAACTGTCTCTGTGTCCAAAAAAAAAAGTGTGTGATTGATGGTTTAGAAATCAGAACACACAGCCTTTTTAAAAGAAACTAAACAGCTCTTTAATTTAAACTGCATTATATATAACACAAGAAAAGCATACATACCATCTCGTAATTTGAAAATAATTGTTTCGTTCGTTTTCAGCGTTAATGATTGCTCAAAGACGCAGAAATGCCATCAGTAGGAGATTAATTACCATTGCTCGAATGCAAACGTGAAGTTGTTTCAGCCCTTGATTGATATATTTCCAATCAAACTGGTGGTTTGCAACAAGCAATTTCTGCGTCTCCAACGAAAACAAAATACGTTAGCTGAAGCATAAAGATCTTTCGATAGTTTGCATTTTGTCTTTTCTGAAACATAGCAGAAATAATTTTTCCTGCATTAAGTTTCTGCGTTTTCAACGGATTATCTGTCATGCTATAATATCCCCATTTGTCAATTTTTTAGGTTCCTGTTTTTTTTTTTTTTTTTCTTTTTCTTTCTCCATGTCATTATTCAATCAACAAACAAGGGGAAAAAAGCTTTTATTCAGCAAAAAAAGAAGAATTGGCAAAGAACTAATAAAGAGAAAAAGTTTAAAAGAAGCAGCTTGTTGGCGTCTGTTCCAAATATTATCATTTTTTCGCTACGAGTTGTGTTTCTATTGATTTTCGTTGGTGTTTCGTTGCACTTAGCAGATTCTTTTTTTTTTTTCATTCCATAATTGTTTTAAAATTGTGTTTCACTTAAACTTCAGCTTATTTTTACACTTTTTTTTAGTACGGATACATTAAAAATACGTTTTTGTGGCATTGTTTTTACATTAAAATTAAAATACATTAGCTACGATTTTCATGTATCCTATTATTTCGGTTTCATTCAACTATAGCAGTATTGGTTAAATATTTCATATCTGTATTTAATTCATTTAAAATCTTATTTTGGATTAAAAGAAAGGCTTATTTAAAAAAATATGGTTTTTAAATTCATTATTTGCTGACTTTGAAAAATAAAAATTCAAAATAACAAAAAAGTGCAAAACGCAATTCTTTTCCTCAACAACAATTATCCACTATGTGGAGGAAGTTAAAGCTCTTTAAAGTAAATGTTTTATGTAAAAAAGCATGTAGTGAAAAAATATCTGAATAATCACTTCATTTATATATTTTTTAATTAATTTTAATTTTAAAACTGACTTTTGCAAACGTATGATATTGTCTGTAACTTTTCTTGAGAAAATACGGGTTTCAATGAGAAAATACAGTCATTAAGAAGTATTTGTGAACTATTTTGTATAAAACTGTTTGCATTTGTTACTATGATAATCTAATTTGTTTTTGTGTTATCTCGTATTTAAGGATTTCAATCTATTATTATATTTATCTCTTAACACAAACGTAGGCTAGGTAGTGAGCTCTTGCCCTAATGCAATTTTAAAAAATGAACAGGAATACTGAAAGCACTTTTTACTAGACAAAAAATTAATTTAATACTATTTCATTAACATGAAATTCATAGAATGCCCATATAAGATAAATGAAAATCATTAAGTTGATATGAAAACGTAATTATATTTTTTATAACTTTGTTTTCATTTAACTGCCGTGCGGAACATTATTTAAAGTTTAGACTACTTGATTCGCTTATGCTTTACGAGCCTAGACAATTTGAGACTTTTCTGTGCTAAACCGATGCAACCTAAAATGATCTGCTCTTGAAATTTTCGAAAAATACGAAACTTCATCTATCTCCCATTTTGACCGCACGAGGAGCTGAACTCAATCCTGTGTATTCACCAATTAATGGCATGTCGCTCATTTTATGGAAAACAGGGATTTCCTCTTTGTTGCCATGAATTTCAATCATTGTCATGGCCTATAAGCGTAAGCGAATCAAGTGCGGCCGCGTTTAGACACAACTAATTTGATGACTAAAGCATTTTACAAACTGTTAAAGAGTTTTTTTCACCTTACAATTATCAGCACTTTAAAATGTATTAATACGAGATACACCTTTAAAATTACTTTACCTTACTTTAAACACAACAAGCTGCTTCTGAAAAAAAATAAATGTTTGATACAAATTTGGTAAAATTGCTCCCTGAATAATTTTGCATACTACTGAAAAGTATTTTTGCGCGTTAAGTCAGTAATAAGATAATATTTTAGCATTGGATTCAATATTGATCAGTAATTGTTTTCCGAAACATACTTCTAGCAGTTATCAAATAAAGCTTTGAAGTATTGATTATTTGCGACTGAAATCCTAAACATATTTTTTAACGTATGTTGTTTATTATTGTTTACAAAAATGTGCTATTGGGCAAAACGCGAAGTTCCTATAAAAACGAACTCAATTGTCAAGAAAAAAAGAAAAGAAATATCGTTTTTACTAAAATAATGCATAGTTCTCAAAAATTGCAATCAAAAATAACTCAAAATATACTTTTTGCAATTGCATTCTGAAAAAAAAGTCAAAAATTGTTTGATCTTTTCATTGGTTGATCCGAATACTTGTCAGATTGCACCTTTTAAATTGTAATATTTAAAAAAAAAAAAACCTCCAGTACCTTTATAATTTTTTTCTGAATTTTAAAACTACGTGGCATTTCATGTACATAACATTTAATAAGAAAATAATTATTTTCTCTGAGGGAAAAAAAACTTAATAAACAACAATAACAAATCTTATCTAAAATTAGAGGGTTTTTTTAAGTGTCTGAAAATAGACTTGTTTCTCTTTTAATCTTTAAATAAACATATCTTGCTATTGTTAGAGCTCTAAAGGTCTAAAAATCTAGGTCATAGAATCTAAGGAAAATAAATATCAACTTAGTTGCACTTACAGTTACAGATAACAATCTAATAAATGTGGAAAAAAGAACTGATTCCACTGCATATTTGTTTCTCCGCTTGGCGTCCAAAAGTCATTAGTAATAATCCGAGTCTTTTATTTCTACTGCTAGAATGGAAGCTAAAAATTCCCGGTTTCAGCTTAAAATGATTCCAGTGGAGGAAAAAGTATTGATTGTTAGTTTGTTTGTTGTTGCTCATTTTTTTTTTCTACTTCTACTGTTAGCATTAAAAAACATTTTGCGCAAGACGATGTTTCCAACTAATCTATAATCATAAAAGCTAAGCAACTTGTTATGTAGCTGCTTTTACTGTTTGGCATAAGAAACTAGCTTAATTGATGGCCTGTCTTTTTAGCGAAAAATTTAAATTTAATTTGTGGGGATGTGAGCACGGTTGTTTTTATCCCTATATCGTTATTCTATTATTAATCTTGTTTTCTGAGCACAAATTGCCAAAGAGATAACAAAAACAAAAATAACGAGGGAATAAATATCATAAGAGACAAAAAATCTTTCTTCGTTTTAACCGGAGAAATTATGCATTGATAGTTTCTTGTGCTTCAGCTAATTCACTTTTAAATGTTCTCGATAGTCGCTGCTCTGATTTTGCCAGTAATATAGCTGAGTATCTTTTGCTCGCTGATTCAACGTTTTATATATCCTTTGAATTCTTTATGGGCATTAAATCCATTTATGAAAATTAAACTTTGGCATTGGAATATCGGAGAAATACGAATACGTTTGCATTGCCTAGTTGAAAAAGTTTTTACTAGTACATTTATTATCATTTCAGAGTTACGGTAACTGAAAAACGTGATTGCATCTTAAAACAAAGCTCAGCATGAACATAGTTAGATGTTGATTTGATTTGATTACTTTTTCCTCAGAGTAATTACCTAGTATCGTACAAATTGTCTGTACTTTCAATTGTCTGTTCAAAAAAATTGTAGTTCAGTGCCCACTTTCGTGAAAACAAAATGACTCAATAAGTCTTTGTATTTTCATCTAATCCCATTAGATTGACTCATAAAATTTGACGATAATCAGCCTCGGTGCACCTTTTTATTTCTTGCAAAACTTTTACCGCAAAATCGGTCGATGCAATTACTGTTACGTCCGCATTGAAGTTTCAATTAGAGTGAGAGCGTTTTAATTCTCATAAAGAAGGCAATATATCGCTTAGTTATATCGATTAACAATGTTGATATACAACGATTGAGAAAACTAGTGCTAACGATTCTATTAATCGATGCATTCGCAATGGTATTTTCATGATTCATAACGATTGATATAAAACACGGTAAAAGTTTAATTTTGAGTGAGTTAAAGTTTTCGCGGTATGCTCTTTTTAATCAAATTTTGCGCTTTTCGAGTAATCTTTTGTTTACGGCAAGCTATTTTAAAGTATATTCTCACTGATCTCCTAGTAAAGCAATTCATTTTGTACGAGTGGGTTTGTTTAAAAATCACTTGGTTTTTTTTTTTTTTTTTTTTAATGATTTTTACTTTCCTCAACTGCAGGGGTTTTCATTGAGAGCATTTGAATCAGTAATTATCTCGATGTTATTTTCACTTGATGTTAAGGTCTATTATGCAAAAATATAAAACATTTTTACTGTACTCTATATATTGTCACCGTTTGAAGAAAGTAATATGCATCAATACAGCTATATTTCTGAGGAAGGATAATTTTTACCTTATCTGTGCCTCATTTTAGCCTTTAAGCGGTTTATCCGCTATTTTTATTATAAGCGGCACTTCTACCCAATTCTGCTCATAATCGGCAGTTTATTGTACTTTACAAAATTAATAGCATTTGAAGAGTGCTGACATAATTTATTCTCCCCACTATAGGATTCGTTCGAGACCTGATATAATTCGTTCTCCCCACTATACAACTCATTCCTTCTTTCTCATTCGAATCTGGTCCGTTTTGAAGGACACGGAGCTGCCTGGGAATTAAACTTCTCTTTACCTCAGTAATACTACTTACACGGAAAAGAAACATTTACAGGGTAGTCGCTGTCATGATATGCCTTTTTTCCATTGCTTCCAGATAGTAAATTTGTTGAAGGTCTCTGAAGGTATCTTGGAAAATCAGTTTGGTTTATTCTTATTTTTAGCATTATGATGTATTCCACCTACTTCAAGATTTCGTGTTCAAATCGTCAATAAAAAAGAGTGATTTAATTTAGTTTTTACTAAAATTGACTTATATTTCATTTACTAATATTTCATGATCAAAATTAATCTCATAATTAACTCATTAATGCCGATGTATTCGCATTGGTCGTATTGGTTAATAAATCAATTTATGCGTTCTTGTTGGTGTTTATGTATCGCATTAAAATGTCAATATTGCATTCTTAACTTCGTTATATTAGAATTTGAAAATAATATTAAGGCTGTGAAATGTATATTTTTAAATTTGATTTATTAAAGCAATTTCTTTTAATGCTCATCACGATGAACTAAACTCTTTGTGTCACCCAAACATTTTAAATTTCGTATTTCTAATAGTCAAATCGGATCATTTATAAAAATGAAAATATATTCCTATTTAGTTTTGCATTAACGCAGTGCAATATTTCATCACCTACCTTATTTTAAGAGATAAAGCAATTATTTTGCATTTAAGATCAGTATAATAAATAGAACGTTTATAAAGCTCTAAATTTCTGAATAATTGTTATGCGTTTTTCGGCGCTACAAGGAACGAATTTTTAATGCAAAAAACGAAGTAAGGTTATGTATTAAAGGAAATTCGGGAAAATCAAAAAACGTGCATGCAATCATTTTAAGGTTGTGTATTTAATTCTGCCGCGGGCAGTTACAGGAAAATAACTACACATTTTATTTTATTTTTGCATTTTTTCATCTATTGTAAGATAGCTTTATTTTGTAAACTTGCTTATTTGGTTTTCATTTGAAAAGAAAGCGAAAACAACGTCAAAATCCTCTTTTTCTCCAATTGTTAGTATTGAATCCAAAACGCCTTTCTTCAAATATCTTGAAAGCCCATTTTTGCAGGTACTGCCGTTTAATTGCCCACGGCAGTACTATCGTTTCATATCGTTTTTATTTGCTACATTTTTGATGGAATTATTAGCAAACACAATATTATAACCGCCTTTGGATTTGTTTAACATTTTCAATATTCATAGCAAACTTCAAATTTGTCAAACAACGTGAGCACTTTCAACTACTGAATCTTTCAAGCGTAGTCAGTGCTACAAAAATGGGTTCAGTATTTATTAATCTGCAATATTTGTGGGTTATACTCTTTAAATATTTTGTACTAAATCAGAAATAGTTAAATTTCGCACTCATAGCAGATTCTAAAAGCAAAAAAAAAAAAAAAAAAAAAGTCATATTATTAAAAGCTATATAGTTTCAATTCAGCAATCAGTTTTTACGTCCTGGAAAAACTTTTGTAGTAAACTAAAAATAATGTTACAGATCTGACAAACCAAAACCGACTATTTCATTGATTAATAACATGGCATTTTAATATTTATGTTATTAAATCTGTAAATTATTTTGCTGGTAGGAAAAGTAAAGTTTGTATAGAACCTGTGATGAAGTAATTAAGTTTCATATAGACACTTTCACAAACCGTTCACGTTCATCAAAGTATATTTTTCTTAATTAAGAAATTATATTTACAGAATGTATTATTCATCATTAGCTGCGATAATTTTAAATTTATTAACTAAGGCAATTACTTAACTTAAATGTCAAAACTCTTAATTTTTTTCCAGAAAATAATTTAAATAGTAAAAGAATTGTAAAAGTACATTAGCCATCATTATCTTTTGTTCATTGAAGGGGATGTTTTTATATGGAAAACGGAACAATAAAATCTTAGAATTTACATAGGAACGTTTTTCCGCACTAGCAGCACAAATAATACATTGCTTTAAACCAAACAGCATATTTTATAAAACAAGCTATTAGGATGTATTGATTTGGCTTCTTTTCCAGCCGAAGCAAAATGTAACAAAATCCAAACAAAACAAAAGAAAAAAAAAATATGTCTTAGTTCTCGTAAAACTGTAGTTGGGTTTTGTTTCCATTCAAATAAACTTATAGCGAAGTCAATTGCGGCAGTGGTAATACTGAGCCCATAAACTAACCTACCTTAGATGATGAAATAAGCTATTCCGATACCCTGGTCTACTTTCTTTTCTGTCTGAAACAAACAAGTAAAAATAGAAAAGAAAAAGAAAATAAGAAACAAATATTCTAGGAATCCGGTCATAGTATCCAATTTTTGTTCTACTTGCTTCTCTTTCAAGGCACGTTTGGACACGATAAACTCTTCCCCCCAACTTCGAAAAAAAAAATGCAACTTTCCCTACATGACTTCTTAAAACGCCGAAAAAGTTGAGCTTCAGGAAAACGTATGGAGTTGTTCCTTTTTTGGGAAGTACTTTTTAGTTCAGCTTCAGTGGGGAAAGGTGTATGCGGACATTTCTGTGGAATTTTTTATGAATGAAAGCAAAAAATCCGGGTGTATAGTTTCTTTTTTTACTTTGATGAAGTCCTGAGATTTGTCTTTTTCTTTTTTGGTTGAGATCCGGCTTTCCTATGCTTTGCGTTCTTCTTTTAATTTAGTTTCATTAAATTAGAGCGTATGGAACTTTACGTGATGTAAATTCGGAATTAGTTGGTTTCAGGCTGAGTTTTAGACGAAAGGCTATGATTAATTATTTGTGTATATTTAATTTTTTTTAAAAACTTTTCGTATAGTTTGTGAAATAAATAAGTCTCGAAATGCATGACTGTTGATGACAAAATCAACTCATTTTGAAAATTTAAAAAGAAAAAGTCTTTGCATGGTATTAAAAAGTTGAAATAACTTGTCCTGATTTTTAAAAATTCAATTTATAAAAGCATGCTTTAATCGAGAGATTTTTTTTGTCAATTATCATCTGTAAGTATAAGTTTTTGGTTATAGTCATTAGTTATTGCAAATTATTTAAAACGGTTTTTTTTTTTTTTTTTTTTTTTTTTTTTTTTTTTTTTTTTTTTTTTTTTTACTGCTGTTACTTGTATATATGAGACTTATACATTATTAATTGCCTTTATATTTTTGGGAATTTTGTCAGTCTGAACTTCGTTTGGTATTGATAATTTCTTCCATTGAAAATTTTGAAATCTCTTTTTTGTATTGTATACAGTGTCCTGCTTTTTTCTCTACTTTGAATTTGTTGTTTTTAGTGCTACTATTAAATATTTTTTCGATAAATCACTGCGTTTCAATACCGCATTGCGTCGTTTACTTGAAAAAAATCTGTATTCAGGATTTTTATTTTCTTATACCTTCAAACATTATATAACTGATTGAATAGTATTTTTAAAGTGGCGATGCTGACTAGTGTTCCAAACGTAAGAAACAGTAAACTGTCATTACAACGACATACCAATACTACTAAATTTTGAACGGTTTTTTCGATTCAACGATATATCCTTTCAATTCTAGTCTCATTTCAATTGTCATTACATTGCTTGAGTTCCATAATAACGAAATTCCCATTACAACGAACAAAAGTTGCTGTTGGTTGTAGTTGGTTTGAACGGGATTTTACTGATACTAATCATTTGTATTATATTCAGTAAAGCTTGACACTACGTTCAAGACAGAGGAAATATGGTAATTCATACAAAAAAGTAACCAGCAAAATTTTAATGTTGGATTGTGACTACTTGAGTATTACTTTCCTAAACCAATAAAAATGCAATATTTTTCTAGTGCTCATCCATGTCACATTTACATCCCTAATAAGCATACAAATGTACTTCACGGTGTCTAAAACTTCAAGTCCAAGTGAATCATTGTCATCCTTGAGCAACAAAACAGTGAAAAGGCCCCAGAAGTAGCATTCTGTAGGGGGAGTTTTCTAATGGTTGGTACTCACGGAAATTCTGGAACTAACAGCATTATTCCCTTTTCTTGTTCCCTCTCCACCCTGCTGCAAATTTAAAAGCAGATTCATTTGGTGTGTTGCTTCGTATCGAGAAACGAGATTGTCAAAGTGGATTAAGTCTGTAAGATTTTGCTGTTAGCAAACTGCATCAGGAACAGTTGCTTTAAAGAGGTATTGTCTGCAAACAGGATAAAATCTATAATGAGTACACGAAAAGACAATTGATAAAAGTTATTTTCGAACCGAAATTTTACTCCACCTACAGCTTTTCTTTTGCAAAACATGCTAGGCAACCCTTAGTTTAAATTATATTTCATAAAAATTTGAAGTGTTTATATTTTTTGTCGCTTCATAACTTTTCATTCAGAACCCACTCACTATATTTTTCATCATTTCAATACTAATTTACCATCTCTTTTTTATTGTAATTTACCATTCTAGTTTTTGTTTCACGGTTTTGGTTGTCAACGACAAGCAAGAGCTATCATTTTTAACTATTTCGAACTAAAAAAATCGCTTTTATCCAAAATCTGTTATCTATAATAAGAATACACTACGCTATGTTCTAAAACTATTAATTTACTTTTTACAGCAACAAGACCTTACGATCACAACGTGTTTCAAGTGAGCTGTATTGTTTTAGCGTATTACTTATTGTTTTTTAATGAAAATTCACAAGAGCTGTATGAAAATATTTAATGTAGGCTGTATAAACATTGTTATTAAGCAGCTTACTTTTTTTTAAATGTTTCTTGAGAAAACACTAGTTTGTCACAATTATTACTTAACGTCAAGTTGACAGTCATGGGAGCCATCTTATAACGACATGTTGACCCGAGAATGCACTCTACAGAATTTGTATAAGAAAAAATGTTGCGGTAGCCTCTTGTCTTCTTTACTCGTTCTGCATTAACTGTAACTGAAGCCATATCGCAAGTTTGCTATTTTTTTATTATCTTTACTTTATTACACGTATTTTTTTTTTCAATTGTTTTACATTTAAAAAAAAAAATGTATTCTGTAGAATATTTTTTGCAGTTTTGTTTTTGCCAGAATTATTGTTGCCATTCAAATTATATCCGATTCAATGTTTGCTCTTTTAAAGGGCTTATGCAGTTTTAATCAGTCTATCCCTTTGCTTTTGTTTTTCTTAAATATTTAAATACAAAATTTACTAGGCTTATTAAATGAGTTTTAGCATTGGCTCCATATAGTGTTTAAAGTATTTTTTTGTTTCACTTTATTTATCTTATTGAAAGATGATCCTCATCATGAACTTAAGTCCATTAACTGTTGATTAATTATTTTATTACTCACTCACTAATTTTATCTCTACGCATCCTTTGCTACACACAAACATGCCCAAACAATCACATGGTTTTTTTTTAAACCATTGAGTCTATTTTTTTTCTCCGTGAATATTTGAAAAAAAAAGAAAAGAAAGAAAGAAAGCAATAGTAAAAGTGCAACTCAAGTTTGTGCCAATGGGGTCGTTTCCAAAATTTTAAAAGTATTTTTTCCGGAAAGAGCATGCTTAAAAACATAGAATCTGACCATTTTTTAAAGAATTTCTTTAAGTTTAATACTTTTTAAAAATTACTTAAATCGGTGCTCTTTTATCGTTTAACGTTTCTACCGATGACATCACAAATGATGAAATGCCATTCATTGCTGCCATTCACGGTCCAAAATATTAAATTCGCATCTTTACTCACGCGTATTGGCGACGATATGGTTGGTAGCAAGCTCTACGCTTGCTACCAACCATATTATTTATATTCGCTGCTTGACTATCATAACGTGAAAACGTAATAGAAAGATGCGGCAAAGTGCATCATTTGTGACGTCATAAAGACCACGCCTTGTTTT
The DNA here is from genome assembly GCF_026930045.1 of Uloborus diversus. Lineage (NCBI taxonomy): Eukaryota > Metazoa > Arthropoda > Arachnida > Araneae > Uloboridae > Uloborus > Uloborus diversus. Next base: position 111,049,646 of record NC_072739.1, on the reverse strand, counting down.
CGAAATCGGACATTTAAAAAATTAATTTAAAAAAAACTGTTGGGAAAATGAAAGTATTTTCTGGGTCCATGTTATTATTATTATTATTTTTTTTTTTTTTTGCTCATTCTATCCATTTCAATGACTGAAAGCAGTTCTTTTGACTGAAGGAAACCACCATATTGGAATTTTGAGCAACTCCATTTGATACGGAAAATGTATACGTAATTACATACACCTCGTATGTAAAGGTCTAATATAATATTGCAATGCACTTCAAAATTAACTCGTTCAAATTAAGTTGCTTGATATTTGAATGAAAATATACTACTACAGCAGCTTCGCAGAGGTTTTTTTTTTTTTTTTTTTTAATGTTTTGGGGGAGAACACGCAGCATTTATAAGGCTTTAGAATGAAATATAATATTTTTGATGTTTGCTTCTTCTGTGTAGTCATCTTATTCATTTCCCAGTAGTATCTGGAAAAGAGAACTTACGCCATTTTCTTTCTAAGATGTAATCTTCAAGTGTTCCTTCAGTTCGTCTGTTTGTCTCTGAGGACGAGTCTCTAGGATTAATGGAGACGTTCTCCCCCCTCTCAAAAGTTGCGTGACTTTGGGGGGAATTTTCGCTCTGGAACTTGCTGGTAAATTGCGAAGAGGAAGGGGAATCAGAAGTTGTTTAATGCCTGAAATGTCATTTTACAGATTGGCAGAAGTTCTTGCGTTGGAAAATTTGCTTTTTGCTCAGAAAGATGTTTTGATGGTAGAATTAAGTCTCTGAAGTTGCTATTTGATTGAGGCAGCTTTATCGGGAGGAACGTGTTATTGACTTTGATGAAAAGATTCGGCTTTTAAAAGGAGTTCTTTCATCTAGTTTGCATCTAGTTGCGATCATTTGATTGCTTGTGCTTAGTTTGCTGTAAAATAACATCTTTTATTGCTCCGTCTTTCGTAAAAACTGACATTTAAATGCCTTGTCATTTTAAATTATATATCTTCTGGATTAAAATCAAGCAATTGAGTTGTTTCTGAAATTTCAAAAGGCTTTTTTTTTTTTTTTTTGGAGGGGGAAAGAGCATGCTTAAAAACAACATAGAATTTAAACATTTTTTAAACAATTTGACAAAGTTTTTTATTTTTAAAAAATTTTTTAATAAGTGCGCAGATTGAAATTTAGTTTTTACGCTTCTGCACATGACATAAGAAGTGATGAAATGCCATTCACACTGATGCCATTAGGACACAGCTCAAATTATCATGTCCTGACAACGCGGTTGACAGCAAAGCGTAAACTGTTAGCGCGCAAATGGAGAATCGCGCCAAAGTACATGACTTGTGACTTCATAAAGACCACGCCTTCTTTCCGAAATCGGACATTAAAAAAAATTAAACAAAAAATAACTGTTGGGATAATAAAAGTTTTTTCTAGCTCTGTGTTATTTTTCTTTTCTTAGTCAATCAATTTCAGTAACTAAAAGTAGTACTTTTGACTGAAGGAAACAACCCCCTTGACGTTACGCTTCAAAAACAATTTTCACATTAAATTTATGCATAAGGTCGTTTTTAACTAATTATTTTTTACCAATTTTATTTATGACTTTTTAATAATATTTTCTTTAGTCTCTTTCTCTAGAAGATTTTTAGTTGAGTCGTCAGTGCCATTTTTATCTTTGCTGCATTCTCAAAGAATGCAATTTTATTATTTCTAGGAGAGAAAAAAAAATGCTCTCAATTTTTAAGAACATTTTAAGAGAAAATTGTTGTTCTCTACTTTATCTATTAGGATACCATGTTTTTTCTTTCACATTCTTCAGCATTAAACGCTTAGCTAAACAAATATGTTTCTTTATCCACCATTTTTTAAAAACTTTATCTCCCTTTATTTATCTTTAAAATATTTTTAAGCCGACAAAGCTCGGAAGAGCTCCTGATTTGTCGATTTAGTTTATATATCTCCCTCAGATAAAAAAAAATAGAGCGTTACTTAAATTATCTCTAAAACGAATCGTTTATCTGTTTAAAAAAAAGCGTTAAATTCTTTTCCTTCTTGTGAAAAAACTATTAATCTGATGCTGTGCTTTGAAAGAAAAATAAAATAAGGGCGAATCGACGAAAATATCGTCATTAGGCGAATATTTTCGCCATTCACCGTCATCAGTATTTCTTTTATTTCAACTTTTTTTTTTCGTTTTTCATAAAGAAGCGTTTGTGTTCTTTACTCCGTATTGCAGCAAATGTAGTCGGTGTGAGCTCTTCTAAGCAGTGTGATCAGCGTAAGGAAAAATTCTGTTATTGATGGTTGTTGATGATAGAAGAAAAAAAACCGTTGCTGAACGAAGCTGATTTCTTAATCCATCATTTCATTGCAGTTAAATAATAGCTGACGCATTTTTTTCCATTGAAAAAATAAGGTATCGAAGCAACTTTCATTCATTGGTCTAAAAATAACACATACTCTAATTAAAATTTTAAAAAACCTATTTATTGGTACTTGATGTAGGTGAAAGATACTCTAAAAACAAAAATTTCAAAAACAACGAAAAAGTACTCAAATTTGAGCATATTGCCGAGTCGATATGGCTCCAACGATGTGATTTTCAAATTAGAGGCAATCAAATACTCATTATTGAAAACTTGCACTTACTAAGGATATGAAACAATATGTGCAAATAATTCAGCACACTATTTGAAAACATGCGTACTCATATTTGAAACAAAAGGAAATTTGAAAGGACGAATGTACTCATTTTTGAAAATTTCAATTTTTTCAGTGTAGCGGACTTCATCTCAAATTAACATTAAATACACAATTATTATATATTCACTCTTGAAATCTGCCTTTGGCATATTTGGCTATGAGCTAGGCTAATATATTATGACATTTTGGCGACCTGTCTCTTGCACTAATCTTATTTTCCAACCTGATGTCAGGGGTTGGTGTTAAATTTGGAAAAGATTCTTCTCCTTTAAAATATCTCAAAAGGTTTAATTCGTTAAAATTAAATATTATGTGGAACTAAAATGAAGAGATATGGACTTGAAGAGTTTTAACCGAAGGTTTGAAATCTTTCTATCGCTATCCGTTTATTCACAGTAAGTTACCGCCCTATAGCCAGGGCTAAGGCAGAAATAGGTGAAATACACCGCCAGCTCAGTCATTTCCAGCCGAGGACTGCAGTTTCGTGCTTATTAGCACCATCAATATAGGGCGGTAACTTACTGTGAATATACCTGCCTTGCCTTCAAAATTCGAGTTGAACCGAACCATTGTTTCGGTCTCTCGTCTGGTTTGCGCTAATTCTATATTAGCTACCAGTTTGTTTGGCACTCTTGGCTTCATTAAGAGGTTTTCCATCTCCAGCTCAGTCACTTTCCTATGCCGGGCTGATGAGTGCTAATAAGCACGAAACTGCAGTCCTCGGCTGGAAATGACTGAGCTGGCGGTGTATTTCACGCTATCCGTTTAGTTTAAGCATTGTAATTAATTTGAATTACGTGGTTTCTTGATAAACATTTTTTATTTTATTAATTTTTAAAAAATGTCGGCATATTTATTTTGTGGCTATACAGACGACTTGACTATCTTGAGTATTAATCACACCCTATGAGACATTGTAACAATACAGCAGTGACAGAAGTGACAAACCCTATAGTCTTTTGTAGTAAGTTACCGCCCTAAAGCCAGGACTAAGGCAGAAATACTTAAAATACACCGCCAGCTCAGTTATTCCATCCGAGGACTGCATTTTCGTGCTTTTTAGAACTCATCAGCCCGGAATAGGAATCAATGAGCTGGAGGCGAAAAATCTCTTAAGAAAAATCTCTTAAGATTTAAGATGTGATTCCCATTCCGGGCTGATGAGTGCTAAAAAGCACGAAACTGCAGTCCTCAGGTGGAATAACTGATCTGGCGGTGTATTTTAAGTAATAACCCTATGGTCGTTGGAGGAAGAAAAAAAAGTACTAAAAAGCATACTAATTACTGATTTCTAAATTTAGTTTTCTTTCTTGCCCTAAATCTCGCACCAAGTTATCTTACATTATTAGTGTGTGATCGCGTAAAAACAACCTAATTAATTAACACATCATTAAAATTTCTTGATTTAGGAGAAAACTCAAACGTTAAATGTGCACTAATATTTTTAAAATTCGCAAAACATCTTCAATGTTTTGCACATATTTAGGTATTTAAGAAGAAATTATATAAAAATAGTATTGTATAAAACCTTGATTTTTTTTTTTTTGTAACTTTTGTAGTTAGGGTGTAATTTGTTAAAAGAAAAACAAAACATATCTTCTCCGTGTTAACTTTTCAATTTCATTCAATATAAATTATATGCTATTTTAAAATTTTATTGCATGGACACCTACTAGAAGTATTACAAAATAAATTTCTGTAGCAAAAAAAATCATGAAAATAACAGAAAGTAAATTCTTAGACGTGAAAAATGTGCATTTTTCTTAACTTAGTATCCCTACTGCCCTTTATTAAATAACTCTCTTAACACTATTTATCCAAGCAGCAGATCTTAAGATAACAGAGCGTCGTTTTGATAAATGTGTTCAAGGCATGTAATGGACATTCCGAAGCTAAAGTGGATTCGCAAGAATGGGGTACCTTGAAAAAGAAACTTCACCGAGAAAAAAATTCATAAATAAATTATAACCGCAACCTAATCCATTGGAACGACATATTCCGGTACACTGTAAACATAAAAAGCGTGGGTAGAAAATAATAATAATGAAAATATATTAAATATGGAAATTTTTCGCTGGGAAATATACCAGTTGCTTTATAAGGCCCGACATGTCTTATATTCGCGACTGGATAAAATAAATGAATATGAAATGAACCGTGCAAAACCAAAAAAAGAATGAGTCTTGTCGCCTGCCGTTATGACACCGTGAGTTAAAATGAATAAAAATGAAACTCAGAAGGAACTGCGACCGCCAGTCCAAGATTTTCCAGAAGGGGTATTACATAATCGACGGGATTTTTTTCTTCTTTAAATATGAACATGTGTCTTCGCGGGTGGGGTAAAAATAAGATAATAATAGAGAAAAACATACGAACGAAAAAATGCCCAGATTGTCGAACGGGAACTCCTTTGGCATATTTAATGAAGGTATGCTGTCTTGCTCTTTGGTAGCTTTTGCGAACATCCGTTGCCATTTTTGGTTTAGTTTTCATAGATTGAAGATCATTCTATCTGGTTTAAAGAATTGCGTTCCATAAAACTTTTTCATTCATTTAAAAAATGGTTTTTAAATCTTACAAAAGTTAATGAGAAACTTTCTTTAAAAGTAAATAATAGTCAAGGGAAGATCCAAAAATTGATGGGGTGGTTGCTTTTTTAACGTTTCTCTGTCTCTGTCTGTCTCTCTCTCTCTCTCTCTACGTATCTGACTTACGCATGTGTGGGGAGGGGGAGCATAATTTTTACCTAACACAACTAAAACAAAACGATTTACGCACAAGTAGGTCCCCGAACCTATTTCTGTCATTAAATGTTGAAAGATATATCATTTTTGACAATTTCAAGCTTCAATTTCACATTAATTCCAGGAGAATATTTCGACTCTCCCACCTACATGATCGAAAGTCGTCTAAAATTGGACTTTTTTTTTTTTTTTTTTTGTATTTCAGTTCTAAAAACTACCGGAGGAAAGTCACTGAACTCATTCTTTCTCTTAACGTTGCCTGACATGTTTACAACCGCGTCTTTAAGACTTAAATTTTGCAAAATACGCAGGGGCACACACTTCCAAACTCCTTCGTTTAACATCACCAAAGATCGTCTAAAAATTCCTTTTTGGAACTTCAATTTCGAAAAGTTTTCGGGAAGGAGATTCACGAACCCCCTATATTTCTTTAACGCCGTCAAAGACGATCTACGCTTGCGTTTTAGAGCTTCAATTTGTAAAAATTGCTGGGGCATGCTCTCTTAAGGGAAGGGCGATCGCCACCATCGCCCCTCCCTTTATACGTCTCTATTAATAGTTAATTGACTTTCATAATAATAACTCAGATATGCTCTTTATGTTTTTTTTTGGTCGAATACATTAAAATGTAGATTAATCTGTTCATATTTACATCTACAGACACTATTACGATTCTCCTCAGATTAATTAGATTAAATCCATACATTAGTAACCCATTTTCACGTTCCGACATTATCGTTTTTCCTTTTGTCTACCGTTTACGAATACTTGCCACTTATATCTCTTTGCTTTTCACAACCTCATATATGTTTAGAAATTGCAAATTTTTTTTGCAGTGTATATTTTTTATCGTTTGAAAAAGCCTTTTAAATGTTCTGTCCCTCTGAAGTAATAGTCATTTTCCTTTTCAAAATACCTTCTATGGTTTCTTCAGGTGGGTACTACTTAAAAAAGAAATGTACTTAGTGTACTGTTTTATTAAATAGGTTTTATTAAACAAGTATTTTTGAACACCAGAAAGATAGCAAAAAAAAAAAAAAATATTTTTAATTAAAAAAAAATGCTGTGTATATTAAAAGCAGACCTGTCATAGCTTATGCTTTTCTCAGTATCTTGGAATTTTTAGGTGTTAAGTTTTGGAATGTATTGTAATACTATGCAATGGTTTGAGTTTTGTAGAGAGACAAATGAATAAATAGAAATGAAATAATTTTGTTTTTTAACAGAAGCGTGAACGATCTTTTTATTTATTTATTTATTTATTTTATTTTATTTATTTATTTATTTATTTATTTTTTTTGAAATAGTGTAATTTTATTAGCTTGATCTATCATGCTTAATCAACGTTTCCGTATCTGGTTTAGTCAGTATTTTTTTGAAAAGTGCTTCTAAATGTTTCTTCTGGAGTTTTTATTTTAGTTACTTGCTATTTTACTTGCATCGTTATTCAACGTTCAAAGAACTATGTTTAAAGTTATACTTTAATCCTCAAAGTTTAAAAGTAGCTAACATTTAATTAAATAGTGAAAGCTAAGCAATTTGTATTATTAAATCTCATTATAATCAGAACATTATTGAAAATTTGAAAGTTTCTTTGCATCATTTTTTTATTTTGTAATTTAAACAAAAACGAACCGTAATTTGAATTAATTTGCCGAATTTTGAAATAAACATTAAAATTCAGAGTAGGCAGAGTAGTTGAAGGAACTAGAAGCAAAGGAATGTAAATACCAAAATTTAAATTTTGGAGATAAATTATTCTGACCTATAGGTGAGATTTTTTTTTTTATCTCTTTTGAGGCGAGAGATTGCAATAATAACCTTGGTTAACGCTACTATAAAGCTTGATTTAAAAGAACTTTTCAATGGAAGCCTACCTCTGGTATGAACATTCCACATGTTATGCGCAAAACTTTGAACGGTGCATTTTTATATCCTTGTTTCTCACTGCCTCAATTTACAAAATGCTTTTCATGCTAAAAAAAGAAAATAATTTCCAATTTTTAGATATGTTAGTGAATGTCTACCACATTGAAGTCAGGCCGTATATCTATGCCGGGCTAAAGGATGATTTTCATTGTCTTTTCGGTGTCACGTGATCTAGATAATCGTCACGCGACGTGTCCTGGATAATGGTCACGTGCCGGCGGCGAAAAGTAATTATCTTCTAATTTAGCTCCAAAAAAGTTGCTGACTTGGTGATATCTCTTAAATTTCTCGCCAAGTTCATAGATTCTATAAAGATATGACATCATCACTATATGAGACACCGCTGACGTGAAATCGTGGTAGATGTGCCAGAATTTCTGTAATCGGTGAATCTAGTGTCTTCAGGTGGCAAGTATTTCACAACAAATGTATAAAAATGTCAAAAAGCTTTTAGCCATATAAAAGCGAAATTTTTGAAAGCATTTATTTTTAATACGCTCACTTGCTAAATCACCACTTTACGTAGTGGCCTTTTCTGCATATTTTCACGTTGCCAGTTCACATTCAGAAAAAAAAAAAAAAAAAAGTTAAATTAGACTATTTTTCAAAACCTCTTGTGGGAAAAAATGGCGGATACTTGTGCTTTAAATCCCCACTCCGTTCATTTCTGGAGAAAAAGGAACTTCTCAAGCAGTTGTTATTGAAGCGGCCTGCATTTTCATATCCAAAATTTAATGAATGAAAGTGGTGTACACATGCATGTTTAGTGAAAAATGTATACATTTCCCTTCTTCCTTTCACAAGCAATACTTTCGCTTTGATTGGAAAACGAGCTAAACTCACAGTGCTGAGTATGTTAGAATGAAATGTACGGCATTCTTTCTTGCTCTTCCATACATGTGATTAGGGGAAGTAGAATTCAGAAAAAACCGTTAAAGAACGAAAAATGCATTTTTTTGCGAAAAATATGCAAATATCGTTCTCGTTAAATCGATAGTAAAATGATTTCTTGTACGTTTTAGAAAGCATAGGTATCGATGAATATGTATGAGGGCAGTATACACATACGAATGATATCATTGGGAGATAAATTTGGAGATATATGTAAAGATTTGTTCGAATGCTGTTTTTACTATTTTTTATGATTTTTAGCGTTTTTAAAAAAGAACTGTTGGTTTATGGGAAATCATTTTTTCTTCATGTAATGTTTTTTTATTTTTCTTTTTTGAAAAATTAACAATGGGTCTTAATTTTGGTTTGGATTGGCTTAATTTATCAATTTAAGAAGCTGAAATGAGGTGATTTTTTTTTTTAGCTGAACATAAAACTTCATAAGCAATATTTATCAGCCTCATGTCAAAATGCTTGCTTAATTGTTTAATTTTTAGTTTTAATTTTATAATGAATGCTCAGAATTTATACAGGATGATTAAAAAAAAAGAAAAGAAACCGTCAACAAAATGACATGGCAGATCAGTCATATAACAAGGATCAACAATCGCACAGGAGCAGAGGGTCGCAAACGCAATACTGCCGTACTATATGCACACAAAGCCAAACACTGGCGGATTCACAACATATCACATACTTATTACACAAAGACAATTTTACGCAAAATTTTAATTTTCAAGAACGGAGTAAAGCAGTTGTTGAAATTTGCGGCCTGTAGCAATCATACACGCGTCGCAGCGGCAACGCACCGTCCGTTCTGCCAAGATATCTTAGCGGCGTTTTTGTTGCAACGCGTGTATAATTGCTACAAGCCGCAAATTTCAGCAACCTCAATGAGTCTTTCTTAAAAACTAAAGTGCTGTGTAAAATCGTCTTTGTGTAATAAGTATGTGATTTGTTGTGTATTCATCGGTGTCTGGCTTTGTGTGCATGTGGCGCGGCAACATTGCATTTGCGACCCTCTGTCCTTATGCGATTTTTTACTTTTGTGGTATGACTGACCCACCATGTCATTTTGTCCACGTTTTTTATTGTTTAATCACCCTGTATGTACGGAAATATGTAACTTGTGGTCATACGGTAACTTATTAAACTCAGGAGCAAGTAGAAGTTTCGAGGTTTGAATACAGTAATTGTTTTGAAAAATTATGTTGTGAAATGTTTGCTGTATGCCTTTTTCTAGTATTAATCCAGATATGATATTCCATGTTTCCTCCTGTTCAATACGCAGATGATGAATAACTCTGATAAGAAATTCATAAATGTTATGAAAAACCGAATATTTAATCAAATTGTCGTCATTAGAGCAGTGCTTTTTTAATGATTCTGTAGGAAATCTTGCTAAAAGAAGTAAGAAATTCAAGAGGTCTCTCAAAACACGAATGGCTTTTGACCATTATTTTTTCTTGTAGAATGAAATATTGGTAAAATCACTTTTTCTTCCTTATGCTGTTTTCTGCAGTACTGGATAGTTAAAAAATTAATCCAGAAACCTTAAAATTTAGAGAGAGGCACTTCAAAGCCGGCCATTAAAAGCATTCTACGTAATAACTCATTTCTTACATAAAGCAGTGTTGCAGGATATCATTAAGATTTGATCAATGCCTCAAGATAAAAACTAAAATATTTTCTCATATTTCAATCCTGAATAGGATCTTAGCATCGTAAATGATTCTTGGGGGCTTCGCTTGCCGGGAGATAAAAGCCTTTAACCAAAATAACGGCGGATCGCTATTAATCCTAACAAATTGCAGTGAATTAATTAGAAAAGTTTTATAGATCTACGAGAATTACGTTGATAAATAACGTTAAAGCACACTTGATTATTTTCTTCCCTTTCTCTGTTGGGTTGGAATTGTGGAGCGCAACCATGCATGTCCGCCTTTTCCGGAACAAGTATTAAATCTGTTTAACATGGAGTCCGCTTGTATTTTCTATGCTTTTAAAACAGCGAACCACTTACCAGGCGACTTCTTAAAACATTTCCGCAATTCCACTGTTCCTCTACGATTATAAATTGCTCTGAATGAGGTCCTGTATCGAAAACCCTCCCTCCTTTTCGCTTTAAAGTTGTCTGAATATCATAAGGTCGTAATCATACAAATCGGATTTTTAGGCTTGGGCTGACGGCATTTTGGAGCGGGAAGTTTCTTTGAAATGAAAGAGGTTTTTGGGAGCTGAAATTATTGTGAATGGAAGCTTTTCAATAGGGTCTCCCCTTTGGCAGCGAGACGTTTGGGACTCATTTAAATTCCTCTAAGCTTTTACAAATCTCTTTTCATACCGTTTCCTGTAACTGATTCTTCGTCTTTGAAGATCTCAGCAAGTTTTCAGGGGATTTTTTTCCCTTCTTTAATCGAACTGTTGTAATAAGTTGTTGCTAGTTGTGTTTTGTTACAAACTAAATTTCCAGAGGCAGCGAGTTTTGTTTATTTTAACCAATATGTATTAGTTTATCTAGTGCGAAATATATTACTAGTGTTTCTTTTTCTTTTTTTGCTCTGAGTAATGAAAAAGCTGTAGTTAATCTCCTTTTGAATGAAATGAAATGCTACCCCAAGGTCCTATGTACTTACCGTTTAATGTTTTCCCAGTTTAATGTGACCTGGGGTCAGATCCACCATTTAACTTTATGTACAAACAGATGAACAATATAACGTAATTGATAACGTAAAGATAAACAATATACAAGTACAGATGAACAACTGCAGCTGAACAATCTAGAATATCAGCAGCATAATTGCTATATATTTACTCAACAACCAACTCACATTGACATAGCCTTTGAACAACTCGTCCATTAACACAATTTATACTGGCTATAAAAGTAAATGCATTACAATATTTTGCTCGAAGAAATCAGTTCGTGAAACAATAACATAATTACAATATGGAGCTTCGAGAAATCTAAGATGGTGATTTGGATAATGCAAAATGGTGATTTGATAGCGCCAGATGGTGAATTCGGCAACACAAAATGGTAATTTTTATAACGCAAAATGGTGATTTTCGTAACGCAAGATGAAGGCTTTTATAACGCAATATGGCTTATTTATGTAACGCAAGATGTTGATTTTCACGATGCAAGATGGTGATTTTTATCACGCAAACTGGTGGTTTGTGTAACGCAAGACAGTGATTTGACTAACACAAGATTGCTGATGCCATCTCGTAAGTTGATATGGTGTAGAATTATGAAATATTCTCCGTTTAAAGCTTTTAGAACTTTTTTACGTAAGATTAACAGAAATATTACGTTTCAAACAATGCTAAACTATTTATTAGAACCATGGAAATATTATGTTTATGTTAGAGCAGATTTTGATTCATAACGGTAAGTATTATAAACATTGCTTTGTGAAAACAATTTCACTTAATGTTGTTCTCTGTAGGATAATCTTCTTTACGTTACTGTGTGCAATTTGTTGCTACACTTCGGTATGCATAACTTTTCTTTTCTTTCACCTTTTATCGGCCATCATATTAGTTGAAAAATGAAAATATCTTGAAATCAGGGTTTCTAGGAAACTATTTATTCTATGGATAATTTCTCGTGAACGGAAGGCCCACTATTCCTCCGAGAATCCCAGGAACTGAGCTTCTCAACTTGCCCGCAGATCCGGTTCGAAATTTCCATTTCCGCATGTATAATACTCTATACTCGCATATAATATGCGAATCTGAGGAATCGATAATTCGAAACACTGCATCGCTAATTCTTTGAGTGCACAAATGCCTTCGGTGCATCGATGATATCGTACCTTACTTTGAGTGACGCACGTTGATAAATATGCATATGGCCAAAGCTCCGTCTTTCGCTATCTCCATACATTAAAATTGACGGAACAGATACCATAACTCCACTAGGTTTTCCGAGGACGCTGTTTATTGAATTCGCTTCAGTTAAAACTAGATGCACTTTCGGCCATGGCTAAAAGTATTGCTTTTAAATATTGTCGACAAGGTATAACTTGTTACTCGTTCAGTGCTGTAATTTCGCTTGACGAATAAGCGTTCAAATTGCTAACTCGACTTCAATTTGCTTTCAATGATGAGGTGCCATTAAGGGAAACTATTCCTTAGAATTTGTGATTATGGTGCTGAAATTTTAAAACCGTGTAGTAATTTACTTTGAATTGAGTTAAATCCTGTTTCTTCAATTGGGTATGAGATATTTTGTTGCACAAATTATGTAAAAGAAGAAAGGTGTTATGAAACGACCAGTTGAGGTTATTATTTTAATTTCAGCTAAATTCTCTCTTCCGTTTGAGATAAATGATGTAAAAGGCAATATGAAGTATAAAGTAATCAATGTGTAAAATACAGTCAGGATTTTTTAAAAACTATTTGAACAAAATTCTGTTCTGTCAAACGTTATAGTTGTGTTCGATAAATTACGAAGAAGACGGAAAAATATCAAACTAAAATTATCAAAAATAAAGATTTATTTTATTTTTTTTTATACTTTAGCTGAATTTGATTTTGTGTTGTTATGTAGTTCATTTACTTTACACAAATGTAGGAAAGTGACTTAATGTTTTTGAACTGTTGAATTGATTTTCAAGTAGCTTATTTCTTTTTTCAACGTGATCTTTGTAAAATGAAATCAAATAAATTTTGTGGCACAACGTGATTAAAGTGGAATACTAATGCAAATAAAGAACAAATTCTCAAGTCTCTCTTCAATTTTTCGTGCTTTATTTGCGTTGGTTTTTTACTTTTATCACAGTGATATATGTACTTTTATTACATTAAATTGACAAATGTTTATTTGGGTGTCTAGAAGACTTTATGCTTAGTAAAATGTCTTTGTTATTGTACGATTGTGAAGAAAAAGGTAACATGGTAGGTGAAATAAATGGGATAATTTTATTAAGTAAACATACTATAAGTTGCTTTGAATACGCTCTTAAAAAATACATTCGTGTAAATATAAAAAATATTATATTGTCATAGGTAAGTTTATTGTTGCATTCATAAAATATAGAAATAAAAGATGGATAAAAAAGGGTATACATAACCTTACCACGAGCAGGGGCGTACGCGGCGGGGGGGGGAGAAGAGACACCTGTTGGCCCGAGCCTGAAGTAAGCCCAATACTTAAAAAAATAGGCGTGAAATAAAGGAGTAAACAATATGGAGGAGGGGGGGGGGGTCGGAAAAGTCATTTGTGAAGGGCACACCCCTGACCATGAGATAGTCCTAAAGTTCGATTATGCTTTTTTTGGTATCTGAAAAAATTAATAAACATGTATATAAATGAACTGGAGTGTGTAAAATAAACATTACAAAAAATGTTTTGTTAATTTTGGTCTAATTAGATGAGTGATCCTGTCCACTAAAGCGAAAACTATTTACAAATGAATTTAATTTACTTAACATCCTAAATGTCTGGAATACGAAATCTCAACACACGCCTAGTAAGCACAGGTCACCACTTCTGACGTATTTATTTATTTTTTCCTTTCTGGAGACGTATATGTGCTCTAATTGGAACCGACATTCTGAGTTTACCGACAAAACTTCTGTGGAACCACAAGAATAGAATATTTTGACATGCTGTTAGCAAACATTTGAGGTTAAATTATGCAAGTAAACAACAAGCATAATTTGCAGACATAATGGTTCCTTAAAAATGGTGAACACATTTGTAAAAACTGTTTTGAAATATGCTGTTGTGATTTACGAGATATTAAAACGTTTTCGAACATTAGCTTTAGCGAAAAACAAAATGGCAGATTCGGTCAACCTGCTTTCTTGAACCTCTAGTGTAGAGGAATATATAATAACTAGAAAATCTCGCATCGAGATTTGACGGGTAAAATTGCTTCTACATTTGAACGAAGCAATTGCCTGTTTGGTGATGTTTTGATGATGGAAATTTTAACCCTAAATCCGGTGGATCAACCCTAAACTCCAGTATATAGCGTTCATTGTTAACCACTTTTTCGTTTCTTCATTCTCTTAAAATAAGTCTTACCAGTAAAACAGTTAAGTTACCGGATCCAGTTCAGCCTTGTGTCAAAATAAAGCATTTCTCCGCATGTCAAACATTGCCAAAAATATTATCAAATTATAAATAACTTACTGATCTTTTGGTGCTTCAACAACGAAATAATGCCGTCACTCATGCTATAAAGCTAATTTCATTGTTGGTGACGTCAGGATCTTTACTAGATCAGTGAATTCGCTGTTATATATATATATATATATATATATATATATATATATATATATATATATATATATATATATATATATATATATATATATATATATATATATATATAACAGCAATGAATTACTTTGCAAAAAAAAACAGAATTTAAATTTTATTCTAATGAGTACTTAATAAAATATTTAGCTTGGATGTGTCACGATATTTTCTCTCAGAAATTGCTTCCGATTTCTAATAATACTTGTGCATTTAAGTTAATAATATTATTTTTATTCTTGAGAAACAAATTCCAAATTTTGTACTTAAATGCGCATTATCCAATCTTCCCGTTACCCCACCGAATTTACCAATGATCTCCGAGGAAACTCATTTTAAATTCAATTTCGACATGACTCTTTCTTCAAGGATGGAAATAAAGCATCGAAAAATAATCGGCACTTCAAATTTCATTATAAAGATGGAAATGGGGCAATCACTGGGAAAAGAAAGGAAGAAAAACAAGCGCTTCAAATGAAAAACGAGCCGATTGTAATTGCATGTGACGTTTTAATATAGCAATGCAGACGAAAAAAAATTAAAAAAAAAAAAAAAAAAACGAAAACGCGTAACAATGATGAAAAAAAATCTCAACGAAGCCTTTGAATAAAAAAAAAAAAATTCTGCGGGCATTATCTGCCTTTTTATGTCCCGAAGAAAATACTATATCTACTGCTAGCACTATATACAAAAAATAATAAAATTAGATAATGCTATCGCTTCCCCTAAGGAAAATACTGGAGCAATGATTGAAAAGAACTTTCAAATAAAGAACTAAAAAAAAATATTATTTTTTCCAGTTTTTCCTTCTGATTTTTTTCTCAAAAGTGAGGCACGGTTAAAATGCTTTTATTACTTAAAATAGAATTCATTTTTAAAGGGAGAAATAATGTGGGAAAAATAATTCTGCTGTGGAGTTTTGATGAAGGTATTGTAGGAAATTAAATGGTTTCCCTTTGAGCTGTGGGATCAATTTCGTGCAGGAGGATTGTAATTTTTTGGCATATGGTGGGATTCACGAACAATGATGTTTTCCTGTGCGGTTAAAAATTGTATTTTTAAAAAATTATTCCAATTAGATGAACCTTTTGGGTTTTCTTTATTTTAAGAAATGAATTTCTGATACACATTTTTTAAGGAGCAAATGTTAGGGTTTTCATTGTACATGAAGCTAAGAATATTATTGAAAAATAAAAGTAAAAAAATAACTCTCGATGCATTATTTTTCAAAAATATTATGCATAAAAAACCTCCTTTTGATTAAAGTGCATGAATTCTACATAAATGAAATTTGTAGGATAATATCTATGCATGAGGAATATAAAATCTGAAAAAAACATATCTATAGATCGAAGAAGCAGTAACTTCATGTCATTTGATTTCAAATTATTTATTAAAATTTAATTAGAGTTAATTATATAGGCTTTTTTAATATTGGTTTTTAAATTGTATTTAATGTATAAGAGATGGAAAAATGGAAGCAATGTAAATTATATTGATTTGGTTTTTGAATTATATTTAATGTATGAGAGATAGAAAAATAGAAGCAATGTAAATAATATTGATTTGCATGCTTAATATTTAAATATATTGTCTTTAAAAGGATTTTTCTGAGGCTTTCATTTTATTGAGTGGAATTTATATTGTCCAGTTTATTATATGTTTTTTATTTATTCGTTTAATTTTTAAGTAATTAAATAACTTATTTCTTCCTAAGCATTTTTTATATTTAGCAAACATAAATACATCAGTTTCCCTTTCAGAAAAAAAAAAAAAAGTTTTTTATCTCTGCCTCATGAATTGTGTGAATTTTTGTACTATTTATGCAGGCTAGTCAATGAAAAAATTATTCAGTTCGTGTCATACTTCAGTTTTGTAACTGTTATGTAAACCAATGTGTAACTGTGTTCTCATTCCTTTTTAGAACATGTCCGGGAGTTTAACTGCGGGCGGCTTTTCTACAGAACATTCTTTCTTGACATTCGGAAAGATGTACTTTACGTTGGAGCTATGTAAGTAGTTATTTCGTTGTTAATTTGGATATTCGTTCGCATTCTTACCGGAAAATAACACATGTATGGTTAAGTAACTGAGCATTAGAATTGTATTTCAAACATCCAATTTCGTCTAGCAAATATTGTTGAAATAATCTGAAAATAATTTGAATGTAGTATGAATGTGCTGAGAAATATTGATATACGTACACAAGAAGAGAGTTGGAACTTTTGATATTTGTACCGCTGTTAAATGTAATGTCATTTAAGCGAGAATATAAAAAATAAAATGTTTCGCCACATTTTTACAATTTGATTTTTTACGTGAAATGGATACTAGGTGTATAAAATTTAAATTCTTAAACAAAGAACTTTTTTAAAAATGTTGCATTGACTTAGAAGTTCAATGCTTTTCTGCATTTTCAAATTGCTAACTTTTTTAATTATTTCAGTCCTACCGTCAACTTTATCTTTCTCTTAATATTTAGTGTAGATAACTGACTATTTGATAAGTAACTTTTCAAAAACCAAACCAATACAGACATCGAATAAACACCATATTTTTTTTCAATCGAGCAATCCTTTTCTTTCTTCGAATCAGAGGCGTGCAAAAGGGGGGAGGAGAAGGGACACCTGTTGGCCCGGGTAAGAGCTTGCAGGGGGCGCAACATTTTAAAAATGAGTGGTGAAATATAGGAGTAAACAATATGGAGGGAGGGCTGTAAAAGTAATTTGTGACGGGTCCGAAAATTATGTGCACGCCCCTGCGTCGAATTATAATCTAAACCAACGAGCGAAGTTTTTTCCCTCGGTTCAAAACTTCTACAATTAAGAGCTGTATTGAGACATCACAAGTTGTTGCTGTTACCTATTTTCAGCAGCGACAAGACTTTCTTTCATTATTTCTGTTGCAAAAATTATACTCAGTACAAAATTTTTCTTTTATTTCCTTTTACAAAAAGGAAGTATTGTATTCGCGAAAAAAATTTCACTCAAAAATCGGCCTTAATTTCCATTTTGCTCACCCCCGAATGAATGTTGAGATTTTTTTTCGACCCGACTACGCGTAGATATATGCCTAGGAACGCACAGACAGCCGAAATATCCATTTTGACGATCCACGAGTTAATTACAACGAGTTTTTTCGTGACGTCCGTATATACGTATGTATGTGCGTATGGGCAATTACACGGTGTCGGACGTAGAATTTGTACGAAATTTACCAATAAAGGTTCATATTTTTCAGAGTTAAAACGGATGAACTGAGTAATTTTTTTTATCAATACTTATGTATGTAGGAACAATATAAAAACTTATAGAATTTCTGAAAAAAAATTCAAACTATAAATATTAAAAATAAAAAACCTCATGGTGTCGGACGTAGATGAAAGGGGAACTGACAATTGACGTACGTTGAAAAAACCCAAGTTTCAGCTCAATGAACTGTTTTCAGATTTTTGGACTACTTGAATGTTGAAAAGTAAAGCTGAAATGTGACTAATTTTTCCTTTTTCACAAAATTAATTCACGGATAAATAGTACAAAAATTTTTCTCCCTTGGTGTCGGACGTAGAATAGTTGGTGTCGGACGTAGAATGTGCAAAGCAGACAACATCCGACATGAAATAAACATCTTAAAAAGCTGTTTAACTCTTAATTTTTTTATGGAATTATATATTATGGTATTTTAAAGCATAAAAAAGGTGAAAATATGCATAACAGGAGTCTGTGCAGAATTTTTCCCATTGCTCCATTTTTTGTGAAAAATCAAATAATTTTGTGAAAATTGAAATAATTTGAAACTAAAAATTTTATGCAAAAAGAATGTAAGGAGGTCGGGGGGTCATGGCCCAAGTTATGTCATAGAACTTGTTTACAAGGAATGTTTTTCAAGACATTTCTTTGTTTTTCTGACAAAATATTATTCTTCTGGGTGTTCTTGAGGGATTTGGGGGGGGGGGGGCAGGGGGATCTCATTGCTTTTGGGGAGATAGACACCCCCTAATGTATCAATATCTGTATACCATTCCAGGAAATTTGTATTTTAAGTCTTCACTCATAAAATAAGGAAAATACTATAACGAGAACAAGAGAGATTAGACACATTTTGTCAAGTTTTTTTTTTTTTTATTTTTACAATCTCTATGTGAACAACAAAAAACTCAATCTCTAGGGTGAAGAGAAATGATGATTGATTTGTAGAATTTTAATGAAGAAAAATCTAACTTATTAACAAATAATAAGAAATTTAGATGTTGGTTACAAATTGTTGAAAACAAAACTGAGCATTTCTAGGCACAAACAGGGGTTGTTGTGAGTTCACCAAAAATACCTGAGAGTTTTAAAGTGAAAACTGGGGAAGGGAAGAGTGTTATTTTTGAACTGAGAACCCCAATGCTTCTTAAATATTCATAATTTTATATATAACTACTTTAATTGCTATTGATAAACATATGAGACTCATTTCTTATCTTCAGATATTTTCCCCAGTCAAAATATTATGTATATGTTCTTTAAATTTATGTTATGTAAAATATAAATATAAATACATAATTAGGCATGAGTAGCATGTGTGAATTATTTAATTTAACCAGGAATTTTCGTATACTTATAAACTTAGTTTCAGTTAGGAAAATATTGGTGTCGGACGTAGAAATTTTTCTGACCATTTATTTAAGAATAACTAGTTTTTTGAAATTTAATTTAAATGATTATTTTTAATTGCATATAAAATCTTTATTTGCAGACAAAATATTTTGTAAAAATCTCCACTCAGTTTTACATAATATAAACTTTCAGCCAATTTGGTGTCGGACGTAGAATTACAAAAATGCCTTATATGAAAAAATCCCTAAAAATTAAGTTTTGCAGTTAAACTGCAATTTTTTGTATATAACTCTTCTAGAGAGTTCTGAGAAGCATATTTTAGAGAGAATATTTGAAAAATGCGACAATGCAAGTATCAAACAGCCATTCTTAAGTCGTATAAAAAAAGTTACTTGTAAGAACATGATCATAACAACCTGATTTGAAACCTCAGAACTCTAATTAATTTTGCTTCTGTTGCATATTTTTTGTTATTTCCATGCACTTCAGATAATTACCTTTCCATTGATACCAAAATTGTGAGAAAAAGATTATTTTGAAATTCTGCCACCTTTTCCTCTTTTCCTTCCCGTATGTGTGTATGTACGTATGTATCTCGCATAACTCAAAAACGGTATGTCCTAGAAAGATGAAATTTGGTACGTAAACTCCTATTGGGGTCTAGTTGTGCACCTTCCCTTTTGGTTGCATTTGGATGTTCTTAAATGTGTCTTTTACACCCTTTTTTGGGAGGGGGGGAATCATTGTTAATTTCAATGCTACTCAAGTGGTGTTATAATTTGTCAAACACTTGGCGATTTATCACCAAGCTTTTGGCCGTCAAGTTTTATCGCTAACTTGGTGAAAAATTGACGATATTTTTTTTTTAATTTTTTAGTCTGGTTTTAATTCTTCCAGTGTTGGTGATATTTAAAGAGTTAACCTGTGAATCATATTAAAATTGCGAATAATCGAAAAATAAATCTGTGTAAAATTTTTTTTATACTTCGCTTTGCACGAAACTAGGGGTGAAAATATTTAGTGTTTCCTTGCTTACTACAAAGCGCTATTATCATTGAATTGGCGTAAAAGGAAGCAATGTGATGCACGCATCAGCTCGTTATCTATATTTTTTTGATTTATGATTTTTTTTCTTCGATTTAAATATGATCTGACCTTTATAAAATTCTCTCTAATATTTTTAGAATAAATCACTTTCATTACTTGCTTTTATAAAAGGCTGAAAACCCTTGACTTTTACTCGAAAATGTATAGTAAATGTCTAACGTTTCATAAGAATAAACAAAAACCTTTTGTTCTTGCCCCGTCAAACTGAACTCTTGAAATGAAAATTCTTTAAACTGAAATAGAAGTTTATATCTGCATTATTTTGCACATTATTGAAATATTTTGGAATCAAAAAATCTCAGCTGACTTAACTTCTGATGCAATATTCTCCAATATTCTCAGACTTTTCTTTCCCGCCACTCTAACAACGTCAGCAGATAATGTCCATCGAATTGCCATCTCAAATTTACAGCCGAACGAACATTATTTATTTGCATTTTATTGGTTTATTTTCGAACTCTGATCAATCAGAAAGATTTAAAACGAATAGAAAACTAGAAAATTGTTTCAGCAGCAACACATCTCAACTCGTCATCTGCTTCATATCATCTCATTTTTTGGAACGACAAAAGCCTTTTTCTCAGAGTAAATAAGTTTAGGCTTTTTGAAAATATTCTTCGTTGAAATTTCTTTGATTATTTTTCTTTCACGGATTATTTCCCGCTCTATTTTTGCTGCCGATGCGGATATGTTTTTCTGAAAGCATTGAATAAAGAACATTCAGAACATTGCTTTCTTAGTATTGCTCAAATAATGAACATATTTCCAGCCATTGTTTAGAATGCTCTCTTGATTTTCTAGTAGTTTTATGCTCAAATCAATTCTACGTATGTGTTTTAGTTATTTTTCTTGGAATCGAATGCAGCTTTTTAGGAGCAATAACTTGTTCAAATGGAAGTATATATCAGCTTGAATTTTGCAGTTTTGAACTTATGCTGGGAGATGATTAGTTTAAATAGAAATACACATTTGCTCCCGACATTATTTATTAATGTCTCTGAAAAGTTCCTTGAAGTTTCAAATTGCATTCGCTGTTTTGTGTGACTTTCTCTTATTTAAAAAAACATTTCGATAGGGTAAAGTCACCAGTTAATAAACACAGTCCAGTGAGTAAACAGCTCGTATTTAAAAAAGAAAAAAAGAATAATTTGAATTTTGGCGTCTTGAATTCAAATTTTGATTTCTGCAATCATAGATTGCGGAAGGACCCTACCCGTTGATTTTTTTTTTTTTTTGTGTCTATAAGTGGACGGGAATGAAAATGGAGTAGCGATTTGCACCCGTCATATTATGACTGGTGATTTTCTTAATTAGGTAATACGAGGTATATCCATAAAAAAAGAAATGGTCATCAGGATGCGGTAATGAAGATCTAGTTATTATGGCAAACTTTCACCCGTATACTCATCATAAAGAAATTATTTACAGTGTAAACCTTTATGGTATTTTTATTTATTTATTTATTTTTTTCAATCATAAATTATGGTGAATTAGTAATCTGGAAATTTGTATTTAGATGAAGTGTTGCTTTTTTTACCTTCATTTATGTTGTTGTTTTTCCTGAGAAAACGGCAATTTTACAAGTCTCTTTTTAAAAGTGAATCTGCTTGTGTTAAGTCTTGAATGAACCCAAATTTGTGTTTAGTAAGATAGAAAATCGCCCATCAAGATATGATGGGTGAAAATTACTTCTACGTTTGAACGAAACAATTGCCTGTTTGTTGATATTTTAATAGTTGAAATTTTAACCTTAACTTCAGTGGATTTACCCTAAACTCCAGTAGATAGCGTTTATTGTTGATCACTTTTTCGTTTCTTTATTCCCTTGAAATGACAGTTTTACCCGTAAAACAGTTAAGTTTCGGAGCCAGTTCAGCCTTGTCAAAATAAAGCCTTTCCCTGCATGTTACGAAAACATAATATCAAATGATCATGGCGTGGTTCGAGTTTCATTGTTGATGACATCAAGAGCATTACTCGATCATTGGTTATTATATATATGAAGATTAAGACAATTAGCTAGTCTTATTCTGCTGTCGGAAATGGTAATGAAAAATCAGTACAACATCAACTTTGGTCAAGTCAGTAAGGGAAGCAATTAATTTATGATTGCTCAAAACAGGTTTCTTAGATGAATTGACAGAAGCAATGTTCTTCAATACCTTTCAAAAACGGAACCACCTTCAAAACGCTGCATTTGTTAGCTGGTTAGGTTCATTTGCTGGGTGAGTAAAATCCAAAATTAGCTGTCGCCAACGGCCACTGGCCGGCTAAATAAGAAAAAAAAATGATTGAAAATATTTGTCAATCGCCATTTCAAAAATTAAGTTAGTGAGCTGTATGTGCGCAAAAGGTTAAGTATCTTTTAAACATTTTTCACCTAAACCAAAATGCAGCCTTTGTGAAATAATTTATTGAAACTATCTTTTTTACATGTATAAGTGTATTAAGCAATAATAACGTCAACAAAGTAATTAAAAAAAAAAAAAAAACTTTATGAGATAAGAAAAAAGTGGACACTAATTTAAAAAAAAAAAAAAAAAAACGGCTACAGATGAAATAGTCACTATCGGCCACTAAGCGACTAAAGAATTCCAAATTTTTACATTGAAATATTTTTATTGTTATGTTTTAAACTAGAAAATCGCCCGTCATGGCATGACTGGAGCAAATTGCCTTTTTATCAGAGAGATCGGCCTTCAAATTTGGCGTGTTCCAATGAATATCTGTACCTCAAAGCCTGACTAACGTAAGTCACATTTTCACTGCTTTTCAAGCAGACGTAAAAACGTTTGTTTACTGCATACGAAGGTTGAGACTCGCACTCTTATAAAACTGGTTAAGATTCTTTTTTTCGCAAAATTAGGGGGCTCCGCCCCCTGCTCGTTCACGCTCACCAACCACCGAAGGTTGCTTCGCAATCTAATTTGATTCGCAAAGATTTAAATCGTCAATTACAAAGAAAACACATTAAAAACGCGTTATGATATACCTTTGAAACAAAAAGCACCCCTTCCCCGTGTTTCAAAATAACTTGTACGAACTTGCAGAGCCGTAAGGTCTAAGATTTTTGTAAGTTTGAAAAGTCGCTTTCATATTCGGGGTCTCTAGTAATATATTTTGCTCTTCAACTTGGGGCTTGAATTGAGTTGAGCCTAAGATTTTCCGTTAAAATCGAAACCCTTAAATTTTGTGAATAAGAAAGAAGAAACATACAAATCTAGTAGCTATGGCAACGCCAAATAAGACATCAATAATTTGAATGGAGATGAGATTTTTCGAACTTGATTAAAATAGCTGGTAACTTTTTTTTTCCTTTGGTAGTGAAGCTTAGTTTTTCAACCATAGGTCGAGTTAGATCTGGAGTAAAACAAGCCGCTCTTTCCAGTGATGTCAAAAAGGAAACTGTGGGACTATTCCTTCACTTTTTGTTGATATATTTAATGAAGAAAATACTTCCTAAATTTCTGCTAATCTTAAAAAAACTCGAGCTAAAAACGCAAATAACTCCCGCCGTAATTAAGTTAGAGCATTAAAACAAATTTCGTAAAACGTGAAAAATTCCACCCTTTCCAACGATACATAATATTAATATGTGCAAATAATTTTCTCCTCTTTAATGGGCAATTTACGCGAAATTTGAGCCAAATTTGAGCTTTACAGAAAAAACTAATTCAAAATTTAAGAAAAACAAAACCCCAGGTGCAAACCCCGGGGTTCGAAGTAATTTCGTACAAAATTTCAAGGCTGTAAGTGCTATGGGGACTGTAAGTGCTCTTTTGGACGCACTCCCGCCACAGACTTCCTTTTAAAATTTCTTGACCTTACTTTTTTTTAATATAAAGAAATTTCGTTGTTATTCTTTAATGCGGAATAGGAATCTATGCATAGAGTCTGACCACCGATGTGGTGGAAATTCTAACATCTGGTTTACAAGCGGAAATGGAAGCATCTATTAGTTTTCAGGGATACTGCCTTTTTAAAATAAAAGTACCAAATTTTGAGGGCTCATCAATGAGATGATGAACTCACGCTAATCATTTATAACCATTGTTGATGACGTCAGATCGTTACTATTATACATTTGAGGTTGTATTATGCAGAAGTTAATAAAAACATAACATTTGTGTCATGTACAATATACCTCAGGGGGGAAAAGTTAAATAAAGCAGTTATATCAGTTAAAGGAATTTGTAACGCGCAATGCAATTAAATTGTTTAAAGGATTTTTATTTACTGAAATTCTTAACTTCCGGTGCTGCTTGCTGCTTAACATGTAATTTAAGCTACGGCCATCCAAACAGTAATAAATTACTTTATTTTTCATCTTGTCAGTTTTTAAAAAAGAGAAGAGAAAAAGTAATAAAATATTCAAACCTTTATTTTGTTTTATGTAAGACTTGATTAAATTTCTGACTTACTTAAACAGTTCCAGGGTTTAATTCTGAGTAGTTAAACAGATTAGTTTTTCATTTCTTTCCCTCTTCGCATTTTAGGAAAAATGGCTGATAACAATTTATATTAAAACGTTCAGTAATTACTTTATGTTTAACATTGTCCCGTATTTAGTTGAAAATGGTTTTGTTCTTCCGAAACATCATTAAAAAAAAAAAAAAAAACATTCTTTCTGTTTCTATATTTGAAACAAAAAAAAAGCATTTGCTTTTAATTAAACAAGACATGTTACGCTTTGTATATCATCAGATCTTGTTTAAATCGGTGATCATTTTGTGAGTTGCTTTTTTTATAGAAATGAAAACATAAATTAATGACTGAAAATGTCTTCAAAAACGACGCGTTAATCTGAATTTTAACGAAAAAGTCTTAGATGTGCAGCAGAAATGGAATTAAGTGTTGGTTGGTCTAAATCTAATTAGCGGTAAATATGACTTAATATTCATCGACTTAATGAATAACCATAAAGAAATCTCTAGAAATCGGAATGTATAAGTGATTAAATTGTACTTTTTAATTAACTAATGATAAAGGAAGCATACTTTGTATTCAGCACATCTCATTCTCTTGACTAAGATTCCCTAAATTTTTCAGACTCAACTCCCCGAGAAAATTTTACCTCCGCAATCAACTTCCTATCAAGTTTTCATAATTAATTCGTCAGAAAGTTTTTTTTCCTCTCTCTCTCTCTCTCTCTCTCAATTGAGAGTTGATTAGAATTTTACCGCAAATTTTTACTCTGTTTGGAAAAGTGAGATTAATTTCATAGGAAGTTTAAACGAAATAGAACGAGCTGATGTAAGCCTCACATGACTTCTTTTTACTCCAATTTAATGTCATTTTCCCATTGTTGGTAATTTTAAAGTTGGTAAATTGAAACCAGATTTTTTTAAAAAAAAATCGCCAAATTTGACGGCCAAGTTGGTGACAAAACTTGGCGACCAAAAGACTGGCGATCTATCGCCAAGTGTCCGCCAAATTGTAATACCACGTGAGTTACATCGAAATTAACAATGATTTCCCCCAAAAAAAGGGGCAAAAGACCCCCTTGGAAACACCCGAATGCAACCAAAAAGGGAGGTGTACAACTAGACCCCACTAGGAGTATACGTACCAAATTTCAACTTTTTAGGACATAGCGTTCTTGAGTTATGCGACATACATACGTACATACAGACGTCACGAGAAAACTCGTTGTAACTAACTCGGGAATCGTCAAAATGGATATTTCGCTCGTCTATACGTTCTTAGGTACATATCCACGTGTGGTCGAGTCGAAAAAAGAACTCAACATTCATTCGGGAATGAGCAAAATGAAAATTACGGTAGATTTTTTAGTGAATTTTCACGAATACAATACTTCCTTTTTTGTGAAAAGGAAGTAAAAATATTTAAATCATATGCGATTTCGAATTAGAGACACTTTAAGAGTCCCCCTTCAAATTGTAGTGTATAAACAGGAAAAAGTGCATCAAAATAAGAAACTTTCAAAAAAGAGGAAGAAACTTTCATAATACGGGGTTGTTCAAAAGTCAATCTACTTATCAAAAACATATTTTATTGTTTAAGTACTATTAATTTTAAATGCAATTATTTTGGCTAGTTGTTAAAAGGACATTTTTCTAAATAATACACAATTTTTATTTTTATTTTCCATGCCCACTGAAGTTTTCAGGAGCTTTTAGTTTGTATTGTGGTTAGTTTGTAGTGTTTTTTGACTGTAACACCCTCATTAACTCCTTAAACTTCATCGACATCAGAGGAAAAATTCATAATACAGAGGGATTCAAAAGTCACGTGTTATATCAAATAGTAGTCAGCGCTAAATTTTTCTGAACAATACTCATTTTTTATTTTTATTTTCCATTCACACTGACACTTTCAGTAGCTTTTAGTTTGTAGAGTTTTGACTGTTACACCTTCATTAACCCCTCGAACTTCGACTTCTTTCAAAACTTCACTGACCCCCCGAAAGTCTCTACCGACCAATTTGGGAAACCCTGTTCTTGACTGTATCTTGTATTAATAGGACCAACTGACGGTGACGAATTTAGAATAGCTATCCTTTTTACAATTATCACTGAATTTTTACCGTAAAACTAGCTAATAGACATAATTTAGTTTTCTTTCACTGCTATAAATAATAATAATTTTTTTCTTTTAAATCGATATTATCATATTTTAGTTCCTGAGATTTTCACTGTTGAGCAGATCCGGAAAATACGCAAAAAACAAAATTATTTGCATTCCTCTCTAAAAATATCGTTTTTTGCTTTTATATCAACTGGAACAGAGAACATTAATATAATTTCTGTTATTGAACGCAATAATATGCATTTAGGGATAAATTGAATTCATTACAAGCTAATATTTCATTTATCTGATTGCACTTAAGAAAATTGTTACATTAACTTAGTATCTTATTCATAATACTCTGCCATCTACATGAATATTCCGCTAACTGTAGTTAGACTGGGAATTATTTATTTGCTTGCAGAGAATTTCATTCTAGGCGGACGTAAAATTAATTATTCAGATTGGTCAGAAATTTTAGAAAATGGCGCTGAATCGTTCGTTTAAGAGCTTTTACGTTATTCTAAGTGCATTTAATTTTAAAATGTTGAAAATTTCTCGCTGTTCTATTATGTTCGTTTATCCATGTTATACAGAAATGCATTACCTTCTAAAATGAAGCAGGAGGAAATGGTGTAACAAATTTTATTTTTTTGCGAGGGATTTTGCTCATGTTTCTAAGCTTAACGGAGCTTTAATATATTTAGAAGCAATGAATATCTATAATATTGCTTTGTTTATCTGTAAAAAAATTATTTTTTTTAAACGTTTAAACTTTAACAATAAAATATATATAATTTTGTTTCTGTACTTTTATATTTTTAAGTTAGATTTAGTTTATTACATAAACTTGCTACTTTACCGGATGTCTTTACATCCAAAAGCTAACAAATTTTAATTGAAAAAGAGGTTCCTGGAAAACTTGAAACACGAGCATCAGCACGAGCAATCAGCTAAAAAACGTTGGATATTTCCTATTATTCCTCAGCACAAAGGTATTTATTTATTTATTTATTAGATTCAGTTGTCACACTTTTCACTTACTAATGATACTTAAAATCGTAGACAGCATAGTAAAGATTTTTGTGTTGAGGAGAATGAATTTGCGCCTTTTTCCTATAAATCCGTGTTTGAACTAGCGACTGAGGAAAAATTACCAATTTGAGGTTTACTTTTTTGAGGAGAAAAATTATGTGTCTAGGATAAGAAAGATTGAATGATTTGTTTTGAGAATGGAAAGTGATGAACGGCAACCTGCATTGTAAAAGTAGATCTTAATGAAAGATATTTTGAAAATAGGTTATTTCCTTGCAGCAGTATTTAAAATGGAAAGAGCAAGTCTAGTCATTGGCTAAGCAAAAGCTTGGGCAAAGAGCTCAAGTCATTTTACTCAACAACGACGAATGGTTGACGCGTTTTGCGAATGAAACCTGATTTCTTCCAATGCCTATCCCTTAAAATCTATCGCGTGACTTGTGGTCTGTCCTTCACTACCTCCATTTTATCTCTAAACGGTTACGTCATGGAATCCGTAATGATGTTGATATTATTCAACATTGTATTTTAAGACGTGATAAGACATATACTAAAACTGTGTATGATGATTAAATATCTGATGTTACATTTTTACCGAAAATTACGTTCTTTGTCTACCTAAAACTAATTATTATTATATAGATGAGTCTCATGCTTATATATTTACGCTCTCTCTATATCTCTCTATATGTCTCCATATGTGTACCACACCTCTAAAGAAATATGTTCCTTGATTTTCAATATCTTCATTGCATTTAGCCGTTGAACATAATGAAAGACAATGCCTTGCTTAAAAGTTATGTTCGTAATCTCTTATTCACCTTTAATATCCAGTTCTCGTTAACTTATGAATTGATTTCAAATCACAAAATCAACCTTCGATTTTTTTCTACAATTCAGGTACACTCTATAACAAAATAATTGACGCTCCAAGAAGGAGTGATCCGATTGAAAAGAAAATTGGTGGATACGAAGACAATGCACGGAATAGTAAATGATTAATTTTTCTCAGAACAATTGAATAATATATGACAGAGTTACAGTAACAAGTTCATGAAGGTATTGACCTGCCTCTAGCCTGGAAACAAGCTGAAACACAGCGTGGCAAACCCCGATAAAGCTCCCAGAGGGTGTCCTGCGGTATTTTCGGACAAATGCGCTCTACTTGTCGGATGAGGTTATCAACATTCCTTGCCAGGTGCAATCGCCATCCCATCATATCCCAGACATGCTCAATGGGAGAGAAATCTGGCGATCTGGCAGGCTACGGAAGAGTTTGACAAGCTTGCAGACAGTTCGTAGCAACGCGTGCCGTATGTTATCTGGCATTGTCCTGCTGAAAACCAGCCAAGGGTACTGCAAAAGGAATGGCAGCAAAACAGGTCTTAGGATGTCGTCGACGTACCACTGTGCAGTAAGTGTACCTCTAATTACGACCAAAGGAGTCCAGTTATCAAAGGAAATGGAGCCAGTGTGGCATGCAAAAGTGAAACTAGTATCCCCCCTCTGCCCTAGGTGTCTGAAAACACGTCTTCAATGATCGTCATGACAGAGTTGAAAGCAGAATTTGTCGCTAAAGACTATATATACTTCCCCAGTCGGCACCATTCCAACCTGATCGGGTCATGCACCAGTGTAATCTGACTCGGCAATATGTAGGCGTCAGTGGCAGGTGGCGTACCGATCGGCGCGAGCGTAGATTTCGTTGTTCCTACCGTATGTAAATGGTCATGATGAACACTGGTGTTTGTGTTGAATGCTTGATGGTTCATAGAGATGAAGAAAGCGCTGTGAGAGCTGATCGGACAATGAACATTTTGAAAAATTTTCTCCTATATGAAACAAGAAAATGTTAATGTAGCCTTAAATAATAACGTAACCTAATTGGGGCCAAGGGAAAACAATAGAGATGACGGTAAAGTTTAGTTTTTGTAACAGTCTGGTTGTTATTTTGATGGATTGTTGAAAATGCCTTTAACTTTAAAAGCTGAACACAGATGAAAGTAAATTATCAGACGGAGTTATGAAGGAAAAAAAAAACTTTAAAGTGCGGATTTAAAATAATATTTAATTTTCACATGCCTCTATCTTTAATTCTTAATGGGATAATAAAATTGACTGAACTTTGCAAAAGGTACGATGTCACGATACAACATCCCAAGGACGGGTACAGGGGAATGGCATTGTCCCTCATTTAAGGGACCTCGCAGCGGCAATGTTTCGCAATTGGAAGTCCTAAAAAACGCAAGGGTAAACCATCTTTGATGACGTTAGGAGAAGGAATGGGTTTCTTCCCCCTTCGGTAATTTTTCGAAACAGATGTTCCAAGCAATGAAATTTTTGACAACCTTCGATGATGCTTGGGGATATTCGACACGTTCCCTCGGAATTGTTACGAAGTTGAAGTTTTAAATTTTAAAATACCTATGGTAACGAAAACGGAAAAGTACGTTGGTGGGTCTACTGCCGCCCCCTTCTAGGTAAAATCTCTATATTTTAGTTGTTCTGTACTAAAATAGTAGGGGCAGCCACCCCTCTCCCAAGCATATGCGAATCAGATACGTAAAAAAAATCAATCGCCCCTCCTTGAACATTTTCCAGATCCGCCCTTGCAACATCCTCAGTGATTGATGACACAAAATTGAGGTCTTTTAAAGAAAAAAGAGCGATAAGAAGCTTGAAACATTTAAAGGAACAGTAAATAAACTTCACTCCACAAAGGTATTCAATGGCAAATCTGAGATTTTGATAGAATTATAAGCAAATATAATAATTCTGGAGTAGCGGTACGAAACTTAAATCTAAAAGAACATAATGATAAATGTCCACTTCAATAAAAGACTGGTAATAGCTTTAGAAAAATTGATGCACTAAAACTCTAAGTTATAGGATCTTTTGTTTAAACATCAAATAGTCTTCCCGTGTCTTTTAAGAAACATAAACTACAATCCTCTCACACAATCTTTTTTAAACATTTTAATAAGAGGGGGGGGGCCTCTAGGCTTCTATTTTCATGCATTTCCATTCCTTTCCTAACACGAAAACCTGTCGAAAGTTTAAATGCAGCCCAAGAGCGGGAACTCCCCTCCGCGCACAGACGTAATTTCCGCTACACGGCATCGAAAAGCAGCGGAAATAAATAGCCTTAAGTCGACCGAAATGGAAAAAAAATAGGGGAATTGCACAAACAGACACTCGCACAGAACGAGGGTCCGGAGCCCTGTGATCCAGCCTAGTAAGTTGGTAAGCGGATTTTCCATTGGCTGATACGGGGAAAGGTAAGGGGCTTAGTAGGAGGGGAGGATAGTATATTGCCCAATATTGAGTGACACGCAGGTCGAAATTACCCTGAGAAGATGTAGGGGGATAAAATTAGTTTCTATCCCAAAGAACACCTATATTGTTTGAGAGACATGTTCATAAAATGGTTAGAACTGTTGGATGGCTCTACGCTTTATACCAGAATATTTATTAATTCTTTTCCTTGTGTACGGCGTTTTGCAAACTTCTTCTCTTTTTTTTTTAAAATATTTTGAGAAAGTTTAAAAGAATAAAAAGAAGTCTTCATTCCTTTTGTATGAATTTTTATGATGAAATAAATATCTCATATGTAAAAAAAAAGCAGTCGAAAAATTTTTAAGAAATGAATGAAAGAAATCAACGTGCATAACGAAACAAATAAAAGTATTGAAAGGAATTTTAAACTCAGAAAAAACCTGTTTTGTGACTACTAAAAATGAGCCTCTTCATCAGTACATAAAAAGAAAATATGGTTCGCGAAATCCGAACTAGACGATCAAATTATGTTTGCTGAGTCTTTGTCATCCCTTTTTAATGCTTTTATTTGTGCTGATATAAAACATTGACTTATTATACAAAATAACTAATAAACTGATTGCCACGGCCAAGAAACAATTTTTTAACGAAATACTGCTATGCGTGTAGCCTCTAAAAAAGTTTTAAATATCATACCTGTTATCAACGATATACACTAAATCAAGTAATGAATTCTCAAGTTAATGTCGCCAAGTTTTTGCAGTTTTCACCAAAGCAAAGCATTTTAGATACTTCTATGGCATACCTTTTAAGACGGAGCGCCTTTTAACAGTTACATTTAGTTTAAGTTTGCTTGAGCAAATTTTTGATTTTGTGTTAAATTCTTATATCTTCGTCTGACTTTTCTTTTCTTTAATTTAGCATATATTGATGTAATTTCACGTTATTCTTTAGAAATATTCAGTGGTAAAATCTTTTTCCTTAAAAGTAAGATTTTAAAAGAGCTTTTGTATCCCCCTTTTTTTACCGAGAAAATAGGATGTAGATTTTTTTTTCTTTAGTACTCTCAATTCCAAGAAAAAGATTTCATTAGGTTTCATTAGTTTTAAACTCTGGCCCAAAAACCCATTATCTTTTATTTCGAACACTTATCTTTTTTTTTTTACTAAACCGTCATTTGATAAATATATGATCAAACATCTAAACTTAACATTCCATATCAGTTTTTCTTTAAAAATA
Source organism: Uloborus diversus (assembly GCF_026930045.1). Taxonomy (NCBI): domain Eukaryota; kingdom Metazoa; phylum Arthropoda; class Arachnida; order Araneae; family Uloboridae; genus Uloborus; species Uloborus diversus. The sequence continues at coordinate 111,017,344 of NC_072739.1, read as the reverse complement.
AATAAATTCTGAATGTTTGAAAAGACATATTTTAATATGTGCGTATTTAATTATGATTCATTTTTACAAACCAGGTAATGCTATTTATTCATGTATAAAATCTCCATTTTAAAACTTCCAAATGTGTTTACGCTCCAAAGAAAGAAAAGTAAGAAATTCATTTTTTTTAACGAAATGGAAAAGATTAGATTTTGTTTTTGCGTTCGTGGATACACATTTATGAAACTATGGGAAAAATACGAAAACTTTTCTTCAAACCTAACCACACATGTTATGTATAAGAAATTTCTCAAAAAATTATTCCAAATTTGCAATGAATATTTTTCGATGCTTCATTTAAATTTCAAACTTTCTCTCGCAATGCATATTATTTATATTTATAGATATATTTCCCACCGAACACGTCTGGTTCGGCTAATCTATATATTCTCTTCTAAAGCAGTTGAGGAGACATTTTCGTTTTTTCCACTACCAGCCACCATAAAATAAATAAAATGGCTGAAAAAGTTTTCTTTGGATGAAAATATTCTGTAATGTCGAAGCCTCTTCCTGTTTGTTAATGCATTTTTCATGCAGTTTTGATGCGATTTTTTCTGCCGACACGCACAAAAAGCACAGAAAAAAATATATATTGAGGACAAGATAAAGCGACGTCGATTTTTAAAGATTGAGCTTAAGTTAGCGATGGATTTTAAACTAGTAACTTGGCTCAACTTTTCTGCGTTTCTCTAACTCTTTTGACAGAAAAATTATTCCAAAAGTTCCTGTTCTTCATAAAGCATAAAAAGTATTTTGTTTGTAATAAATAAATTTTATTTAAAAAAAATTAAAATAGTACAAAATGCTTGATTTTAAACAATGCGGTTTTTACTAAGTCGTTTTACTAAATTCACGTGTTTACTGAGTTAGCTTTGAGAAGAAGTAAAATTTTCACATTTCTGACTTAACAATGCGAGGCAATAAAGGCAAATACTTCATTTTACCTTTTATAAGTTAAGATACACGGATTATTGACAAAACTGAATAATCAAGTGATTTTTAATCTGCGCAAGTAATTTACAAACCGATTGACTCGCATATGGATAAATCGCAAGTTTCGTTTTTAATTTTCGAAAACTTGCTGCAAATGAAAAAAAATATAATAAATCGAGCATTTTTCTCAAAAAGAAACAAAAAGTAAGTATATTATCCGCAACAAAATGAGTGCACTCGACATGATTGCACAAGGGCTTTATTTAAAAGTCAAAATTTGCATTCTCGATGTTTTAAGAGACCGTAATAAAGCCTTGCATTTCTTAGCCATTATTTTTTAACCAAATATTTTTACAACAAAACAAATATCTCAGCTCAAATATAGAGTGCCGTAAAAACTTGCAAAATCTCTATTAATTGCTGAAAAGTAAACGGAGAAGGTAAAAATTTATTTTAAAGCTCATAATGCTCGAAACCAAGCCCATGAAATAGAAATTAAATCTCTCTTTGCCTTTCTTAGCAGTTTTAAAAAAAACACGAATAAATTTCACTCCCCTAATACTTCCCCGAACCTCAAGGATGAAAAAAATAAAGTTAACAGAGATAGCCTCTCATAAATTTTAATGTTTTAGAGAACGGTCGTAATTGTTGTATGCTTGATTGTAAATAACAGATGCCTTAATAGTTGTTGTAGATTGTTATTAGCGTTAAATATTTCGAAGTGACCAGCTTTATGATGCGAGAAAAAACTTTTTTATGATGCATAAAGTATGTTTAAAGTAACGGGGTTATATAGTGGAAAATAAGTTTTTTATAAACTATAATCTCATATGATGTGTATTATGCATGGAAAGGATGCTTCAACTGCTAGTTTATCTTACAAATAAAGTACCATTAATGTTAACTATATATTTGTTCTTTTTACTATAATATCAAATAATGTTAACTACTTCAGAAACATTTTTAGAGGCTGGTTAGAATTTCCTTTTTTGTAAGAAAAATAAAAACACGTGGTAATCCAAGCATACAGCACATGTAAGAAGATTTTTTTTTTTTTTTGAAATAATTCTAATCAATAAATAGCGTATAATAAATCATTTATTTGATTTGAGATACCATGATGATCGTTTTTTTTAATTAGTTAAAACACATATATATATATATATATATATATATATATATATATATATATATATATATATATATATATATATATATATATATATATATATATATATATATATATATTTCAGTTCTTAATATTAAAAAATGAAAAAAAAATAAGGAGTGTTGAGAAAATATTTAGAAACATGATCATGTTAAAAAATTAAATAAGAAAGGCAAGCCATTCAACTATCTAATAATCTATTAATTTTATTTAGCTTTAACTCTATCGAAACTAAATCTATAAAATCATTCTTTGGTTTTTAAGGACAGTTTAATTTTTGTCTTTCGAAAACCTAGCAGTATAAGCTGCATTATTTGCATTTTCTTTTCATTAAAATTTGTAATCATTTACTTTTTCCAAAATATATTTCCTAAATCTCCCTTTTACATGCATAAAAATGAAACCGGGATTTTTTTCCTTGAAAAATTTGTAAGAATTTGTCTACATTTTTACCAAACAAATATCGAGGTACAAATTTTCTTGTTATCCTCATATACATAATAACGACTTCACTGATCGAGTAACACTCTGATGTCATCAACAATTAAACTCTCGTCACGTCATGATAATTAGGTAATATTTTTCGTAATGTTTGACATGCAGGGAAATGCTTTATTTTGACAAGACTGAACTGGATCCGGTAACTTAACTATTTTACTGGTAAGGCTGTGCCATTTCAGAGGAATGAAGAAGCGAAAAAATGGTCAACAATGAACGCTATCTACTGGAACTTAGGGTTAATCCACTGGAGTAAGGGTTAAAATTTCAACTATCAAAATATCACGAAACAGGCAATTGCTTCGTTCAAATGTAGAAGAAATTTTCACCCGTCATACCTGGACGGGCGATTTTCTACTCTGGAAATATTCTGTCATAAATCTATTCTGATTATATTATTGTGTTTCCTAAATTATTTAACTTTTTCACATTGCCCAGCAACTGTTCTGTCTCACTTTCTTCTTTTTTTTTTATTTTCGTTTTTTATTTAAATGTTTAAAAACGGTCATTCATTCAGCAATGGGATTGACCCATTGACCTTTTTTTTTGGAAGGGAAAGTAAAGCGTAGTATCTGCAGAAGTGATTTTTTTTGTGATATTCGATGAAACGCGCTTTGGATTCCATATGAATAAATGTTAGAATTTATTTTTCGTAATTTATTTTCAGAGGAAAACAAACATACAAGTTAGTGCAATAAAGCTTATGTGCAATATATGACAAAAAATGAAAACATAATGAACAATTTGTAGAAAACTGCGCTTTACCTTCCCACGGTAGTATTATGCATAGTAGTTTAAAAATTCTTACTTCCTTCGTAAACTGACAGTTTAGATACCATTGCATAGCTGAAAGTAGGTAATTTATAGCTTATTATTTAATTCTTTTAGTCTCCTAATATAGCTAAACAAATTGTTTATAGCAAAGTTAAAATTTCATTAATTTTTAACAAATTCAGTGATTTTAATTCATTAGATTGTATAACTTTTAGTTACATAACAAGTAGTGATTCAATAGAAATAATCAAGATAAATTGAAAGCAAAATTAATTTAATATACCTATATTAAAAGTACAATTCATTAATGTTTGCAGGTTATTTCTTAAAATCGAACCTGCATTTCCGATAATTTTTAATTATATGTTTCAGTTAAGTAATTAGTTTTTTGGAACTCCATTACGGTAATTTTAAAATGTCTACTTTGGACATAAATTTCATTTAAAAAGCATTTCGCCGCATCCAAGTACCTTCAATATTTTACAACAATACACGCCCTATAAACGTGTTCGCAGTAAAGATAACGAAAAAGAACGTTTGATAGCAACTGCTGAAGCATTCGTAATTTATGCTAATGAATAGCGCAATTACGAGTTTTTTTGCCCTCGTTAAGGCAAAAACATTGAAATTTATGGTGCGTTTCTCCAGTTCTCTTAAGCATATTATCTTCTCTTCAGTATTACCGTGGATAACGTTCGCACTTAAAATAAACCTTGATTATATTTTAGATGCGATTTTTTGATGGTTTGTTTTGCTTCACATTTAGAATTTGGTAACTTGATAAGAAAATGTTCAAATCTTATTAGTGTTTGTTACGTCAGCAATAATGCTGTAAATTTAACCAAATGCCTAATATTTTTTGTAATAATCATTACTTTCCTCTTCTTTAATTTTCTCTCGATATTGATTAGGAACATTTCTTAACATAAATGATTTTTGTTGTAAAATACTTCTGTGATGAATAAAAAAAAATAGTTGACTTATGTGATCTGGACACGAGTGCTAATTTCACACTGAATCTGACAAGAGATTGAAATATTCGCCTCAAATCATTGGTTTTGCGTAAACTAATGACCACGCCTTTTTTTTTTTTTTTTGACAGTCTCTTACTCATTGGTAGTTATTTATTTTAGTATTAAAAATTCTTTTCACTGAAAGAAATTTACTGATGATTTGATATACAATAGTTAAAAGGAGCATACTTAAAAAAAAAAAAAATTGAGAGGAGGGGGAAGTATTCTCCTAGCTGTTTAAAACTCCTTTAATGTAAAAAAATACTTTTTTTTTTGGTAAATTGTTAAATTTTTGTTTTCTTTTTAAGGATAACATTTATATACTTACCCCAAATGTTTAATGAAACATTGAGTTATACAAAGTCAAATAAGTTTTATATAAATATCAAAAAGTGCTTAACGATTTGGATATCAAATGTCTCTAGTATTAGTGAGTTATTCACAGTGCAGGATTTTAAAATGACTACTTTTAGATAATTAAATCTATCATGAATTTAAATAAACTCTTTTTATTGTTATGCTTAGTAAAGAATCAATCCTAAAACAAACGGGTTAGGAAACGATTTTGTTTCGTAGATGGAGCCTTTATTTACATCTATAACATTAAGGATACAATTCTTTCTTCTTTTATTTCACTTTTCGCCTTTTTGTCGATTTTGGGACATTACTTAAAACAAATTTATGTGTTTTTCTTTACGTTTTTAACTTACGAAAGCTCTTAATTTGTATTTCTTGAACAAAACTCTAACATGTAATGGGCTTTAAAATATATTTTGCTTTCCTATTTGCTCTTCGAGCAATTAAGAGAAGCATTTTCTTTAAAAAGCAACGCAAATTTTGCTCTCACGAAGAAATATTTGTGTAGAAAAATAAAACCGTCGGAGATATATCTGCAATTTTTTACGTTCTTCGATTTTATTTTTAAAGTGGAAGCTTTTAAAATATGTAGCTTTTTGCTAGAAGAAATTGTATCGAGCCTCAGTGCGAGAGCCAAGCCTGGAAGGTATATGCATTTATTTATACACACTCTGCATTCTTTTGTGTCCTCGGTTTTATGGCTAAAATTTCTTTGCTTGTCATAAATATGAGATGTCGGGAATTCTGTGTCTAAAATTGCATCTTTCGGAGACGTGCTCCCATACATTTAAAGAAGAATGAGCTGCCAAATCTTGGGTTTAGTTCATCACGGTACTCCCTGTGATTGTAACTGACGAGAGAAAGTCCCATTTTAATGGAATTCTCCCTTCCACTGCGTAGAAAATCTTTACTGCCTTTTCCATTTCTATAGTTTCGTAACCGAGCAGTGATTACTTTTTGTCACTCCAAGGCTCACGCATTATTGGTTAGATTTTTTTATTTTAAATTTTGTTTTCAGTTTAATCTTTTTGATGGTGAAAAAAATAAACTCAAGCGTCAAAGGATATGATAAAAAATAAGTTTTTTGTAACTTCGTCAAACACATTTTGTTTTCAATTCTTCTAATTTTTGTCCAATTTCATAATACTTTAATTTCTAACACGGTTAAGCCAATTTAGAAGCATTTTCGAACCAATCAGAAGTGTAACGTTTGGAAAAAAAAACTAGGGCTGCAGAGTCGGAGTCGAACTGATTTTGGAGTAAAGAAGTTGGATGTTTAAAGTTCTACGAGTCGGAGTCGGTCATTTTCCCGCTAAGTCCTCATTTTTCCTCCGAGAAAACAGTAGGACTTGACCGATGCATTGGCGCCGATGGTTCAAGAATTTAACCATCGGCATCGGCGGTCGATGCTAACTTGCAGGAAACATCAGCCCATCGGCTTAAAAAACATCGAAAAGCCGATGGAATTGGCCGATGTTTTCGAAAAAAAAAAACCAAGCTAAAGTGACATCACATGACTTCCTTTTACTCCAATTTAATGTCATTTTCTCATTATTGGCAGTTTTAATGTGATTCAATAGTTTACTCTCTAAATATCACCAACAGTGACCAAATTAAAACCAGACTAAAAAAAATAAAAATTGGCGACAAAACATGGCGACCAAAATACTGGCGATATATCGCCAAGTGTGCGCCAAATTATAACACCTCTTGAGTTTACATCGAAATTAACTATGATTTCCCCGCAAAAAGGGGCAAAAGACCCTTTTGGAGCATCCAGATGCAACCAAAGCGAGAGGTGCACAACTAGACCCTACTTGGAGTCGAAGTACCAAATTTCAACTTTCTAGGACATTCCATTCTTGAGTTATGCGACATACATACACACATACGCCCATACGCACGTACATACAGACGTCACGAGGAAACTCGTCGTAATTAACTCGGGGGTCATCAAAATGGATATTTCGGGTGTCTGTACGTTCCTAGGCATATATCCACGTGTGGTAAGGTTGAAAAATATATTTTACATTCATTCGGGGGTGAGTAAAATGGAAAGTAAGGCCGATTTTTGAGTGAAATTTTTTTCCCGAAAACAATACTTCCTTTTTTATAAAAGGAAGTAAAAAGCCTTTGCTGGTTCACTTTTTAATACAAAGTAAAGGGAGTTATGCCATCGGTTGAGCCCTAGAAAACAGTACAACCAGGAAGTTCACAAATTGTATAAGGATACACTAAACGATGTAAAAAGAATCCAATGGTTAGTACTTGTGAAGAGAATGGACGACAACTGATGTGCAAAACTCATTTATGGCGGTCAATGTCAAAATCAACAAAAACGAGATAACTCAAGGAAAATATGGTTGGATGACGTTGACAGGGACCTAAAAATAGTGGTAACTGTTTGAAGAAATGAACTTACTTTGATTGGAACTTGTAATGGAATCCATAGCACTTTATGAAAGATAAGTTCCAGAGAAATAGATGATTTTTTAAACCAAATTTATTTCGTAACCTATACCAGAAATGGTTAACCTGTGATCTACTTGAGATTTTCAAGCGCCCTTACCAAACGTTTGTGTTTTGCGTCGCATAATCATACCATCTCCAGATACTGCTTTAAACTCAAATTTACAGTCGAACTCTATTACAACGAGCTCTGATTTAACGATAACCCAGATTTAGCGAGGAAATCTGAAATACTTCGTTGGTAAAATGTTAAATCTATGGGTGCATAACCCACTTTTAACGAGCAAACCCCGTTTAAAGCGAGCAATTTTTCTGTGATTCATAAAAATTCTGTTGTCCAGCTAAGTTTATCCTTTTTAGGAACTTTTTTTTTTAACATTTCGAAGTCAACTGAAATAGATGATAAATCCCGTGAACAAGCGATGATAGAACTTTTCTTTAATCTGTGGAGTAAAGAAGCATTAGAAATTATATATGTGTGTGTTTGTGTATTCTTCAAAAACAATGACACAAGAAACAGACATTCAGACAGTTCAAAGCAAATTAATCAACTTATTTGGAACTGCATAGAAATTAAAAAGAAGAAAAGCAACTATAATGAATTTTTATGATTTTTTTTTTTTACTTTTTTTTAACTAGTATTCGGTTATAATGAGCTAACATCGTGGTCCCTTTGCGCTCTTTATAAGCGAGTTCGACTGTACTTGATTAATACTGCATGGGATGGTAAGGCAGAATAAAATGAAAAATTTGAAAATACTTCCTTTTACTTTTGCTCGACAGAGTACATGATGTTGATACTCCAGAGTCATTATTTTATTCGTAAAATATACCATAGGTGCGATAGTACGACTCGGGATTTATTCTTATTTTTTGTTCTATACGAGTAAATAATTAGTATTTCGAGTTTCATTTTCCTTGACCAGTGCATAAATATTTTTGATTATTTCATTGGTTTATATGTAACAATGTAACGTTTCCAATATTTTCTGTTAAGTCAAACTTACCTGTTACAGAAACAGGAGTTTTTGCAAAAATGTAATTATTATATCACAATTTATGTAAAATCTATACTGAAAGAAACGTTAATATACAGCAATAAGCTATCTGTGGACAGTATTTCTACTAAAGTAAAATGAAATATTTTCGTCTAAACGTCAGTAACTTTAGTCTGTATGAAAATTATTTTAACATTTTCTTTCTGCGACTACTTCAAAATTGCCTTCTAAACCATAATGAATCCTTACTTCTAATTAATTAAAATGTTCCCAGCCGCAGTAATTGCATAACAAAATATCCGACAGCTTTAAAGCTTTCCCAAAATCAATAACTGCCAGCGTTGAAATCACTTTAAAATATTACAAAATGCCTGATCACCTGAAATTCTTTTTCCTAAGATAAATCACATTCAATTTTGTTTCTTTAAAAATAGGCTACGCTCTCAACAAAGCTCTATAAGATTGATAACGGACGTCCAGAGTGATTGGCACTAAACTTGGAAATTTTGGCGGAAACTTGTTTTTGGTAGCTAGCCAAAGTTTAAGCTTTTTCCTTTTCTTTCTGTAACGTGGAAGCGAAAACGTTAGAATGCGCTGTAAATGAGTTTTCTCCTTTTTAACATAGAGCATGTAGTGAAGCAAATGTGAGCGCAGCTTGAAGTAAGCTGTTGAATTAATGAAAATGTTTTTAATTCTGATTACTGTTTACAATTTATATTAGTTATTGCAACTGAAAAATGTGAAAAATAACAATAAATAAAATTGGTAATTGCATTTTTACCCTCGAAAATGTCAGCTTAAAGTCAAGATAGATTTTTTGTTCAACACTTTTGAGAAATTATTGTTGCTATGAGCATTCATCGCTTTGGTATTTTGAAATGTTTTTTCTTCAAGTTAGTTTACAGCATAATGTTTGGATAGTATTCGTTCGTACATATATAGATTTATAATAAATGTTAACAAAAGATTTAATATAAATCTAAATTTTCTCCGGTCTTTTTCATGGAGACCATATATGTTATATGTTATTATTACTTTTTCATTATTGTATTCAAAATTTACCCAAATAAATAAGAATACGCTAAATAAAATTGCTGTTTCGATTTTTTGTACTTACTCATAATCTCAAAGCTTTCGCGATTATTTTTATTTATTTATGGATTTTCCCGCGACCAATATTAAGATCGTCATATTTTTCATTTTACGAAGTCCATATGGGTGTTAGTAAAAATGTTCTACTTAATTGGGTTAGAGTCTCTTAATTTTTGAAATTTGAAAATTGCATAGTTATGTTTTAGACAGTTTGAATAAAAGAAATGTTAATTGATTGACTACTTCAAACAAGAAAGCTTCATACTAACTATTTTCGCTTGATTTTAGTCTCATTGGCAATAAATAATAAGACGCGTTATGCATTTGTTGTAGAAAATAATGTATCTAGAGTAGACTTTATAATTTTTTTTCCTCTGTAGTTTAACCATCGTTGAATTTGTCATCTTAAGAACTACATTGCGACCGTTAAAAAAACCTTATGCCTATGGTCTCATTATTTTTTATACTGTACTATAAAAAAATAACAATGTCATGCTAATAATAGTGATAATCGGGAAAAAAACGGTTTTCAATCTATTTTTATGATAGCTAGTATAGTATAGATCATCAAAAATTAACCAACCACTTTTTGTGATTTTAATACTTATTTATAACTGTTTTAGTTCCAATTATTACAGGAAAAAAACTAATACATAGGCTGCATGCATATGTAATAGTTTTTTTTTTTTTTTGAGCAATCACATTGCTTATTGTTTTCATTTGGCCTTTGAATGGCGTTCCTTTGATTTTATTCCCCCCCCCGCCTCCCTCTGCAACACCACCCTCGACCGGCCCCTCCCGATGCTGCTCTTATAGCGAACTAAGACTCCAGGTTGCGTCGATATCCTTCACACACACGCATACACACACCTACACAGTCACACGAATGCATAAACACACCATCACACATACACACACCTACGCACACACACGAAGACATACACACACTCATGTCTGCACACAGACACAAACACACACAGAACACACACACTCGCGATTGCGAAAAACATAATTGGAATTCAAAATGTCAAAATTCATTTTTTTTTTTTTTTTTTTTTTTTTTTTTTTTTTTTTTTTAACGAAACCAGGAAGTTAAAATCGGGAAAGAAATCGGTTTAATAAACATCCACCATTAGTTTAAAAAAAATTTGGAAAACCCTATTTTAATTATTTATTTTGATGTTATAATAACACTTTTAGCAAACCAACTTCTGAGAAAAACGCTGAATTTTTGTATTCTTCTTTTATTATTTAAGCAACACATTAGGTGAAAAAGAAAGCCCCCATTCGATGTAATATTCCCATTTATATGCAGGTAAAACATCTCTAAAACCATAAAAGAAACCTGCCCTTTCAACGGCGCCTGTAAGACATAGAGCCCACGTAATACCCAAATGAAGAAAAATCCAATTTTTCACTTCAATCCGAAAGGGGAAAAGTGCGTAACACGTGAATTTTGAGCTGTAATTCAGGCGCACAAGTGCGGATGATACTCCCTCAAAAATGAAGAGTGATACATTGATGCATTTACGTCTGTTATATGGATCTGTTTTCGATGGAATGGGTAGAAGACGAGCCCCTCGTGGGCCTTAAGCAAATGGGATTCGGAGAGGGGGAGATTTTGTGGTTTCGATGGAGATGGTACAAAGATTTTTCTTTCTTTCTTTTTTTTTTTAACTTATTTATCAAAAAAAAAAAAAAAAAATTCTCCAGAAAAATGACATTTTTTCAGTCTTGTACTAGATACTGCGCTTAGTTTCAGAACATCAATCCAACTCATATAAATTGAATTCTTCTTTGGCAACAAGAGTGTTTTGAAGAAAATATTCAACGAAATAATCCTAAAGTGCCAAAAAAAAAAAAACTTGATGACGTGGTTGATTTTGAAAGCACAGAACATGATATCAACAATACTACCACCCAGAGCCGGGCCGACGCATCAGCTTAAGTTTCGCCATTTTGGACCGGATTTTTCATCGTTGCGGAGCTAGGGTTACCAGAGCAAAGTTTCGGGTTTTGCCAAATTAGCCAAAAATAATAATTTATTTAGTAAACAATTCACGTGCCGCTAATACTTGCTCGCAGTGAGAAACCACCAAACGCGATAACTTGCTCCGATCCAAAATGGCTGATCTTAAGCTGATGCGTCGGCTCGTATTTATAGGGTCCTTACCACCAATCCTGCTCATTTCAATTGAATTAGTGGTGATAGTGTTGATAATATGTTCTGTTCTATCAAAATGAACATCGTCATCATCAATTTTTCAGTACTTCAGGATTATGCAGTCGAATATTTTCTTCAAAACCAAACTTGTCGCCAAATGATAATTAAGAGCATAAAACCCAGCCAAAAATCTTCATCATAAAGTTTTCTAAAATGAGTAGAGCAAGTTTACCGACTCTACAACTGTAAGTCTTTAGCACGTTAGTCGAAGTTTTTGTTTAGACGAAAAATGATCGACAGATAATGCATACGTGCCAACGCTCTTTTCCCCAGAGAAATATGAAATGTTTTAGCTGTATGACTGGGAGACAATTTTGGCGTCAACAGTGTTAACCCTGCGCAAGTAGTAATAAGAATTGCAAACGCGTGTTTTGAGCATACAATGAACTCTTATTTAACACAAAAATTAATATAAGCTTTTGGATGGGGTCAATTAAAAAGGATTTATCGAAGAAACTTCCACTTCAATCGATTTAAATTAATTTTCTAACTTAGTTTCCTTAGAAAAATTACATGAAATAGATTTTTAAATAACAACATAAAATGAGAATTTTTATAATTCAGATTTTCCTAAACCTTTGTGCTGAAGAATTACTCATATATCTGCAATTCACAAGCTATGTTTTTTAGACAACTATTATATCTAGAAAAATTACAAACTTTAATTTGTTGCCGTCAAAAAAAGACTTCCTGGATCGCCTCTTGAATTAGTGCTTTTTCAACAAAAAACCTTAGTTGGCCATCTCTCCAGAATAAATCTTAGTGTCGTACTCTCAAGTTACTGATAACAGATGTCATTCGCATCGTGTATTTGTTCAATGGTCATTAGCTCTCGGAAATGTTTAGAGTTGCAGTCGAAGCAATATTTCAAGAAAAGAATGCCATACATTAATCTTTGTCCTGCAATGTAAGACTTTTAATGATAAAAATCTGAACTTGAGCACAATAGGGGAGTTTCCTTCAGTCAAACGTACTACTTTTAGTCACTGAAACTGATAGAATAAGCAAAATAAAAATAACATGAAGCTAGAAAATAATTTTATTTTCCCAACATTTAAATTATAGCTTTGTTTTAAATGTCAGATTTTTAAAACAAAATGTTTCATCGTGTGACGTCAAAAGTGAAGAAAGCCATCTAGAATCAGAACGCTTGGTTGTCCTTTTTACAAGAGATCGCCTTTTAGTAATTTTTCAGTTCGATCAATTATTAGCAGAAAGAAAATTGTTAGTTAAATAAAATATTCATTTGGCGAAGTGTCCTGAAACATTTTTCGTGGTAATCCTAGTGATTAGTTCACTTGTGACGTCAGCAGCGAAAATGAAAAGAGCGACTGACTGAACGTCTTTTAAGATTATTTTTTTAAGAGAGAAAATAAGTAAAAATTATGAAAAAAAAAATGCAACTCACCCCCATGTTTTTGACCTCGCTCTTTCTGAAAAAAATATTTTTGAAAAACATTCAATATTTGACTTTATCTTTTGTTAGTTCGTAGTTTAACATTGTATGCTGACACTACGCAATTTAATTTTGTCTCTTTCTCATTGACTTCAAATTTTCTCGTTTGCTTCTTTTAATTGTAAGTTTAAAATAAGAGTTTAAAAGTTTTGCACATACTATAAAGTTTTCGACAAGCTCTTGAAGTTTAATATTGAAAAAAAAAACTTAAATCGGTGCTTTTTCATTCTTTACGCTTCCGCCGATGACGACACAAATTATGAAATGCCATTCAGTGTTGCCATTCACAGAGCAAAATATTGAATTCACATCTTTACTCACGTGTATTGGCAACAGTATGAGCAAGCGTAGAGCGCAATTATTTAATTCGCTTCGTGATTATCATAACGTGGAAACACGGTAGAAAAATGCGCTAAATGCATCATTCGTGACGTCATCAAGACCACGCTTTGTTTGAAAAATCGGACATTTTAAAAAATTAATTAAAAAATAACTGTTGTGAAATTGAAAGTATTTTCTGAGTCCAGGTTATTTTTTTTTTTGCTTATTCTATCAATTTCAGTGACTAAAAGTAGTACTTTTAACTGAAGGAAACAACACCATTAGATCTATTAGCTGATTATTATTTTTGACATAGACTGTGAGCGCATGTGGACTGTTCACATCAGCCCTAGGTCTTTTGTTCACAAATGTCCCGTCATTTTATCATTATCCTTTTGTTTAAAAACAACTTCTAATTGAGTAAAAAACAGAAATTTTCAGGAACGTACCTGAGTGTTTATATAATGTTCTACATAAATTAGTTTTCGCTTATTAGTTAATTTTGCCTATAATTTCACTTTAGGAAGATTGTCATAAAAGTATACGCAACACATACCTACGAAAAAAATGGGACTGCAGGACAATAAAATGTATCATTGCTTTTAAAATTTAGCGAAGGAGTAGGACTGGTACTGGCATCTATGAAGAATTTTTCAAGACTTTTTATTTTTAATTACCATATTAAATAAACTATGTTCATAAATTTTCTCTCTGTTTTCGTGTGCTTCCCTGTATTCCGCATATTTTTGTCCTAAATTAGTTTCAGAAGAAGGGGGATAGTAAACCGCAGGATGCTACTTCCACTGAAGTCCACCCCCCCCCCTCAAAAAATAAGAAAACATCAAGGAAAATTGAAGAAAAATTTTCTTGATGAATTTCTAAAGTAAATTCCCTTTTCCACATTTAAATTAAATTTCAAACTCATAATCTTGTGTTCATTTAGCTGAACCAATGGCTTTTTCCCTAAGTTTTTTTTTCTTTCTTTTTTTTTTTTTTTGTACTTGAATGCTTTAGCAAATATACTTCTAATTTAGTAAGAGAAGAAATGGAAGTAAATTATTTCCATTTTGCTCAATACTTAATCCGATTCGCCAAATAAAAAAAAATATTAAAAAAACGAATATTATTTTTGCACCTTGTGATTTATAGTTTAAAAAAATGAAATATGGTGTTCAAAAGAGGAAAACAAAGGCATTTTTTTAATCCCTCTCCAGTTTTTTACCCTCATTTTCGGGAAATATTTTTTCCCCGACAAAGGAATTTAAATATATGCCAGTATCCCTAGCATTACTTTTAAAGTTATGCATTGCAAAGAGAATATTCTTTTTAAAGGGAAAAAAACTTTTGAATAATTCATCAAGAATATTAAGTGAAAATCCTTATGAAAAACATGTAAGAAAAAAATATGGAAAATGAAAAAAGTCAACATGCCGATCATGATTATATGCATAAGATTATAACGGATTTTCTTTGTAAGTCGATTCTTTTTTCTTTCTTTTACTGCAATTTTTGATCGAAAGAACATAAAGTTGTTTTCGTTTCTAGATTAAACATAGCCTGCAGATTAAATGCTTTGAAGCAGTAACACTGGAAGTACATAATTTTTAAGCCGCATCCTGTTTTTACATATTTTTTTTATTAATAAGGTATTATGGAAGGTTAGCGAGAATGAGAGGATATGCTCGATAATGTTTCAATTTCTTTTTATTTATTTATTTATTTAATTTGCAAAAGGAAGGCGAGGAAATGTATGTTTCAGAGAAATAACACTTTGATATCGATTCTTTTTTGTGATGGTGTGTACGTATGTTTGTGGGTTTGGGTCTGTTTAAAAAAATATCTGTAATAAGTGAATTGGTACATACAAAAAAGAAAGGTGATGAAAGAATTATTGAAAAAAAAATCAAAAACTGCAATGCTTAATGGTTACGTTGACACAGACAGTGTGATTTTTTTATGGGAATATGTGAGGACTTTAATACCTTTGTGTTGAAATACAAACGATAATTAAACAACATAAGAGGCTCTGAGAAGTAAAGGGATGTAAGTAGAAATTTTAAAGTTTTGAATAAAATGCAATAAGGTTGCTATCTTAGGTAGATTTTCTTTGAAAAGTTTTTCTAAATCATGCTGTATAGTAGCACCTACCAGGGTTACTAGTACTATCTCTTGCCCCAGGACAGAGAAGAGATTTACAGTTTGAGAGATGAAATATTTATCTCCAAATTTCTTATTTCGACTGTTGCATCCCTTTGCTTCTCTCGACTTGATATGAGGCAGGGAGAAGCAAAAGGAATGTAAGTGGACATTTTCAAGTTTTGAGTAAAACGCGTTGAAAGATAACATCTTAGGTAGACTTTCATTGATTTTTTTTTCTAAATCATGCTGTATAGCAGCAACTACCAGGAACTACTAGTACAATCTCTTACCCCAAGACGGAGGAGAGGTTCACCTACCATGTGTATTGGTTATCTCCAAATTTTTAATTTTGCCTCTTACATCCTTTTGCTTCTCACTGCCTCATATTTAATGCATAAGATTGCAAAGAAAAAAAAACAGACACGTATTTATTGAAAAATGAGGTTCTTCTCACCTGGAAACTCGTGTCTGCAGTTTGGATTTTTCAAATTTGTGCATTTTATTCGTTGTTTAATTATCAGTTGTGTAGGAATATGTGTTTCCACTTTTAGTAGACTTTTTAAACTAAAAAATGAAAAGGGTACAAAACATCAAGTAACTGAGGACCTACTTGCATAGTTTTTAATACCTACAAGTAATTAGTGCAGACATTTGAAGAAAAAAAAGTAGAGATAACGAGATTGATTAGAAAGAAAAACAGCTAGCAGTAATAAAAAAACAACGTTCAAAGTACAAATTTGTAAAAATTTAAGACACATGTTTCGGTTTTTCAATGATCTTTTCTTTTAATGCTGAAAGATGTGAGCTTGCGAATGTAATTCCCACAGATGTCCAAAATTAAAGTGTCTGTGTTTTTTTAAAGACTTGTGCATTGAACGATGCTTTTCTTACTATTACTTTGTAGACGAAATGCACTAATTTATTTCGTATGATAAAATATATTCCTCAATCAATGATGTCCAAGTTCCTTAATTAGAACTAAATGATTTATTTCTAATAAGGGAGATTTAGAAAGGTTATCTTCGTTGAAAAGGGGTGACGCTGTTTAATAAAGTGTGATGTGAAAGTTAATAGTTTATCCAATGATGCTGTGGGAACAGCTGACTGAAGTTTTTTTCTCGTTTATTTATGCTAAAATCTTGCTGTTACTTATATTCAAAGGAAATTTTTAAAATGCGAATAATGTTATTTAGTTACAACGGTTTGCAATTCTCGTGCATCTTGAAAAAAAAATATGTGCTGGGAATGTAGTTAAGTAAATTTTCCTGCTTTGAAAAACAAATGCAATAAAAAAATTATAATATCAATAAAGTAAAATAAAATAAATTACGTTAATGAATAGGGAAGATATTAATGAAATAAGAAAAAATCAAATGATAGGAAAAGGTGATGTCAAACAAAAAACGGTAATAAAAAGCATACCAGTAATATCCAAAACGTATTGGCAGCATTCCTGTTTAAAATCTTCTCTTTAAAGCTCCCAATTTCAAATTCTTCTGTTCCCAGATAAAAAGCACTTAAGTTTTACCTTTAAAAAGCGAAATACATCTAAACTTTTCGACTGACACGCATGCGCGTTCATTGTAAAGTAAAGACCCACGACTGCTTTTGTGGCTTGACTGTAACGATTTTTCTCGCTCGAAGAAGCTCCTGTTTGCACGGTCAGAGCTCTTAAAACCTCTGACTTTCTCCGTTTGCCAAACTCCTCAACTCAACCCAACTCTTGCCTTCCAGGAAGGCATTATGCACTTTCGCGCATAGATCTTCTCCCCGAGCAACAAGTTCAAGACGAGAGTCATCCTAGTGTAAAATTACTTTCATGCAGTGCCTTGTTTCGAGACAAAACTTTCAGAATGGAAGTTCTAATAATAAAAATACTCAACAAAAAATAGAAAAAGCTTCGATAGTTTTCTGGACTTACTTAAGCTCTAAAGAATCAAGTGAAGGTACATAAGAATAGAGTTAAATATTTTCGGAAGAAATCTTTGAACTCTATTTTCTTACAATGTAAAACAGTTGGAGATAAAACGGAGAAAGTGAAAGCAAACTATAAGACACAATTTCATGATAGGCATTGCAAAAGTTTTACACAACTTATCTTCAATTACGTGTTCATTACCTAAAAATCCTTTTTACTCTTTTAATTTTTACTGGTGGTGCCCGCACGGCTTTGCCCGTAGTAGAAAATTAAAAGGTTATTTGGTTGGCCTGCATATTTACAAATACTGGATAATGAATTTCTCGCCAATGTGCTATGTTTATTTGCTCGCCCATGTTATGACAATTTTCTCGTCCACGTTATCGTAATTTGCTCGTCCATGTTATGCTCATTTGCTCGGTAAATTATTCTTCAAATTGGAATTTAAAAAAAAAATCGCAATTCTCGAAAAATCACTTCAAGCTCACACTCGTAAGTTACAAACTAATTTTGTGCCAAATTTCATGAAAATCGGTCGAACGCTCTAGGTACTATATGCACGTCACAGGCATCCAGACTTTCAACTTTATTATTAGTAAAGATGAAAGAGTGAATGATTTTAGAATTCCGTAACGTTTTCAATTTGTTCAGCCGTAACATTTATTATACTTATTCTTTTGAGGGTTGAAAATTCGGCACAACGCAAGCAAATATTTGAAATTTTGATCAAGCTTTAGAAGAAAAATAGTAATAACAACTTATGAGTTTCTCTCCTTTCTGTTCGTTTGTAAATAATAATTATTTTTCTTCTATTGTTTATGCGTAAGTCATTGCGCATTATTTGGCTATAAAATAACCAGTACGTAACGCTAAATCTTGAAACATTTATGTTCTCTTTATTGTAAAAACATAAATGAAAGTAAAATATATTGGAGGACTTCGTTAGGGGTGGTTCACAAATGACGTCAAGCTTTAAGGGGGATTAGTGAAATTATGACTGTTTGTAACGGGGGGAGGGAGGGGGTAAAAAGAAGCGGGACACCATGAATCTTTCTTAAAATACTGTTTTCATCTAATATAACGTGACATTCAACAAAGGGAAGTAAAGGGTGAGTTGGAATGTGGCAGTTTGGGACAATAGGGGGCGGGGTCAAATATAATGAAAAAAGTGACATCTTCAATGTACAACGTCTTATCTATCTTTACAGTGAAAAAAATAGATATTTCAAGATTCAGCGTTACTTATGGATTATTTCAGAATTAAATACTAAAGAACGGCCCATATGTGTATGTATATATGACTTCAAAGGACTAAATGAATGTGCATATTGACCTAAATAAATAGCTTATCATTCGAATTACTCGTAATGTAATCACTTGAATATTTCAAAAATTAAAAAGGTTTGTCACTGAAAAAACTTCGACTTGTTTTTAAATTATTAAATTTTTCTTTCATTTGAATGATCGTTCAGCTGTTTTCCCTGTGGTTCAAATATTTTGTTAGTAAACGTTCCGCAAAAGCAACAGCAAGCTACATTTAATTTAACTACCGAGAAAATGAAAAGGACGGCGAAAATTAATTAACCTCATACTTCCGTTTTGCTTTTGTTACTTCTGCGCCTGAAAAATTGCGTTCAGTTAGAATTAAATAACAGAGTTGATAGTTGGGAAGAAAGTAAATTAAAAACCGCATCTCTCAAAAAATCGGAGCTTTGTTTTAATTACTTGCAGCATTTGTCGGGGCAATTTTTCAACTTCGTTGCGAGTTTTAACCGAGTTGCTTTTCCAGTACCTAACACTTATAACATTGTTTGACGAATTAAAAATCTTAACCAGATATGGATTAACAAAAGCATTTTTACCCAGTTCATGCTTTGTTTTTTTAATTCACCGTTTAGTTTTTTTATTTATTTTTTATTAACCGACCAAATTGAAGATTGAAAAAGCAAAAATTTGTGTATGTTACATTGGGGTTTTAACCGAGTTTCTTTTCCAAAATCAAGCACTCATAACATTGTTGCATTTTTTACCAAGTTCATGCTTTATTTGTTTTTTATTCTACGATTAGTTTTTTTTTTTTTTTTTAATTCACCGACCAAATTGATGATTGAAAAGGCAAAAAAAAAATGTGTTTTTTACATTTGGGCTTTTATCGAATTACTTTTCCTGAAACTAACATTCGTAACATTTTTTTACGAGTTAAAAATCTTAACCAGATGTGGATCAACAGAAACATTTTTACCCACTTCATGTTTTGTTTGTTTTTTACTAACCGATTATTTTTTAAATTTTTTTTTTAACCGACCAAATTATTGATTTAAAAATCAAAAATTTGTGTATTTTACATTCGGGTCCTTCAAAATATTTATACTTTCTTCACGTTGGAAACGTAACGAAAAATTTCAGAAGACACTATTAGGATTTTGCCCATTAATATTTGCTTGTAATGTTTCTTAACGTTTGTACCAAATTACTATTGATAATTATTATTGGCAAAAAGTTTTCTAGCATTGTTTTAAAGTATTTATTTCTTAGAACCTTAATTATTTATAATTATTGATATAGATAAACATATATAAAAATAACAGTAATAATATTTTATGGTTACATTTAAATTATTACAGAAGAAATTTTAGAGCAATAATTTTCAAGACTAACTTCAGTTCATAGCTTTAGTTCTTTCGAACTCCCGTAGAACGCTTTCTACCACATGAATGAAAGCATTTCAGACCTTACCATGCCATGTGACTCCAAATCGTCTAGATGTAATTTGCCATCTTTTCACGTTTTGCCTACCTTTTCAGATTCACCCTGTATGCCGAAATCAAATGTGCATAATTATTTCTAGTTGTCCAGTAGATGTAGCAGTAGGAGTCTAATGCTGCTACATCTACTGGATAAGCTATAAATAATTTTTTTACATTTGATTTCGGCATAAATGCCTCTTTGCCCCATTTCTCCCGACTCTCCCCTACATTTTCACATATGTTTCGTCATGGAATGCCTATTCATACGTCACTACTCCGCCACTTTCACCCATAAGCTCACTTATTTTTCAAGCTTTTGTCGGATGTGTTTTCATCCATAAGCTCACTTATTTTACATTTAAAAGGAGGTTCCTTTTGACCCCGAAACACGTGCCTGCAGTTATCAATTTGTGCAATTCAACGTTATTTCTTTTAAATTTTTAAGCACAAAGGTGTTTATATAACTTTATGTACATCATTATTGTAGAATTTTAAACAAAAAGGAATAATATCTTAGTTTACAAATACTATCGTTTGCAAAGCCCTTTCACGTAATCAGAAAAGGTTTTTTAATAGTAGAAGTGAATTTTCCGCAGGGGTAAGCTAATAACTTTATTCTTATGCAATCTATTCATTTCGTGTTTGGCTTTGATTTCTGATTTAAATTTCGATTTTCGAATTAATTGTATTTACTTGTTGGCAAACAAACATCAAGTCACTTTCAGTGATTAAACATAGAGGTTTTGTGTACTTTAGATACATGATTAACTTTTAATAAGACAAACAAAATATGCTTTTATTTTGCATTAGTTATTTCGTTTCATTTCACATATTTGCGGAAGACAAAATTAAAGCACGCAATTGCTTTTACCCTTTTTGCATTAAAATGCAAGGACGTTTCCCCAAATGAGAATATCAAACACAATTTCTATTGGGGAATGTTTTAATGCTTAAAATAGGCATATTAACTGTGCGTCATTGTACCAAGCTCAGAATAATTACGCTTTGCTGAAAGCACTTATGGTTTGTTTGTTCCGAGTCCTTCGCGAGTTAATGCAAATAACGGAGATTCTAGCGAAACTGTTTGTTCACTCAAATAGAGAAGAAAAAAAAAGTTTAAGAAAGCAAATACGGTGATTAAAACGAATTTTAAATTACACTATAGATAGAGAATTTTGTCGGTTGAGAAACATTTTCAAAAAAATGTTTAATCGTATGTATTTGTCTGAGCTCTGTGGTATTAAAAATTATGCATGAAAAATAAACTCGTTTCGAGAAAATTATGTTAGTTTGGTTTTTCTCATTGAATTGAGTAATTTACCTCCAAAACGTTTATTGGATCTTGATGTCTCGATTTAATGTTTATGTTGATTTTGTTACTTCTACTCTGAAAACTTAATTCTGTCGTATTTATTGTGAAAATATCAGTGTTACTGTTATTCATTTGGTGTTTGAAGTACGTTTCATTATTACGCATTGATTTCCATTTTAAGTCTCAGTTTCCAGATATTACAGGTTTTACAAGATTGTGTTTCTTAACTCTTGGTTAAAAAAAACTTTAAGGAGTGACAGACGGGACAATAAGAAGCAAAAATCGCACAGGAATATTGGTCGCAAACGCAATATTGACGTACTACATGCACACAAAGCCAGAAGTTAAGAGATACAAAGCAAATGAAAAATTTATTTCACAAAGACGATTTCATACAACATTTTATTTTTTAAGAAAGGTTTAAAATGATTGTTAAATTTTGCGTTCTGCAGCTGTAATACATGCGCAGTGTTGCCAGATGGTCAAATCCAGATTTCCCTAATTCCCTTGCAACTTTTCCCCAAAAAGCGTTGTTTTCTACCAAAATTCCCCAAATTCAAAAATTATTTTTCCACTAATATTTTCATAAAATGAATCGACTTCCTCTGATATTTTTGTCTCTTGAAATTTTTTTTCCCCCAAATAGCCAAATTTTCTTATAAAATTCCCCAACTTTAATTTTTCTTCCCATTTTTGCCTTTTTTTTTTGTCTTTATCTTTATCTGTCTTTATCTTTAGTAATAATAAAGCTGAAAGTCTCTGTCTGGATATCTCTCTGTGCGGATCTCTCTGTCTGTCAGGGTCTCTGTGACAGGCATAGCGCCTAGACCGTTAGGCCGATTTTCATGAAATTTGGCAAAGAATTAGTTTGTAGCAAGGAGGTGTGCACCTTTGGGCGGTTTTTCGAAGATTCGGTTTTGTTCTTGTTCTATTCCAATTTTAAGAACATTTTCCTGAGCAAAATTATCATAAGATGGACGACTAAATTACCAAGTTATCATAACGTGGAACCGTAACGTGGGCAAGCCAATTGGCGAGAAATTCATCATGCATTATTTGTAAATATACAGGGGAACGAAAAGACCTTTTAATTTGCTACTACGAGCAAAGCCGTGCGGGTGTCACTAATCATAAACACAAGTGCCTGACCGAGAGATAAGAAATAGCCAAATATTTTTTTTCTACTCGCATTTACTACTCTGCTTCTGTATGTACATTTAAACTATGATTTTTGTCCAAGAACATTCTTCTTCACACTTTATCCAAGAACATTCCCACTTTATCCAAGAACAGGATTTATCCAAGAACATTCTTCTTCACACTTATTTTTACCTGTTTCACGTATCAATTAGTTACTCACGCAGAACATTAATGCGAATTCCGTAGCTTAAGATTCCGCAAGCTAAACCAACGCTGTTTGATACAAATAATGTCTACCAGATGTCAAGACGCGAATTAAAATGAGAAAAAAATTATTTTTTTCCAGAGGTTTTTTTTTTTTCTTTTCTCCCCAGGTTTTCTCCAAAAAAAAATTTTTTCCCAAAGAATTCCCCTCAAAATCCATTTCCCCAAAATTTCCCCAGAGAGCACCAGATCTCCCCAAAATGGGGAAATTTCCCCCCAATCTGGCAACACTGTATGCGTCGCAACAAAGGCGCAACGATCGATGAAAGTTTTTCAAAATGGCTCCTTATTGCGACAGTGAGGGTTTTTTTTTCTCATTGCAGCGCAAGTATTACAGCATTACAGATGCATACCTCAAAACTCAACAACCGCTTTAAACCTTTTTTAAAAAACTAAAATGTTATATGAAATCATCTTTGTAAAACAAATTTTTTACCTGTGTTGCATCCATTAACTTCTGGCTTTGTGTTCATATAGTACGTCAGCATTGCAACCAAAAACAACCAAAGTTCAAATATGATTCCGTTTTTGCTTTTTATTGCCTTCTCTATAAGCCCTTAACTTTGGCCCAAGAGTTTAGAAACACCCTGTATAGAAAGAAGATCGTAGAAAAATAATTTTGGAGAAAAAATTTATAAAGTACTCAAAAAAATCACAAAATAATGTATAAAACCATACTCTCAACATTTTAACATGTATGTAAGCATTTTTTTTTTTTTTTTTTGAAAAAAGAGAATGATAATACTTACCTCCTGTAATTAATTTTTCTTCTGCTTAAGAGAAATTGAAACATAAAAATTTCCAGAATGTCTCTCGTATTTATTCTCCTATCTTTAATAGTTATGGAAACTACCTTTAAATTTACTATTTCTGTCCATTTTTTTACATATTTCTATTTTTTTAAAGCATTGTATATAATACATTGTTTGGTTGTAACTGATCGTAAATATTTTCGAGGTAACGTCTCTTTTAAATTACTTGTAGATTAGATCTTTATACTCATGAAACAATGTTAAAAGTTACAACTCTTAATATTTGTTGTAAAACTGAAATGACTAGCAAACAGTTAATATTTTAATCTCGAAGCTAAAAAAATCAATAGAGGCAGTAAGAAGCAAAGGGATGTAAGTGAACATTTTCAAGTTTTGAGTAAAACGCGTTTAAAGATAACATCCTACGTAGACTTTCATTGATTTTTTTTCTAAATCATGCTGTATAGCAACAACTACTAGGGCTACTAGAGCCATCTCTTGCCCTAAGACAGAGGAGATGTTCACCTACCATGTGTACTGGTTATCTCCAAATTTTTAATTTTGCCACTTACATCCCTTTGCTTCTCCCTGCCTCTATCGAGGAAGAAAGGTTACTAAAAATGTGTGTTTTTATGAAACTGTCCCTTAAAAGAGAGTATTAAAATAAGTTTGTTTTTTCTTTTGTAGGGATAAAGTATTTCGAATAAATTTAGCCAACATTAACAGAACAAGATGCGAGGTAAGAAGTTCTTCTACCTTATGTTTTTATATTTATTGTGTTGTTTTTGAAATTTATTATGATTGTACGCTATCTAATAAAAACTGTATTGTTGTATACAATATTTTTCTGGAATTCGAAGGGACAAAAAAATTTCGATTTTAAATTTTTCGGTTTTTTACTATTTTTACCCCATTTTTCAAAATACAGTAAAATCCCGCTACAACGCGATTCAACGTACGCGAAATAGCTATAACACGAATTTTCCACGAGTAACGAATTTTAAAGCTGACGCGAGCGAATTCCTCGTCCACAACATGGATTTCTTTAGAAAGAAGTAGCGGCTTTGTTATTGGCAACTAAATATATATTTTGTGAACGTTATTACAGTCCATTAGCATCACACTGACCGTCGAAAGTTCCTACATCAAACTAGTCTAGGCATCACTTTGTTAGTGCATAAAAAAACCGCTCAGCAGCTTTCTTTTTTTACATTCTAAACTTTGAAGTTGATGAAATATAATGGCACCTTAGTGAGCTGTTTCATCTAAAGTTTATGAAGATGGGGGGGGGGGGGGGGGGAATAAAGTTTCTGACAATAAAAAGAAGATTAAGATTCTCGATATGCTTGGACAACTACCAAACGTTGACGGTAGCAACGCAATAAGTATGAGTAAATCTTCCATACGTCTGGTTAAAAGTCAAAACAAAATGTATCCGTATAAGTTCAGAACTTAGTTTCCATGTTAAAGCTTGCAGAGTCTGAGTAAAGTATATGAAAATGGAAGCTGCTCTTGCATTGTGGATTAAAGAGATTGGGAAGAGGAGCTTGTTGCCATAAATGGAAACGTTATAAAAGAAAAGGTGAAGCAATCGTATTTTAAAATGTATTTAATAAAAAATTACAATCTGATTATGCAGCATAAACCTTCATCATCTTCATTTTTTAACGCATAAATATTATTACTGTATCTACTGTATAGTAGTATTATAGTGCAGCATTTTATTATTACTACATACTGTACGTACTGTGTTTTTTTATTTTATCAATCATTCTTTTTGTGCATTTTAGCTATTTTATGTTGAATAAAACATCTTTTTTAAATGCAGTAAAAGTTGAGTTTTTTATGTAAGAAACTGTAATGTATAGTTGAGGAATGCTTTAAAGCAGTTTGAGGGGTGCTTACAAATGTCTAAAAAATTTCGTATGCTTATAAAAAATGTTTATGCATACATTTTTCCACAAGACAAAATTTCGACTTACGCGAGGAGTCTTGGAACGCATCCCTCGCGTAAGTCGGGACTCGACTGTAACGAAATTTTCGGAGTTTATGGTTTGGTAACAGTTGGTAGTGGTTATTAATTATACCAACTACTTCATGATATGAAATATTGACTGGTAATTAAAAGCGTACAGGTAAATAAAAACATATTGTTCATCTCTGCAAAGGATCTTCATCCAAAAATTTATTTTTTTTCAAATAAGAAATAAGAATTTTTTTAAATTATACAGGAAAGTTGTAGATTTTAAGAGGAAAAAATCTTTAACTTAGTTTTACCTTACAACCTTTTTTTTCTTCTTTCTCTAAACATTATTAATGATTTAATTTGCTTAAATAAAAACTATATATTATGCCCGTTGTATACCAACAAAAAAGGCAATTTGTTGTTTTATCTTTAAATAGTAGGCCACAAAAATTAGACGAAAAGTTATTATTATTATTATTTATTTATTTTTTTTTTTTGCAAACTTGAGTAAAATCTAATTTGTCCCTTATTTCATTTCGTTTTCGAAACCCTTTCCTCTCCCTCCAAAAAGCCCGCCCCCCCTTCGTAGCAAAAGATCGAAGAACCCGATACGATGACGATGAAAGATGACTATTTGTTTCCGATGTATCGATTTATCGAGATGCGATACGCATATACCTAACAGTGGGATGGATAAGAAGAAACCGTGAAGATCCACGAGCTTCGCCGAGCACACTTACAAAGGGCTCCAAAAAAAATTCCCATTTTTTTTTAAACTAGATTTTTTTTTCCTTCTTTGAAGTAAAAGAGAAATGAATTTATTTGTTATTTCTGCTTTAAAAAAAAAGTGCCGAGATTTTTTATCTTCGTGGGAATTACTTGCACTGGATGAACTAGAAACTGAAAGGATTTTTACCCTTTGTGGGGAAAACCCAATAAAAATAGAAGCTTTTCGTCTTTTTTCCTTACGTCTGAAAATAGCTTAATTTATTTCCAAACAAGAAATTTTAACAAGTCAGTTTCATTTGTAGTCAAACCTATTCTGATTCATAGTTACAAAATATATATAAACTAAGCCTATGCTGATTGTTTTCTGCACAAAAAGAACAAGCAAATTGGTAATTATTAATTCATAATCAATACAATTTTTCGTACGCTTGGTTTATTCTCCAATTCTTAGTAAAGCCTAAACTTTAAAATTCATTTTCCAATTTGAGGGATCCTAACTGGTCCTTTTTTCTCCCTAAGAATCCCATTTTTACTCGTAGTTTTAAGTCACGAAAAGTTCGTTTAAGAAACTTTTCCCTTTTCGCTTTAAATTTTATATTCATTTTAAAATTTCCTTGTAATCTTTCATCAGTTTGCATTTTTTCTTAAAAAACGATATGAATGTGTTGTTTCCACTCCTACCATAATAATTTATAAATATTAAATCAAATGAAGGAACGACCACTAGAGTTCGAAACTAATGGTTAATTGTAAGAAATTCATCGAGCATAGTTTCTTGCCGTAAGAAAAAGTAATTTTAACAAAAACACTAAAATTTTCTAACTAACAAATTCGGTTAAAATTCATTTGTCAGGGATACTCGTTCTGAGCTAATTTAATTTAAAAAAATTTTTTTTGTTAAAATAATTGGTCTTAATTGGCCATTTAGAGATAATCAACAAAGTGGCATAATACTGCCGATTCATCAGAACTCAACTCCTTTGTCGAAACCTTAAGATTGAGACACCCCCCTTTTTTTTTAGAATTTAAATACCCTTTTATCCAGCGACCAACTAAAAAATCTGTTATTATCCCTGAATTTCTACGACTCCAAATATAGTTGCCAAACTTTTTAATATCTTAATTGAACTGCATTATGAGATTAATTTAAATAAAGCTAATACTATGTTGGATTATAAGAAAATAATGGTTCATTCAATACTATTGATAACTTTACTAAACGTATATCGCAGTGTTTTGTGTGATTTAGTCTTTCGTAGAGGAACTTAACTAATCTAATCAGTAATGATCAATCGCTCTGAAATTGCTAATTTTATTACTTTTTATTTACTTTTTATACATTATTCAATCGCTTTTGTGTGACGTTATTTAAAAACTACTTCCCTATTAAGAATTTCTCCAATTGTGCTATGTCTTTAGGATGAATTCCAGGTACGTTTTAATAGCATAAACTTTTTGAAGTTGTAGCCGAAAATAGGTAACTTAATCGAATTACTGAGAAAAATCAATATCATGGAATGCAAGACTCAGTTCAATGCATTAAGAAATCACATGATATTATGCATATTTCTCATTTTTTTATTTTTTAACTTTTAACGTATTTAAACCCTTTTCCACTTTTGGTTACATTTTTCAAAATAACTGTCTGCTTTAAATAACTCTTCAACTTCAGTTATAGTTCAGAAGAATTACAGAACTTCAAAGCTGTCTTAAAATATTACAAACGCGTTTCTAGTTCTGCATAATTTAGCAACATTTTCATGTCGAATATTGGTCCCGCATTTTTATCGAAAGCAACATTTGTCATGTGACATTACCAACCAATTGTTTTTCTTATTTGCGCCGCATGCAGTCATTCAAACTCTTTTCCTCTTTTCTGATACCTTTTTCAAAAAATACTTTCCCCTTTAAATGTTTCTCCAACTTGTGTGGTATCTCTAAAGATGATTTCAGAATTTCATAGATTAAACTTCTGGAGCTATCAACCAATCATTTTCTCCCATCTCTTTGTTGCCTCCAACCATTCATCATTCTCCTCTGCTGCTGTCTTGCAGTTTGGTATCGCAACGTCGCACAGTGAAAACCAACAGAAGGTCACTTTTATCATCCAAAAACGCTCCGAGTCTATGCCAACATTACTCATCGTATAGTTCCAGTTTTTTTTTCCCTCAGCATTTTTATCTCCTTCATGAAAGCCGCCGTTAGGGCGGAAGCTTAAAAAAATGAAACGGCCATAGCAGTGGAAGAGAAAAAACTTTGATGATTATCTGCATGTACCCTAGGCCGTTTTTCTTTTTTCATCTTGGGAGGCAAATGGATCTGAAAAATAAAGTTGCAATTTTAAAACGGATAATTTGTGCAACCTTTTGTAAAAAATATCTTTAGGAATTTTTATGGAACGATTCATATTAAAATTGATACCGTGAAAGCTTTTGTGTGTTGAAAGAGCTGGAGTTTTAAAAAATATTTTTATTCCTTATTTCTTTACGTGAAACTTGATAAGATTTGATGTTTATCATTCAAGATAAAATTGATATCATAAAATCACAATTTTGTAAATGTTTATTGCGGGTAGCATTATAAAAAATGCGAAATTTAAATGATTTTATGAAATGAGTCAAATTATGACAGAGTAAATGCTCCAAGTCTAGTCAATATTACTCATCCTACAGTTCCAGGTTTTTCCCTCAATATTTTTATCTCCTTCATGAAATCCGCCGCTAGGGCGTAAGCTTAAAAAAAGATATGTAACGAATGTTTTAAGTAAACTTAGCTATCCAGTCTTGTTTATCTGTTAATTTAACTTGAAAATTACAATTCTTTAATTTTGACACCTATTTACTGTCACGACATTATCCCTCTAACATAGCTTAAAAATTTCCATTTTTATTGTGTTTCCTATTCATTTACTTCCAAAATGAATTCCCCAAATAAATATTTAAAATAATAAACCTATAAATCTGTATTGTTAATAACGTCACTCATTCCTTCAAAATTTACTCTAAAGTAGCTTTGAAACGAGAAATAGTATATCTTCATCGCTAATAATTTCACTCATTCATTTACTCGCTCGTTGAAGCTGAAAAATGGGAGCCTATAAATGTACTCATTCATTTTATCCCGAAATGTGTGCTCCTATAAAGCTAAAGTCATAATCTATAAAATTATATCTTTAATAACTTTACTCATTCATATACTTCCAAAATGTGCGTTCCATTGAAGCTTAAAAAACAGAAACTGAAATTATATCCTTAAATCTTTACTCATTAATTTACATATTCAAATTTTACTCTCCCATTGAAGCTTCAAAATAGGAACTAATATATATATATATATTTTTTTGCAATTTATTCGGTACTTACTATAGTGCTGTAGTAAGAGGGGGAAATGTTTGCATGAACTTCTTTTTTTTTTGGGGGGGGGTAGATGTCATGGTTGACAAATTTTCGTTAGACAAGAAAGTTAGTTTAGATTACTTATGCCAATTATTTAATAAGTACTCTTATTTTTTTAAAAAAAAGGAGATTTGAACCCAATTTACATTACATTTATATTCATTTTACTACAATAATCCAAATATTTCGGGGGACGGCACTCTCCCGCGTTCCACCTCAACTACGCCACTGCTCAGACCTCAAAAACCTCAAATAATGTTCAAAACTATATAACACTTATATAGACTTTCATATTAAAACCAAAGCCTAAAACAAAAGACTTTTTTTAAACTTTAATGTAATTTTAAAGCAAGAAATTATCACGATTTCAAAAATTTTTGCAAATCTTTATCGATATTTATTGGAATTTCTCAACAGAAAAACCAAACAGAAAACGTACAATCCTATATAAACAATAAATGTGTATTTTCAAGAATATATTTTTCTTCGAAAATGTAACTCATTTTTTTGCAAAAAGCGCATAGCTGTTTTCGAACTATCTGTAAATTCAAGCATAAGAAACAGAGGTCTGTTTTAAATAAAATGTGGAAAAATCCCTACGCATATAACTTTTGTTTCCTATAAAACATTGTTTTATACTTCACGTGAGGTATTTTCTCAGACTGAGAATTCATCTTTGCGATTTTATTTTCTATCATACAGATATTTCGGTTCGTTTTGCTTGAATATATGTTCTCGTAATTTATATTTTTTAAGAATGCAGTATAAAAAGGGTTGCTTTGTTAAATTATTTCACTACTGGAAATACTAAATATATGTTCAGTACGTTGCCGCCCTATAGCCAGCGCTAAGGCAGAAATACATGAAATACATCGCCAGCTCAGTCAATTCCAGCCGAGGACTGCAGTTTCGTGCTTATTAGCACTCATCAACCCGACATAGGAGTGACTGAGCTGGAAGTGGGAAACCTCTTAAGGAAGCCAAGAGATTTCACGAACAGTGTATTTCATGTACTAAATATATATTTCAATTTTTAGTTTTGTGTGAGAAAAGTAGCATGAAATATTATGGTGCTCAATTAATTTAAGTAATTTTACAGCTTCCATTATCAAAGTTAGTGTTCTCATGTGGGATACTGAAAATAAAAAATATTACAACGCAACATCAGAATGTAAATATTACGAATTTCTGAATACATTATTTTATGCAAAAATGTCAAAATTTTTCAAATTTTCCAGGTGAAAAAGTAGTTTCCTCCCCAAAAAAAATCTCTTTTTCTCTTTTTTTCTGGCTATTTCCATCTCTAGACACATCAATACTTAAATATTATTGATACATTACTTATTCAGTTTTGTAATCATATTTACAGTGTTAATAAGAAAAATATCAAATAATTCTCGAGTAGAATTCAAACTATCTTGCAGTTTGCATTATCACAATTAGTATTTTCATGTGGGATACTGAATATAAAAAAATATTTAAACAAAAAAATCATTATAATATTAGTATTATACCTTTTTCAATACAAAATTGTGTGCTAGAAATTTGAAAATTTCCAATATTTCCCAAGTGGAAATATATCCTTTCGGAGAAATCTTTTCACCCAAAGTTTCCGATCCGAATGTTACCCGTGCAATGAATAGAGCAACTGAGAAAATTCTCTCATTTTCTTAAGATTTGAAAAGTGATCAATGCATTAAATTTAAAAGAAATATAGTGTGTTGTTTTTAAAGGATTTTTTTAAAATTTCTGTCAGCCCTCTAGATTATTCCCAATTTACATTAAATTTGAAAAGGTGTAATTCTGGTTTTTATAATTTTACGAAACGAGTTATGTTGATTGCTTTCTGCTAAAATAATTAATACCTCACTGTAAATAATAAACTTCATGTTTAGAGACAGGCATGATTTAGATGCCATCTTGAAATTTTAACTATGGCAACGATGAATAATTATCACAAGTTTTAACATTTCTTGGATGATTAATTATGACACATTTGGCTTTCACTTTCTCACATTATATGATAATAAATTCAAAGGGTGTTTTAGGAAATAGTTAAATTTTACATTCCATTTGTAATTTTTCACTCTGAGCCGTGTATGAGATAATTTGTTCTTCAGTTTAATCTTAGTAATGAACATGAACTTGTTTAAGTTCAAAAAAATTTCTGTAGCCCTTTTCCCCTATCTTTAAAATAAAATTTTTTGGATCATTTCATGAAAAAGTCGCCATTTTTTCCAGCACATGAAAGCTTATATATATCATTAAAGAGTAAATTTTAAAGTAATTGATAATTTTAAGCATATTTTTTTCCTTCAGAAATCTCACCATCAATATGTTTGTGATTTCATAGCAACAAGTTGTGTTCATTACTTTTTAAAATTATTATTGTTCGTAAAATATGTGAACTGTCACTTGCGGAACAAAATGTCCTTTACTTTTTAGAATGGACGTTGTATTTTTTATGCTATAAATTGTCTATTGAATATAAAGCAATACTTTATTCGTTTCGAATTCAATTTTGTTCCAAAATACCTTTTCTTTAAATTTTGCGTCAAAAATTATGCTCAAAGCCGTTTCGAGTAAATTTCATAACTAATCATTATTTAGTTAACGGTTTTTGTTTATCTTTGCTATTTTGTTTGAGTTTTCCCCATTGACTTTTTCAAAAAAAATATTATAACTGTTGCTAATATTTTAATCGGCATATGAAGCACTTGAAAATTCCTTTGTCTCTAAATATTCCTCTAACAAGATATCATAACTCACTTAACAAAGATGAAAAAAAATCAGAGTAACCATGTTCCAAATGTCATAATTTCTCAAAATATAACTTTTCTAACTTTCAAAATTAAAGGAAATTCTACGAAAAATTCAAACAATTACCACAGCAAGACTATATTTTATCTATCTCTTACGCTTATAAGTATGAAAGATATAGCAGGAAAGTTCGCTTAATTGCAAAGGGGAAAATAACTAATTGGATATTAACCGCTGTTAATAGGCGCTCAAATGTTTCAAAAGATAAATATGGCATTTTTTTATATAAATGTTTTGTATTTGTATTTATTTCTTATTTCTTACTGTTTTGTTGTGTTTTGGGACTTTTAAGGAGGCATTTGAAACTTTATTTTGGCAACACGAAAACAATTACATTATGACATTGAGACTGCGACTCAGATTGTGTCCAACGAATTGTTTTGTTCATTTCAGAATAAAAGTACAAAAGACTCTATTAAACACGCCCAAAAGATTTCGCCGTTGGATAGCTCTTGTTCTGATGCTATCAAATACTTCATATTAGTCTTTCATGAAGCAGAATAAATTTGATTTCTGATAAATTTAGCCTCTTCAGAATAAATATGGTTTTTGAGCTTAGTTCTTTTCTACGCAAACCAAACGATTTTTTATAATTGTTCACAGATTAGACACTTGCAATTAGCTGAATTTTAGGACGAACTTGGCAGAAATGGTGAATTTCCAAATTCAATATGTATAAAACTCGTATAAATACCCACACTTTCCTTCTTAGGACACACATGGCTGTTAGTTAAATCGACTTTTCGTTAATCAAAAAGTTGCTAAGCAACTAGTTGACTGGCGTGTTCACACGAGGTAACTTAGTTGAGTCAACTTTTCTTCTAATAAGCTGAATTTATTCGAGCAGCTGCTCCACAATGCTGTTAAAACTTAATCGAAGTAACTCAACTAGTTTACTCATGTGTGGAGCGAACGCGTGGCAATGGCCCGATGAGTTGAGTCAACTAAAAAGTTGATGCAGCTCATCTGGATGAGAGTGGTAGCTGCGCACTGGCCTTGTGTGCCTGATGAGTGCACAGTCGTATGAATGATGTCGGGTGATTCCTTCACTTTTTCTACCTGGTTACACATCCTGAAAACCGCCAGTTCGAACGGTGATTCAACAAAGTTGCCTCGTGTGAAGGAGACCTTACTCTTAAGATTAGAACTTCAAGCTTCCTTGCAAAGTCTCTCCTATCTGAAAGATCACATTTTATAGTAATATTTTCCCATTTCGTTTCGAATGTTAGCAGCTGTAAACTATCCATCCACTTAATGATTTTTGTAAATCGTCTGTGAAGGTGACTAAAACGCCATTGGAGATTCTCTCAAACCGCAGTAAGGAAATTTCTTAGAACCGGAGGAAAACGAAATGGTTGTTAAAAGTAGTACTTGTGAACTGCAGATTGATACGTAAGCAGGTGTTATTGGAGATCCCTACTTCCAGCGTGTCTTGTGTACTTCCATTAATTTTTCATTTCATTTTATGAAATATTCATGTCTGAAAGTTTGCTCTTTGGTCCATGAATATTTTCTTACACAATATTTCTTTTAGAACATTTTAGTACCAAGATACCTAGTAACATTTTTCGCGAAACGAATTTTCGTAAACTTTTCTCAATAATGTATTACTTGCAGTTTCACACTACTAACAATTATGATTTATCGTTTTCCTAACCACCTTCAAACTATACATTTCACCGTTTTTTTCCCCTACGCCATTCTATTGGCAATTTTCTACTCTATAGCCTCCAGCGATGGCTTTACATCGTCTTCGCTAGGTTATTTTTATCCGAAACTTTTTTCACGTCTTTGAAGTATCTTCTGAGCCTGAGGACTCAAAAGGTAAAGCAGAAAAAAACTCGGCCGTCTAAAAAAATGACATTAACGCAATGATGGATCGTGAACGTCAGAAGCTTTCCCGCTTTCCTGATATCTTTTCCAAAAAGACAAATGGCACTCGACATGCTAAACTGTACACTCTCACTCCCTCCTAGGTGTGCACGATACTCTTGCGTACTTCTTTTTATTCCAGCATGCTGCACTTCTTTCGCACGTAGTTTAGGGGTCATATATTCCTTTTTATACCTTTTCTACTTTGTTTGGGGCTCTGTTTTTAAAGGACATGCTAAAACCTTTTTTCAGAGATCTACGTGTTCTATTTTTATGTTATTTCCTTTTTGTTTAGTGGGTCTTTAAGGTTATTGATGTTTTCTTCTTGGGTTCTTTCTTTATTGCTTGAAAGGTTCAAAGCCGTTTGTGCATTACTTACATATCCATAACAATATACGATGCACTTTTACAGGAGTAATTGGTAAGCAGTGCTGGCGGAATAGTGACTCTAATATTTTCATTTCATGTTGTTGCTATTTTGTATTTTTCTTCAATGTTGTTGCCTTGGTACAGCTAGGCTGACAATTTGAGGTGGGCTGCTTCACTTTTCCAACTGTACTGCAATTTGGTGTGAAGTCTGACTTTCACAATATAAACATGCCATAAGGACCCGTTTTAGGCAACCATTAACATCATAGCAAAACATTCACACAAGGAAAGAACACTGACAGGAGAAAAAAAGTACCTCCGTGCCCGAGCTGGGATTCGAACCCAAAGAATCCCCATCTGCAGTCAGACTTTTTTGACTACTTGACAAGACTGTCAGCATTGTTCTACAATGAAACATTATATTACTGCATTACAGAACCGTGCAGCAGTTAAACATACATTCACCTTGAGGTTATTTGACCTTAGTGTTCGAGGAATTTTAACCGTGTATCAAAAATTCTACTCATACAAAATAACGGTTATCTATCAAATCAAAGAACAAAAGGCTGGCTGCTTGCAGGTACTTGTGTTAGTATGAATGGCAAAGATAGTTCTGCAAGGTGGTGAAATAAAGTGTTCATCATATTCTGATTATTGCTATTTGGAAATGGGTACATAATTCTGTATGCTTTACTAATTACAGCTATTTAAGTTTCCTAAATTACATTAACCCCAGCCAGGCGTGTTTCCAGGACAAGAGAACTAATGGGGGCATGACCCCCCTTAAGACTAAATATAACTGAAACTGCATCTTGAGAACAAATATTTCAAAAAAAAAAAAAACCCTACAGCTCCATTAAAGCCCAAAAATTGCACTTTGATCCCCTTTCGACCATAACTTCTTCCAAAACCAGAAGCCGGGTTCACTCTTACATAACCATACTACTATTACCAAAAAGCTGCCGCATTTTTTTTTTTTTTTTTTTTTAAGAAAATGAACTACATTTTAATTTTTTAATCATCTTGTTATTAAGCTTAATGAGCATTTTCTTCCTTTTAATTGTAAAATCGTATGCAATATGTTATGAAAAATAGTCACAAATTCTCACTTTTGAGGAATTAATGAAGGTGGAAGGTTGAAGGGTTAATCTTGATGACCGCTTAATTTTTCATCTTTAGTAAAGTGGATCCTTACACTAGGTGAAGTAAAATAGATTCTACATCTGATGCTTTGTTGATTTCTATTTCTAATGAAAAAGGGAGGTTTGAAAGTTCCTTTTAACCAACGTTTAGTTTTACCCCCCCCCCCCCTTCCTTTTTTTTCATATTTAGTAAGGTAAATCGTTAGATAAGTGATCGAGGTTAGAAGCTAGATGCGTCAGTTGATGCTTTATTGGTACTATTTCTTATGCTTAACCAAATACTACATGGCCGACAGGTTCAGCTTTTAGAATTGTCTTTTTTAGAATTAATACGCAAAATCTTATTATTGTACATACCTTAAATAAAATAGAAGTTATTTGCTTTGATCCAACTTCATTTTACATTAAATATATTGCTCCTAACGTTACACAAAGCCTCTTGAACAATGTTGCCTTTTGCTGAGTTTTAATCTTGTTATTCAGTCTAGTACCCCTTTCCATTAAGTTTAACAGAAGATATCTGTTAACAAATTTGATCTTAATGCAAGATGAAGTACCACATAAAAGAGTGTCGCCGTGGATTTGTTACATTCTAATTGAAAGACGTTTTTTGTTCTCTTAAAATCTTGTTAGTACCACTTAGAACAACCACCTTGTGATCCCTGCTAAGTTCTTTAATTTACAGCCCCGAAAAACTCCACTTTCACTCCGCAATTTTGGAAAAGACATCAAAAGGATTAGTTACAAATAGTTCGTTCTTCTCGACAATATCCCCAACCTTTCTCTCCAATCTTTTCAGCTCGTCCCATTAGCGATCCTTCTAATATAAACTTTTGGCAGAGGACCCCTCTCTTTCCCATTCTTGGCAAAATAACCCGCTCTTGTCCCTCGGAACGGCTTTGACGCAGTTGTGTGAGCGAAGGTTCGCCCACCCCCGTCGGATTCTTAGCGTTTCCATAGCAACTGTAAACGGAGGGAATCTCGGGCATTTTCTTTTCCAATTTCTGAAAGGAAGAGTTTTAATGGTGATGATTTCAGATGGACTAAATTAAAGAAAAGGTAAGACGCCAGAGAAAATGAAGTTGTAATTAGTGCATTGGGTTGTAAAAGTTTTGTTACTGGCTGAGATTTCTTCAATTCTTTTTCCTCGTGATGATTGTGTCTCGTAATTTCGTTTTGTTCCTGTTTTGTAAAAATAAATTTTTCTGAAAAAGTTTCAGCACGTAGGATCAAATTCCCATTTCTCTTGTTTTCTTTCGTACGAAAAAAAAATAAGTTTATTTTAGAACTACATAAAAATAGTAACGAAACAAAATATTAATAAATTTAAATACATCAAACTAGAATCATTTACGTATTAAAATATATAGTATTTTTTCGTCTTGCATATAACCACAATAAGCTATTTAGTTTTAAAAGTTAGTTAAATGTTATTTTTCAGCAGATATTCACTTTCTAACTATCATTATTTTTTTATTTTTTTTTAGTTACATTGAAAAATGCTGAATTTTTTTGACGAACTCTCACTGGAAACGCTTGATAATAGACGCATTCTGTGATTAATAATGAATAATGATAATAGCATATGTATGCATATAATTTAAGCAGGGCAGTCATTAGAAGAAACATTGCATCATATTACATCGCTTTTCTTAATTATACATTGCGTGAAAAGTGATCAGTTATTACAATTTTTTTTAAATTATTTTCTGAAAATTTCATTTATGTTTCGCAATGAAACTGAAACGATAAAACATGTGGTTGAAATTTCACATATTTCATGTTAGACAAGAGTTAATTTAATTATCTTTTTTGTTCTTAAGACAGTTAATCTTTTATCAAACAAGGGAAAAAAATTATTTGAACATTAACATAGGTTTTTACAATTCCAAACACATCTCCTTTGCAAAACAACTTTACTGGACATTAAATGTATCCTACATATTTGTTTGCATAATTTTTCATTTTACAGCTTCATTCCAATTTGTAACGGATTCAATTGTTTGCTCCTTACTCAATGTTTGCATGTGAAGTTCAACATTACCATAAAAAATACCTTGCAAAATACATCAGAAGAGAAAAAAAAAAGCATTGAAAATTTTTAATTGCGAACTTATTTTAAAACAATTAAATCGTAATCAATCTGGCATTTTATTTTAAAATATAGAAACAATGAGTAAATATCTAACTGTTACATATTAGTAAAAAACAATATTTTGGGTATGATATTTCCAGCATTACATAAACTTCTTTAACAGCTAATCATAATTTATGCTTATTTTTTTCCACTAAAACTCTTCCCACAATCTAATATTTGCACTTTATAAGAAAGATGGACTGAGTTTCATAGTATTAAGAAAATACTTTCTAAACTCTCAGAATATTTATTTTTAATTCACAGAAAAAAAGGATAAAATGTTAGCTCAGATGAACATTTCATACAGAAAGTTCTAAAAATAATAAATGCTGCTAAGTGAAATTAATTTTCATTTCTTCCAAAACACCTCTAATACCCCATTACGTCCATTGTTATTCCCCAATTTCGATTTTCTTCATTCTCCTCACTGTTGCCACTCTTTCTCCCTTTTCACTTTTAATTGTGTCATTTAATGCTACACCTCAACTTATGTCTAACATAATGATCCCTTTCTTAACCATGAAATCACGGCATTAGAATTCCAATGACGTCGTTAGAGTAAGTTAAAAGAATGAGATTTAGCGCGTGTCTTTGCATAATGTTCAAAGCGTTAAATAAAGCATAAAACCGCAAAACTAGCGGAACATTTATATATTGTGCGTGTGTTTGGCTACAAAACACATTGATGGGACATTTTAAACCTGAACCAATAATTTATATTTTCTCAGTTGAAAGATGGCTTTAATTTATTCTTGAATGCTATTGATTTTTTCCGAGAAATTAGAAACGATTAGAGTTTGAAAGAACTTCAATGCGCAAGGATTTTTTGTCAATTCTGTCTTAAGCTACTATATAAGTTATGGCATGGTCTTTATTTCGATGGTGTAGTCATTGCTGAAAATCTGTCAGGGTTTGATTTTTGTTGAAATCTATGAGGTATTTTTTAATAATTCTTTAACTGTATCTCCAAAAAATAAATGAACGAAGGCTAAGGAGTAAAAAGAGGTTTGTTTCTAAAAACATCTGAAAAACCTCCAAAAATACAATGACTATAAGAAATAAAAAGCTTACCTGCAAAAGTTTTTGCATTGAAGCAGGTTAATTGTAGCCCCAGAGTTTGAGTGAGCAAATTTTATTGCTATTTTATTGTTCTAATATTGCCGTTTATTGTTGAATGATATAATATTGAAATAACTCTGAATGAAATATATAACAAGGTGGTTTCTTTCAGTCAAAAGTACTTCTTATAGTCATTGAAATGGATAAAATGAGCAAAAAAAAAAAAAAAAAACATGAATCCAGAAAATACTTTCATTTTCCCCCAAATTTTTTTTTTTAATGTGCGATTTTTTAAACAGGGCGTGGTCTTGATGACGTCACAAATGATGCACTTTGCCGCATCTTTCTGCAACGTTTCCACGTTATGATAATCAAGCAGAGAATTAAATATTGCGCTCTACGCTTGCTATCAACCATATCGTTGCCAATATACGTGAGTAAAAATGCGAATTAAATATTTTGCACTGTGAATGGCAACACTGAATGGCATTTAATCATTTGTGATTTCATTGGCAGAAGCGGTAATCAATGAAGGCGCTCCGATTTAAGTAATTTTTTAAAAATATTAAACGTAAACAAATTTATCAAAAAATCGTCAGAGCCTATGTTTTTAAATATGCTCTTTTAGAAAAAAATACTTTTAAAATTTTGGAAACGACCCCATTTTTTAATAAAAATTTTAGTTCGAAAATGCTTTACATTCATTCCTTAAGTATAATGATTCCTTAAGTCGAATATTGAATTCTATGTAAGAAGTAAACAAGCTGTAGCCAATTGATAAAAAGCAGCCCTACTAAAATTCAAAAAAAGGGGGGGGGGGAGAAATAAATCCTGGTGCTCAAGTTGAAAAAAAAACTATTCAGCACAATCATTTATAACAAAATGAGTAAAATAAAAGTATAATATCATACTTTTTCCAGAAAAGCTGAAATTAAAAAACGGATAATATCGTAAGAAGAAAAAAAAGGAAGATTTGAATTAATGCAAAAAACAAAAAGGCCTTGACATAATAAAGTGGATTAACCCAAGTTTACACAAGAAAACTTGAAATTCAAAACTGGAATGGGAAAAAACGTTAAAAATGTCTTATGATCACTGATTTTAAGAAGCGAAGACGAAAACATGCTTTGTTAGGGATAAAGTTAAAAAATATGTAATTTATTAAATATTTTTCTTTTTAATTGTTTTGAATGATTTGGGTGTGTATGTGTTG
This sequence comes from Uloborus diversus, assembly GCF_026930045.1. NCBI lineage: Eukaryota > Metazoa > Arthropoda > Arachnida > Araneae > Uloboridae > Uloborus > Uloborus diversus. The sequence continues at coordinate 110,977,028 of NC_072739.1, read as the reverse complement.
TCTCTTTTTGTAAATGAAGCCATGCTAGTAAAAAACATTAGCTGGACGGTTTGCAGTAGTACTTTCATTTGTGACCAACATAAATGTTTTTAAAATTCTGATTAAAGCAAAATTAACCACAATTTTACACAGCTAATTAAAAATGATTCAATTTAATTTCTAGCTTGCTAACTACTCTAAATCGCTTAAACCATTCTGACTGTAATTTTTCCGTTCTAATTTCTTTAGTAGCCAAAATTGTGAAATTCCGTAACGCTTAGTAGTAATCAAGAGATATCCAGGACAAAATGTTATCGTCATTTATCTGTAAAATGAACAACTCAACTTTACTCTTTCCAAATCCAGCCTACACTTACACTCTCATTTCAATCAATGGAGGAAGACGTTTCCGCTCTTTATCGCTGCATTTCACGCAAGATCTTCATTTCTGTATCCAGCTAAATGTTTTCAAAGCACGAACCAACTCTTTTCTAATTAAAATTTCGTCTACAGTGTTAAAACCCAATTCTTTGAGTGTCTTTTGCTTTCTTTTAGTCACTCATGCTTGAAAATATTTAATTCAATTTAAATATTTCTCTTGGAATTTTGCATTTGTACTTACCTGTTTCTCTTGTCAAGCTATTTTTCAATTTGTGAGTCAAATTCGGAAATTATATTCAAAATGAAGGATAATAAAACGGAAAATTTCCTACAGAAAAAAAATTAAAATACGGATGAGCGATAAACTACAGATATGCATAGATTTTATTTATTTATTTATTTTTTATTTTCTATGTTATAGCTTTTGGTAATTCCTAAAGCAAACTGTTCGAAATTATTTAAAGGCTTTATAATTGCATTACTTCTCATGCTTAGATCATTAGAATAATAAAATAAATCAATAAATGAAAATTATTATAATTGAGGTTTGCGTCATATTGCAAACTTTTTTTTTTCCTTTGATTTTTCATTTGCATATCCAAAGAAGGACTTTCAATAAATAAAAATTATCATAATTGAGGTTTACGTCACATTGCAAGCGGTTTTTTTTCCATTGAACATTCATTTGCTTATCCAATGAAACAATTTCAAATTAAAATTTTCGCCATTGATAATGACTTAACACAAATTCACAAAAATAACTAATCCAATCAGCAGCAAATTGAGCTTTCTCTGATTAATTGCTATGGAAGTTAAATAAATCATTTGAATCTAATTTAAGAGTATAATTAATTTACTCTTAATTAATCCTACTGCTTGTATAAGACGTAATCCCATTAGATTCAAAACTAATCCTTCTTTTTGTCTACATTTTCCAACCAATCAAAGACCACCTTTTCGCTATTTATCGCAACGTTTTGCCCTGTGCCTTCCTTTTCGGAACTAATTAAAATGGAAAGACGGCAATGTTAAAGCTGCCCGTTCGAATCCTTCCTTTTCCCAAACTGATCAGGAGAAGTAACATTTAATTAAAACATTTCCACTCAAATCTTTCTCAACCAGTTATCTCGCCTCGCTGTGTGAAAGGGAAAGATTCCTGGACCACAAGGTGAAAGAGACATCGCTGGGCCACTTTCGGAAAACTTTTCCCAAACACCTTTGAAAACGGGCTTAGCTACACTTACTTCAACTTCTATCTCTCTCTTTCTCTCACACCCCACCCTGCTTATTCCCCCCCCCCCCCCCTTTGCTTCTGAATTCCGGGAATAGAAGCTCCGGGCAACAATCTTCCACGTGGTATTTTGCAGTTTCCAATTGTTCGATGGACATGGTGAAAGGTACCATGTCGACGCTCGTTCGGAATTGAAATTGGCATATTGCTCTCGTCATTTATTGTTGTTAGCCACGGGGGCATTTAATGCTCCGCACAAGGACAATAAAATTAAGGATTTGAAATACTTTAGCATTAAAATTACCATAGTTCAATGAAAAGGAAATATTTCGTTTCTTTTAAGGAAATAAGCAGTGATATAACATAAGAGGATTTAAAGTATCAAAGTATCATCTTTTGTATTGTTAATGGATGTTTCTTACGATAAATGGGAAATAATGAATTCACTGTAAAAAAAAAAGAAAAAATCGTCTGGTCTTACGCAATTATTGCATAATCTTTTCGTTTATTTAAAGAATGATTTGATCACTTAATATCCATTATAACTTTACTAGTTAATAAAACAAGTGAATACTACGTTCCGGTTGCAAATATTGAAATTTGAACTGGAAGAGGGGAATTTAGATTTATATATATATTTTATTTATTGTGAAAAATGTACTGAAATCAATTCATACATAAAATACAATATAAAATTGCACGAAAATAATACGCAACCAAAAGCCATTTCAAAGGATTTAATTCATTGTTTTTATCAATCCAAAACAAAATTTTCAGAAAATGAAATCTTCATTCCAAATTTTGCGACATGGCTTATTTTCTACCAGTACAACCCGCACGGTAATGATCAAGCTAAGAGTTTAAAAAACGTTACCTGCGAATATATAAGACGCAAACAATGTGAAATAAATTAAAAATTCCTTTCCCCCAAAATAATTAATAGTTTAACAAAAATGTGCTTTACAAACAACAAAAGAAAAACCAACAAAGTCCCCCGCCCGGCGTTCCCCCCCCCCCCCCGAAAGGGGGATATAGTTGAAATATTCCTAAAAAACCAAAGCAGATTGTCCCCCTCTCGATGAAAAAATAATTATTTAAATACGCATTGCACATAAAACAAAATATAAATCCTGCTCCCCTGAAATGAAAAGCGAATTTCAGGCAATATACACATATAAAATAAATACTGAAATTAGAATAACATTTTTTAAACAGATAAATTACAATTAAAATAAAATAAAAATTTCTTCCCCCAAAGAAATACAGAATTCAAATTACTCACACAGAAATTTCGTTTGCTATAAGAGTGAGTCCTTAAGAATGAATGCATGAAAGGTTCTGCTCTCACTTTTGGCTGTGCGCTCTTTTAAGTGCAGACGCAACAGTGTTTTGTCACTTTTGAAGTTTTTTAATCACTTCCGCTCTTTCAGCACATAATTACGATGACATTATTTATGTTATGATAATTTGTAAAGCAGATGCAGTGTGTTTTATAGAGTTTCAAAAAATGAAGCAAAAAAAAAAAAAATAATAATAATAATAATAAAGAAAAGAATGAAATTAATTTGAATTCTGAAATTTAGAACTCAAATTATGTTTCTCGCAACCACGACAGGACCCTACTCATTGGACTTATTGTTTCTAGAAACGACTCCTGTCCCCCCAAGCCTGCCCTTCCTCCTGGTGGTTACTTCTGCATAGTTGGGTATGTGTGTGCAGGCGCAGATGCGTGCAAGTGTAGGCTTGTGTATGTGCGTAGACCTGTGTGTATTCACTTAGGCTTGTGTGTATGTGTGTAACGGCTTGTGTGTGGGAATGCATGTGCGTAACGATGTGTGTGTGTGTGTGTGCGTGTGTGTAGGACATGGATGCTACCGACCAGGAAAAGCGGCTACCGGGGGACAGTGCTCAGGACCGGACGCTGGTGGGCAGTGGTGCTGCAGAGGCCCCTGGGCCAGGCTTAAAAAGGAACCACAACATCAAGGACAGTCAAGTGAGAACAATAAGCAATCGTGATTGCTCCAAAAAAAAAAAAAAATAGTCTTGAAAAATAAGTTAATAAAAACGAGTTTGAATTACTTGATTCATTATCAATTTTTCATTGGATCAATCAATAATGTAGATTTTACATTGTGATTCAGCAGAAAATACAAGTGTATTTATAGAAAATAAGTTCATTTGAAACTGGTCCTCTCGAACTCTGAAATTCGTTTTGTTATGTATGCGAAGAGTATATTAGGTTGCTTAAATTTAATACATCTCTTTAGCTGAAAAGGTGTATCTAATGAAAAGAATTTGTTATGACACAATTGAATTTAATAATACTACACAATATTTTTTAAAATAAATTTTAAAAGTGCGATTAAAAAAAATTATTCCATGCTTGCACGAGTTTTTCAATTTACCGGAAAGATAATGGAAGAAAAACTTCTTCCGGTTCTTTTCTACAAAGCAGAATTCTGTTTCGCCCCACCCCCGCAGAAAGAGACTTAAATTAGCTTCCCAGTCCTGCTGCTCTAATGCATGCCGGTGAAGAGTAGAACGGGACAAAAACATAGGGGGGAGTATAGCCGTGGTCTTTTAAAAGTAACTGTAAGTGCCGCGTCTTTTTAAAATGCCAGAGATATTCTTTCTTTCCAATTTGCATCCGTAATTCGAAATTATGCCCGGATTTTCCAAGTTTTCTTGTTCTTTTATTTGTTTATTATGATCGCCTTTGTTAGGAATTTCTCGTATGATATGCTCCTAGTGTTTTGAAAATAAATCTTGTGATTTGTTTTGCTTGGCGGAGTTTTTAAAATCAGCTTTAATCTATTTTATTACCATCGTTGCTATTTTTCAAGCATAAATAACGTGTGTTCTAAATTATTTAGTTTGAATAATTTTTTCCTTGCGCTTAAGTTATTTTTTTTTCCGAGATACGGTTTTATAACAAAATGTATGTTCTATCACGTTTAGTTTTGTAAATTTATTCTTTACACTAACGTTAGCTAATATTTGTTTCCGAAGTCTAAATGATATAAAAAAAATGCGTTAAATTTATTCAGTTTGATTTTGTTTTCTTTTTTTTTTTCGTTCTTCCTTTTTCCTCCTTTATGTTCAAACATGGCCGTAGTAGATGGCGCTGACGCTTTCTGGCCTTCACAATTTATGACATTTCCGTGTTAATCCGATGCAGCTAAGATCTGCTCTGTGCATCCACTAATCAATGACAAGTTTCAAAGTTTGTTTATTTTTGATTGGACGTCACCCATTTTGACCGCAAGAGGCGCTGAAAGGAACCCTTGCATCCACCAATCAATGGCAACGTAATGAAGAGGGAGTTCCCTGTAACACCCTCTTTGTTACCATGAGTTTCAGCGATTGTCACGGCCAATAATCACAAGAATTCGTTTTTACTTAGTTTATCTAATTTATTTATAATGTTTAAGTTCAATTCCAAAACTCTTTGAAATATCATGAATACGAACATGTATCTGCTATTCCATAAATTTTTATTATTTAAAGTTGTGTAAAAACATAATTTCTGCTTTGAAAAAACACTTTGAATACACGTGCTAAAACTTTGTGAAATAACTGTGATTTACTTTATATTAATCTAATTAATGCAATGAACTAAATTAAGAAAACAACCCCTAAAATTTATGCCATGAACTTTTTTTTTTCGTTTTATACATTTTAGTACACTAATATTATTCTTTTTAAGAAAGGAAATATTTATCTTACAAAGAAATGGAAATTCGATTTTTTAAATAAGATTTTTCCATATCCCTGAGGTCTGGATATACATTTCATTTTGTAAAGAATTTTTATAATTCTTTTTGCCGGAAAAAAGAAACTTTTTTTTTTTAAATCGGCATATTTCATCCGAAGTATAAATTTCCGTTTTATTCGCATTTAAATCCCTTCTGTTCAATTTCACTTTGAAATTTACTTTATTAATATAGCATATTGTGAGTGATTGTTTTGGAAAGTATATTGGATGAAGCCAAAAGATGAAATTTTAATCTAATTTTTAAATTTATTCAATTATTAACTGAAGAGATCCAATTATCTGTGTATCATACTTCCATTTTAATGTAAATATTCGAATGTTTACATACGGTATAAATGTGCATTTGGAACATTATTACAGTATACAGTTTCGCTACAAGTGAAGTGTTGTTACACACACACCAAGTCACATTTGTAACAAGTAAATGATTTCTTTAAATGTTCCATAACTTTAACGAGTTTTATATTTAAATGTAAATTAATAAACGATTTATTTTTGCACTGTCGAGAAATACCTTGCAAGTAGAAGATAACTTGTTTGTTAAGGGTTGTATTTTGTTATGGTACATAAATTGTTAAACACATTGTGCTATTAGTTTCTGTTAAACTCAATACAAAATATAGTTATAAAAATAAATAAGATAATAAATAATTATATGCTTATATCAGTGGCAATGCATTGTTTTTTTTTTTTTTTTTTTTGAACAATTTATTTAGTTCTCAGTTTTTTCGATACCTTAAAAAAAACAATGACTTGGGGAAAACCTGTAAAATAACGCTAAATGCATGCTTGTTAAATATTTTAGTTTATTTACTTAATTTGTTTAAGCATCTAATCACAAATCAGAATAGAAAATAATCGACGTTTTGCCATAAATGCAAAAAGTTTAACATTAAAGCGCAAAAAGTATTTTATAACTAAATGCATATGCTGTGTTAAGCCCAGTTTCCTAGAGATTTTTTGCAACCGAATTTGTTTTAAAGTGTGTGGTCAGACCAGGTTGTGATGCCCTAGTTTGGCATGCAAAAATGTCTGCATTTGTACTTATTTTTCTTGATTAATTACTAGATTTATTGGAGAAATTTATTTTCCAAATTTATTTGAAATCCAATTTTCCTAATTTTTTAATTCAAATTTTGACCAATTTATTGGTGAAAATACCACGATAAGAGTGCATAACTGCATAAATTATTGAAACTCTGGGGTTTAAATTCTATTAATAAAATTGTATCCAGAACCAAGCAAAAGCATTCCAGTTGAGGATATTGTATTGAAAATTTCATTAAATGTTCAAAAAGTAAACACTTTCTGAATTTGGGATGTATTTTTTTTTTTTTTTTTGTCCAGCTATAGTTTGACTTAAACTTTTAAATCACTAAATTCATTCGCTTTTGAAGAGGCTTTTTTTTTTTTTTTTTTTTGTATTCATGATTGAAAAAATGGCTCATAAAAATAAATAAACAAGCAAAAAAAAGTTCTTACGTTACATATTCTACTCAAAAGATATCGAAACATAATTTATTTCTAAATCCCACATCAAGCACTCCCGTATGAAATATTTATCCAACTTTATATATTAACTACTCACATTGCCGTAACATAAATGTGTCAGGGTCTACTACTTTAAATTAAAGGCTTAAATAAAAATTCCAATAAAGCGTCTTCTCTGAAGGAAAAAATATCCAATGTTCCATCCGAACTAGTTTGTTTGTTTACTGCCTACATAAATGCACTTCGTTTTCCGGAGACTTTATTCTCGTATTTAACGTAGAGCAATAAGACGGCCATCTGCAACGAAGTAAATAAGTTAACCTAAATAAAGTCTTACTCATAAAAAAAAAAGTAAAAAATAAAGCAGAGAACCAAAAAGCGGATAAATTTTCTCTTTTATGGCTTTTTTCTTTTTGGCTGTTTGCTTATTGTTTGTATCCGCGCAGTCATCCAGGGTTATTTATATATTATTCCGTTTCCGTTGTTTCCGTTTTTATATCGATACAACGCATGATGTCTTCTTTTCTGGGCCCGATTCTCGATAGCGGGAAAGACGGAATGCTGTAGCCAGATTGCGGAAGGCCTTGTTGTAAATTTTCTCGTTTTCGATAACTGTGTTTCGCTGCGTTGGCAGTTGGCGTCCCGATGTGAATTGCTTTTTCCTTATCTACTGAGACTTTATATATCTCAGTTTTTGGAGGGGTAATGGTCTCTGGACCCACTTTTCCCTTCACTTATTGTTGCTTGGATCGGAAGATGTATTGTCATTGAGTATCGTCACATGTGACGGAATGATGCAATCACTTTTATGCACTGCAATAGAAAAAAATGTCCGAAATATATCTGTTATGGAGCTCGTTCGGTCAAATGTTTTTTCTTTTTCTGTCATCTATGAAGTTCTGGTGAGAATAGTTTTTGTGTTTTTTATCTCACCCAGCATATTGTGTTATCATGTAAGGAACTAAATACAAAACAGAGCCAACACGAATGCGTACAAATACAAAACGGATTCAAGTCAGGCACCTGTTCCAAAACTTCGTGTGCCCTTTCTTAGTGCTACGCTCAGGTAGTTGAAAATCAAAATAAGCTGATTGTAATGTGTTATACGAATATTTAAGTACGAAAAAAGAAAAGATCTATGGAGGAAAAAAAGATACAAATTACATGCAACAAAAAAACATTAACAATTGCTTCAAGTCAGGCATCTGTTCCAAAACTTCGTGTGCTCTTTCTTTGGTGCTTTTCACAGATAGCTGAAAATTAAAGTAAGCTGATTGTAATGTGTATTTGAATATTTAAGTATCAAAAGAGAAAACATATGCGGAGGGAAAAAACATACAACTATAAACAACAAAAAACATAAACAATGGCTTCAAGTCAGGCACCTAAACCAAAATTTTTGTCCCCATTCTTTAGTGCTAAGCTCAGATAATTGAATATCAAAATAAGCTGACTGTAGTGAGTATACGAATATTTTAGTACTGAAAAGAATACGCAAAGGAAAAAAAACATTCAAGTAACATAGAGCAAAAAACATAAACAATGGCTTCAAGTCTGGCATCTATACCAACACTTCGTGTACCCTGTCTTTAGTGCTGCGCTTTGATAATTTCAAAATAAGCTGGTTGTAATGTTTATTTAATGTTTTACGAGTATTTAAGTACCAAAAAAAAAAAATAGATGGAGGAAAAAAACATACAACTACATACAGCAAAAAACATAAACAATAGTTTTATGTCAGGCATCTGTGCCAAAAATTCGCGTGCCATCTTGTAGTGCTAAAATCAGACAAATAAAAACAAAAATAAGCTGGTTATAATGTTCATACAAATATTTAATCACAAGAAAAAAAAACAATGTGACCGGGAAAAAAAAAGAACTCTTTAGCATCCAGAGAGAAAAAAATAATTATCATGGCGGAATAAGGATAGTCCGAGTAGTGAATATACCTTTCGTAATGTTCTTTAAAAAATATGGTTTCAAATTTTTCTTATATGAATTGGCAACAGTAACTTTTATTTATAAAATTCCAAAAGTTGAAGGACTAGAAAAAATTTTTGTGTGTCCACTGGTAAGACATATTCATTTACTGGATTACAACGCAACTTTTTATTGAAATCAGTAAGCAGACTTGTGAAAATTCTCTTATTTTTCAATAATTGCGCACATGGAAAAGTTTTCTTATTTTAAATAATGTACCGAATTCTATTGTTCTAAATAATATGAATTTTAGAAAATAGAATTTTGCTTAGGTGTTTATTTACTTGTAAGACTACATTACCCACTGAAAAATTGCATCGATGCAGTCATTGTTAATATTTTTAGTGGAATAATTTGAATTAATATATATTATTACTTTATTGATCTTTTGAAGAATTCATTTGAAGTTATTTTTAATACTAAAGCTTGATCAGGGGCACAATAATTCACAATAATTATTTCACATCCTTGTTGTCTTAAAAATCTTGTACTCTCAATCAAGTTATGAACTTTTTCTTACGGAAAACTTAGTGTAAAGTATAAAAATGAATAATGGGAGAATTTTTCAGTATTGAAATTTGCATTTAAAATATATCAATTATTGTTCTTAATAAAATGCAAATAATAATAATACTATAAAGAATAACATTAATAATAATAACAACGATAACAATTATAATGATGATGATGATAAACAATAAAATAACTTTAAAATAATGATAAAATAAAATTTTAAAAAATAGATTTTTTTTCCCTCTTTTCCTCTCAACTTCTATGGCTTGACTCTATTAAACCAAATAGCATAATACTCTTTCCGTTTATTGGTTTAGCTTCAGATGAAAATACAAAAAGTGCATGTTTGTTTAGTTATTTATTTCGTATTTTCTTATAAGTTTAGAAAATAAAAATCTATATGTTCTCATATTTGCGGCGATATCATTAAACGACTTGCCAATTTCCTTTTCTCTACCGAAATTTTACTTGTTTTCAAAGTCAGAATTTTCATTCCTTTCTTTTTAAACAAAATTATCGTCATATTGTTCTTCATAAAAAGTTTTTGTTTTTTAATTTTGTTTCTTTAACTTTGTAATTTCTCCCCGCTATTTTTTTCCTTTGTAGATTAATGGTATTTTTAGTTCAATAAAACCCACCGTCATCCTCAACCGAGAATTACAACTTTTCTGTATTTTTTAAAATTTCATCTTCTTTAACTTTAAAATTTGTTGAAAACGGTAACTTATTTATTCAAGCGTTTATATCACCTGAATATCTAATTTGCTCATTTTGTTCCACTTTATTGCTCCCTCCAGCCGTTGTCGGGAGATTCGATCCCCTGTGTCCCTGTAATTGCGTTTAAGAAAAACTGAAGAAATTGTCCTGGAGCTATTCTGCATATGATTTTATTTCAAAAAGATATCCTAGCCCAACCACTCTGCGGTTCTCTCTCAAAAGATAAGATAATGACGACATTTGTGAGAGGAATCTCAACGACTGAATCAAGATTTTAAAAAAATAGTATCTTGATTTGGTGTTGTGTTTAAAAGATCGTCCCTATTTTATTTCTTCGTGTGATATTTGTAACTTCTTATTTTTCATCTCTTACCTTTAAGAAATGGATTTAAAGTTTTGTTTTAAAACGAAAGCTTTTGAAAATGATGATAAATCTGGGAACTATAAGGGCATCATAAATGTTTATAACGGTTGGCTAAACTTAAGTAGCTTTGTTTTTGCAATTGACGCTAAATATTATGCTGTTTTGGTTATTGCGTATCGATTTGTTTGTAAACATTTCCTTTGTTTCCTCTTTATAAAAAAGAAGTTTCTCAAATTAAGTATTTTTATTACTAATTACCTCCAGAATGTAAAGCAATTTAGTATGATCTTTTACAAATAGCTTTAATTCTACATTTTGCGCTTAGTATTACGTTGATTTAGTTTTTCCATATTAATCAATAATTTAGTTTTGTTTGTACACTTTTTCTGTGTTCCCTTTTCTTTCTGAAAAAAATAGTTTTCCATTTAAGTATTTATAATTAGAGTAGTATTTAAATTCAAAAGTAGTAAAGTACAAATTGACCATCACAAAGTATTGTTATGATGTCCCTTCCCCCAAAAGAAAAATATATTTACGCTTGCGCTAGATATTTCGGCAAATCTTAATTTGCATAGGAACTTACGGGAGTTCAGCTTTTGTACTTCGTTTGAAATTTGGCGTTTTTGGAGGAGTTCAAGTAATTTAAGTATAAGTATTAGTTTTAAAGCCTACCAGGCTCCAGTTCTTTTGTTAGAAATCCCTCCCTAGATTTTAATTGCAACGTAATCGAGTTAATCGACAGGACTAAGCAAGAGACATCCTTTAGTCGCCAGTTGGCGGTAGTAAAATTGCATTAGAAGCCACTTTTTTGAAGTAGTCACCATTTTTACTCAGTGCTAAACGATATATTTTTGTTTAGTTTATTGAAGTTAATAATTCTAAACATCTTTACTAATAATAAAGCGGAAAGTCTCTCTGTCTGGATGTCTGTATGTCTGTAGGATGTCTGCGACACGCATAGCACCTAGACCGTTCGGTCGATTTTCATGAAATTTGGCACAAAGTTAGTTTGTAGATGGGGTGTAAACCTCGAAGCGATTTTTCAAAAATTCGATTTTATTCTTTTTCTATTTCATTTTTAAGAACATTTTCAGGGTTAAAATTATCTTAAGATGGACGAGTGAATTCCGAAATTATCATGACGTGGAATGGGAGAGCGAATGAACATAGCCAATTGGCGAGAAATTCGTCATCCATCATTTGTAAATATACAGGCGAACCGAATGACCTTTTAATTTTCAACTACGGGCAAAGGCGTGCGGGTACCACTAGTATTGAATAAAGTAAGTAACGTATTTTGAATAAATTACTTCATAAAAGCTGTGGAAAAAAATGTTACGAATTTCTTAGCCCGTTTTGTACACTTTAAGTTCATTAATTAAATTTTTGATTTGGCTACTGACTGGTGATTTTTTAACTGTCATATGTGTTTTTTTTTAGTCGCCCAGTGACCGGTGGCGAATGACAATTTTCCCCTTCATGTTAACCAGATAACACTTACTGCTAAGGAAATATATTTGTACTTCACCCCTTTGTTATCCCTACTTTTCATTCCAAAAAGTTCCTGCAGGTAGGAAGAGGGGAGGTGAGGGTCGGAAAACATGAAAGCCGCTCCTGTAGACCCCTTGTTTTGTTTGTCAACATCTGTGTCTTGAGCTCAAAGGAAAACCCTACGGAAGAAAAGCATTTCAAACGACCCTACGCTTCTCTTTTTCATTCTTTGTTTGGACATTTTTTTTTCTCTTCCAATTTTTTTCCTATTCCTTTTCTGCCATTTTTAGAAGTGCATCCACAAACACCGGGAACTCTTTTCTAGTGTATTTCAACGAGAGATTTAGGTTTTTCTTATTCCTTCCTCGTACTTTTTTTCTGAAGACGGGGAAAATTTCTCTTGCATAGTTTCCTTTTTAATAACAAGAAGTTTTATTTGTTTCTATATCTTTCTCTTCAGCCGGTAAGTGGCATCTTGTCGAATATGTACCGGAAGTAGTAGGAGTTCCGTCAACAGAGAACCTTCCGCTGAAGAGAATATGACTAAATTATTCAAGTTTCCTGGGAAGGGATGGAATGTATAAGAATTTAGATTCCTGAAAAAATTCGATCGCCTATTTCGTAGGAAAAAAATGCTTTGAAATATTTCTGGAATTCTTTCGAATTGTGGTCTACCGGTAGCCATTTTATTAGATATGCGTCTCAGAAGTGGCTTCACTAACGATTGTACTGATTTTTCTATCGTACAAAAAGTTCAGAACCGTGTGATTTAGTACATACATTGTTGCCTACTTACTACTAACAGACAGTATGCAATTTAGTACAACTAGCTATTCGTAAAATAAAATAAAAAAATACATAATATAGTTGATCTTCTGTCAAAATTCAGTCCACTGAAAAGATTTGATAAATAACTACAGTGAATTAGACTTTATGGATAGTTATTTCATGGTATGAACCAATTTAAAAATACCAGCAATTGAAAAGTTACATGAATAAACTTACTGTAAGAGTTACACCTCTGCAAAATGATTTTTTTTATTTGATTTTGCATAGCGATTTGAAAGTTCAAGTTGACCCAATGTCTGAAAACTGAAGTTTTCGATCTTTACCTAAACGCCTATGACATGAAAAATACCAGCGTTAATCTTTACACCCCCGTTGTTTCCGAAAATCAGCTGTGCTTTAAACTCAAGCTACGTTATTTATATTACACTGAATATACCTTAGAACCAGTTAATAAAAAAAATAGTGACATAATATTGTGGCGAATATGAATATTCAAATATTGATGCATATGTTACGGTAAAGGGGAAAAACTGGTGATTGAATATAATTACCGGTGATAATTCGTAATGATCAAAAGACTTCGCAAAGGAGATAATTTATTCAATATTTATCAAGTATAATGGTTTATTTTTGCAACCCCCCGATTCGTGATGTGTAATGCAATAAATTCGAGTTATTCTGTGGAGTAACTAGGGCTTCATTCCTAAAAATGAATATTTTCAATCCTAAAATATTTGTAGACCGTTAAAAGAACCTCATGCTAGTTATTGAACTTAGGAAAAGATTAATTTTTTTAAGTATGTAATTAAAGTGGCGTTTCTTTACACTACTTTCACTGGGTAACTCAGAACAAATAAATTAGATTATATCGTCACCTCAGAGCAACAGAAAGTCATCTAATCCCTAGAGAATAACAGTTAGGTACCCTACTGTTGCTTTGAGGAGACGATATCCTACATAATGTACCATATGTTGTCAAATGCATTGCAAAATCTTCACTTATCTAAGCAAAACAGATTTAAGTTAAATAGAATTGGTATTTCCAGCTATTTTTCTGGTCAGTTGGGCAAACCTCACCTCGTTGATTATCAAGATTGCGCTGATCCTAATCACTGCATTACGACGCTTCCTCCAGGTTAGGTTTGCCTCTACTACAGTCAAATCTAAGACCTGGAAAAAAAATATCATTAGAATAGTTCCACATCAAAACCAATCTAAAGACATCCTTCTACAGTTAAAAGCATTTATTTACATTTACTACTAAATTGACTTATTTAGACTCATTCTGTTGTGGCATTAAAAATTCCAAAATTTATTTGATAATTTTTACAGTTCTGCATCTCTCCTAAGCAAATACATTGTTAATAATTCTTACCTCCAGAAAGAGATGATTTTCTGAATTCTTGAAGTGATATTATATTGCTTGATCTGGAACATCGTCAAGAAAAATAAATTTTTCGTCTCAAATTAAGAACTAATTTCTGAGAAAATGGTGGATTTTTATTACTTTCCTCGTTGATTAAAAATTATATAAATAAACCGGTAAGTTTGATAAATATTCAATAAATTATCAAATTTACCAGTTTTAGTGGTGATTATAGGATATTAAGCAAAATCACCGGATTTTCCCCATTTACCGTTTTATATATAACAGCCACTGGTAAGCTTTCGTATCGCAAAAAATGTGCTATAAATTTCTAGAGTTAAAAGAGCGCATTTGATAAATGTGTGCACATTAAAAGTCTCATACCCCAGACATCGACAGTTCCAAACATCAGAGCACTGAGCATTCATTGGTCAGTTCATTGGTCAGTTCTTTCCCTTAAAATTTGTACTGATATAACCTTTATTAGTTTTTTTTTTTTTTGGTAGTCCTATGAATATCTTTTTTAAACATTTATGCTTTTTTTTTGTGCTGGAGTTAAGTTGCTTATTTATTTGTTTACTGAAAATCTTTTGTTAATATTTTTTAAGAATACGAAAATTGTTATTATTGTAAAGTATCGTACAATTACGGATACGGATCATGATTTAACTTCGGTGGAGAGCGGGAGCTCTTTTGCCGGGTGTGAGGGTATAGGGTCATTAATGGAACAGATCATTGTTGGTATGAGGGGAGGAGGAGGATAGTATATAAAAAAAGGGAATCTTTTCAGGGCCACTTGAATATATACAATATTTACAAGCACATGTGAAGTAATTAGACGAGTATGAAAACGAAGGATAAATATGAGCGAATAAATAAGTGCTATTTACAATATATACAGTGAAAATTCGTACTATTAATGCTGGAATGACATTATAAGGAAAAGTTACGTATAAGAACCCACAGGAGAATATTGAAGCGACAATACTGCTAACATTCTTCTTCTGTTTCTAAAAAGAGGAGAAAATACAGAAATCTGCGCCAGATAACTAAAAACAATGAAATAAAAAATAGCTTGTGCAATTCATTATTATTTATTACTTCGTCGAATTTATTTTGAAAATTCTTTCCTTTCCTTTTTTTTTCTTTTTTTTTTACCTATCCACGCCCTGTATCGTGTACGTATAGCTCTTAAACATTACTTCAAAATAAATTGCTAACATTATAATATAGTCATATTCGAAATAGCAGACTTCATTACCAAGTTACAGCTATTGAAGAGTTGAAACGAAATGATGTATTGGTTCGAAACCTACCAATTGAGAATTTTGTCATTCAGTTTGTGTATTAAAAGCCACTAAGCCATTACAATCCCCAGTAGCGACTCATATTTAACCTATTTACGTGGTCAGTTTCCTAGGGTGTGTCATGTTAAATATACCTCTTCGGACACACCTCTCCTTTTCCAGCTAACTCGCTCTGCCATTGCTTGAAAATTATGGAGTACGGTTCCGTCTAAGAGCATACGAGCACGACGAAGCAGAAAAAAAAGTTCAGAAATACAAATTGCCCTAGAGTAGTCTCCATTATTGGAGAAAGTGAACGTTTTTCGCAAAATGAGCGCATAATGAAAACCAGGTAGAGATATACATCTAGAATACGTTAACTCTCTAAAAGTGGGGGAATATTTATTCATTCTCAACACGGACTTTGGTAATTGAGAAATGCGGTAGCGATGATTGTTTTTGATGGAATTGTGGAGTATACATGTGGTAATGTTTAACTGTTAATTTCGAAGGGAGTTTGTGAAACTCAAAATAATGATAACCGCTGGCTCTATTGAATTTAAATTTAAATAATCGTAGTAGTTTAGTTTTTGTGTCTATTAATCGTGATCGTGAAGCCGTTTGTTGCACAGATTTAACTTTAGTTGTAACTTTAATCTTCTTTATTGCAACTTCTTATAAGGGGAGGAATTTCAAAATTTCCAATCAGTAAAATCTATTGCTAAGGGGAGAACATTTTTAACTTGGATCGCCATACACACAATGTATATCATCGTATTACTATGCCACATTTGTATTTACAAAAATACAAAATGCTAGGCGATAGTTTACCTGCAGTTTGACTGCGATCCATTTATATGCATTTTTATAGCATGGATTCCCCAAACTAGGCTTCAAATAATTCTTAAAGCATAGGCAAACAAATGGCTATTCATCCTCCAAGAAAGTTTGGAAACACAATTACAAGTTTAGTGTAAAAGTTTGTGGAAATGCAATTTCAGTTATGTTCTTGAATCGATTCCCATTTCCCCAAGAGGCAAATGACATGTTTGGACATCTGTCAAAGTTGGGACCATTGCCTTCTGCACTTACATCCATCATCGCCATGTTGTCACGTTGGAACAGCCTTGGCTTAGTCATTGATTTTCATTATGCGGCATATATTCGGGACTTGATCTAAAAGCCTAGTTTCCCGTCAGTCAGCGGAAAAAGAATTTTTCTTTCCTGGATGTAAATGTTTTATTACTCTACTCATTTCTTGGTGACTGATCTACAATAAACGGACCAAAGTGTAATGTTTATCAAATGAGGAACCAACTGCATCACTGAATATATGAGAGCGAGAGAAGGGAAGGGGTGTAAGGGGGTTTTGAGTTTTGAGTAAAATTTGTGTCAAGTTCAGACTATTGGTAGGCTGTAAGCATTGGTAGCGTATCTAAATCAGGTTGTATAGCAGCATCTACCTGGGCAACTAGTGATATCTCCTGCTTCAAAACAAATGAGAGTCCCTACTATTATTTGTACTTATTTCTAAAATTTTGTTTTTTGTACAAACTTTATGTTTAGCAACTCTTATGCTTGTAAGCACGTCCAATTGCTTTAAAATATTTAAATTCAAAATAAACATGCAAAGAAACCGTTTGCACTTTGTTTGTATAATATTTCGTTTATGACTTTGACCTTCTCCCCCCACTCCGAAGTCATTCACTCTTTGCAGTTGAAATTTTAAAAAATAACTTACATTATAACTCTCTATTTTATGTCAAAAAATAAATCATTTTTTGCCAATTTTTCCGAAACAATCTCGGGGGCTAAGGGGTTAAGACCAATCTTAAAAAGATGAACATTCAAACTATCTTGCCCAGTCATAAGATGTAAAATCGCCACAGTAAAAGTGCAAGAAAAATCACGAATAAGGAACTTCGATCTAGTGAAACACACCCAGGTCTTTCCCTGATTTCCTAGTATTAAAAAGATCTCAAATAGTTAAAAGAGATAAGAAATATATTAAATTCCAATCGTAATCAAAACCCTTGAAATGAAAAATACTTGTCTCATGTAAACATAGTTTACCACTAACCAAATTATAAAGTACATTCTTCTGCAGCAATTTCTGCTGTGCCAAGCATTTCAGAAATCCATCTGATTTTTCAGCATTTAGTTCGGTCGGTGGGAAACTATAGCCTCACATAAAGATCTCTTTGGATCTTTTAAGCGTGGCACTGCTCAATTACTTTTCTGAGAAGTTATTAAGCGGGTTATTTATTTCGAACCCGGTTTTTTTTCCTCTTCCAAGCCTCAATTTTCCCGTTCCTCCGTTTTCGAAGCCAGTTTTCTCCAGAAAAATCCGCCGAGTTTTAATATGTAGTAAAATGTGGGATGTTGCGTAACAGCTTGTCCGCAGCATGATCGATTGAGGATCTTGCTACCAATTTGTCGCATTCGATTTTTACTTCTTTCGCTCGTTTCTTGTCATTATTATTCTGGAATTCCCAGCCAACTATATTGTTTTTAAAGATTCTTTCCGCTGTCGAACTTCGAAGATTGTTGTTTGGAACTTTTCAAGCTGAAATTTTAACTTTGTTTGTTCGAAAGACATCCCACTAATGCGTGTAGTTATTCATATGTTCTGGTTTTGAAATTGGAATTATTTCGAAACAAGGTTTTTTTCAATTAAATACTTTAGTTTTTTATGGCATTTAATTGATTTTTCGAAGTTGTTTTTGAAAAAGTAAAGAGTGTATTGAAAAAGGTAAAGATTGCTTTTGAGCATTTTTTGCGCTTTCGAAATTTGAATATTGTTGTTTGGAACTGTTGAAACTGAAATTTCTACAATGTTTATTCGAAAGACATACCATTAAAATGTGTAGTTGCTCATATTTGGAATTATATTTATTTAGAAATATTTTTAAAAGGTTTATTTCAGGCTATTTATTGATTTTTTTCACAGTTTCTACCGAAAGGAAAAAAAGATTCAATTACGTTGTCTTAAAGATTTTCTGCTTTAATGTTCGAATATTGTTGTTTCAATCTTTCTAAACCAAAATTCGGACTTAGCTTATTTGACAAGGTTGCCACTAAAGTGTGGAGTTGTTCATTTTTATTACTCTTGGAATTGAATTAAGTAGAAAACATTTTTTAAATAAAATAATGGATGATTTTTGTATTATTTAATTTTTGCTCGCTGGGTTTTAGCGAGAAAAGAATAAGGAGTTGATTGAAAGGGAGAAAACATGTTTTATAAGATTCTTTCCGCAGTCAAATTTCAAAGATTGTTGTTTGAAACTTTTGTAGCTGAAATTTTAACTCAATTTGCTTGAAGGATACTAATAATCCTACTAATGCTTGTAGTTATTCATTTTTATTTATCTTGAAATATGAATTGTTTAACAACATGCTTTTTTAAATGAAATTTTCATAGCATTTAATTGATTTTATTGTTTTTTTTTTTTTTTTGAAAAAGAAGTAAAGAGTGTATTGAAAAAGATAAGGATTGTTTTTTGAGATGCTTTACGCTTCCGAACTTTGAGTTTTGTTGCTTGGAGCCGTTGAAGCTGTATGTACGATGTTTATTTAAAAGACATAACATTAAAAGGGGTGTATGCTCATATTTGGAATTGAATTTATTTCGAAATCTTTTTTAAAGGTTTGTTTTTACACTATTTTAATGATTTGGGCTTTTTAGCGGAAAAAAATGAAGACTAGATTTAAAAAAGATAAAGATTGTTTTTAAAGATTTTTTCCGCTTTCGAACTTTGAATATTGTTGTTTGTAACTGTTAAAGCTAAAAATTGAACTTTGCTTATCTGTAATGGATGCCGTAAAGTGTGTAGTTGTGCATATTTACTACTCTTGTAATTGTATTTATTTAGAAAACATTTTTTAACTAAAGTAATGGCTGATTTTTATGCTATTTAAATGTTTTTATAGAAAAATTTTAGCGAGGAAAAAAAGTAGATTGCAAAAGATAAAGATTTTTCAAAACATTCTATTGTTGAAATTTATAACTTAAAATTAAAAAATACGTCTTTAGACTCTTTAAATTGTCAGTGCTTGCAATCACTGACAATGCTGCACTGACTGCAATCAAATTATTTGATTGCAGTCAGACACAAGCAAATAAGTACAGGAGTAACAAATTCCCCTTGACCTCCCCTTAAAACTGCATTGTCGCTGCTATACTTGTTCTTTTGTCTGCTTAGAATGAAATTATTTTGTAATAGCTTATTACGTATCGCTGTAATGGGCTATGAAGACCAAAATCTGGCTAATGTTGACATTCTTCCATTGAATGTATGCATGCGGTGAATGTATATCTGAATATTAGAGGAAATGTATCTGCGGAAGACCGAATATTTGGTTATATTTTTACACATTAACCAGCGAAGATTGCAATTCACTAATTTCGGTCTTTCATAGCAGCACATATACACAAAAATTTTTTTAAAAAAATAACAAGTACAAAAACAGAACAAAAAGAATCAAAAATCAAATATGATAGGTCAAAATGTTAATTGAAAACTCATCTTTCAAATATCTTTAGCAGGATTTTTGGAAATACCACGCAAATATCTGCTCTATCGTACATTCACTTCCCTATATTGTATTATTACACTTATAACAGACCCTTTCCCAAATGTTCAAAATCTTTAAATAATTACAGAAAAAAAGCGAGATGTTTTCCTAATACCTGGCTGTCTCGATGGGTTAAAATTTTGATTGAAAACTCATTATTCAAATATCTTAAGCATAAATTTTCGAAATACCACTCAAATATCTGCTCTATTGCACATTCACTTTATGCACACCTATATTGTATTATTACACCTACAATAGACCCTTTGTGCAGCTTTCTTTCAAATCAGATATCGAAATCTCATTACACCATTCATGCACAAAGAAATGTTGCCCAATCCCGCTATACACAAAAGCTAAATCACAATCTTCCGACATTAATGAATCTGTGATAGCGAACTTGTTCTAATGAATCCGTTTGAACGTAAAGATCCGAGAGATTTTCTCCATGTGCGCTGCTTTGCCAAATATAGATTTTTCTCAATGAACCTTTTCACAATCCGTCGCACCCACATTGTCTTCATTCTTGGAAAGACCGTGTGTTGTTTCTCACGCGTCATTACCATGCGAATTAATCTTGTGCAAGTGATGTGGACGAAAATGAATTTCATGAGAGGCTGGGGAAGGTATTTCATCTGAGTATTTTGCTGTGATACATACTTAAAATGCCGCTGGTTCTCTTTAAGTAATTGCCGCCATGTTTTCACTTGCGTGTCTGAATTCCGGAACTGATTAATCAGTAAACCAAGAGTTCGAGATGAAATGAACCATAGGGAACTTTTTCGTGGTCACTTAAATATCTAAGATTATTAATCTGTTTGAAAAATGTTGCAGATGTTACATTAAGTCCCATATTGCTTAATGAACTTGAAATATGAAGGCATTTCTGTTTTGGACCACTTTAGTCATTACGCTGCTTTGTTTTTAGTATATTTTCAGACGTTTATTTTTATTTCTACTTCGGCTGCCATTGCAGTTAATTTTCTGTGTAGCTTGAAACAATCCGAATAATTCATAGTTAGAATGAAACGCAATAAAGTTATTCCTTTCACAAGTGTCTCAAATAGTAATTGTTTAAGTATATTTAATTTTTTAATTGTGTTTTAGTTCGTTTTAGTAGGACAAGGAGTCAGTCACACAATGAAATCTCACCTACAATACCTAAACACAAAATGCTAAATATTGTGTTTTAGTTCGTTTTAGTAGGACAAGGAGCCAGTCACACAATGAATTCTCACCTCCATTACCTAAACACAAAATGCTAAATATTGTGTTTTAGTTCGTTTTAGTAGGACAAGGAGTCAGTCACACAATGAATTCTCACCTCCATTACCTAAACACAAAATGCCAAATATTGTGTTTTAGTTCGTTTTAGTAGGACAAGGAGTCAGTCACACAATGAATTCTCACCTCCATTACCTAAGCACAAAATGCTAAATATTGTGTTTTAGTTCGTTTTAGTAGGACAAGGAGTCAGTCACATAATGAATTCTCACCTGCATTACCTAAACACAAAATGCTAAATATTGTGTTTTAGTTCGT
Organism: Uloborus diversus; assembly: GCF_026930045.1. Taxonomy (NCBI): domain Eukaryota; kingdom Metazoa; phylum Arthropoda; class Arachnida; order Araneae; family Uloboridae; genus Uloborus; species Uloborus diversus. The sequence goes on along the minus strand of NC_072739.1, from coordinate 110,955,548 downwards.
TTTAGTAGGACAAGGAGTCAGTCACACAATGAATTCTCACCTGCATTACCTAAACACAAAATGCTAAATATTGTGTTTTAATTCGTTTTAGTAGGACAAGGAGTCAGTCACATAATGAATTCTCACCTCCATTACCTAAACACAAAATGCTATTCCTCATTAACACGTGGCAATAATGACATCAAGTTTTATTTTCCATGATAAAAGGGAGTCCCCCTATTTATTTTCAACCATTGTTAAAGTTGTGAGATTTTTGTCGAAAACCAAGAAGATAGATTTTGCTTTAAAAACTTTGTGTGGTTATTCTGACTTCTCACCTCCATGAACTTGAACTTCAGGGATTTAAACTAATTTAAAAAAGAAGTGAACATGTTTTCATATGCTTAACATGTGCAGATTGTAGCAACGGAGAAAAAAAAATTCTCCTGAAAAATGTATCTATTAGGCTTATATTAATGGAAAATTCCTCACCTCCGTTAATCTCACCTTCAGGACAGACCTTATCAATGTCATTATTTCTGAGTTGAAAATAAATGATGGAGGGGAAATACATGATTAATATGCATTCTACCAAATTTATAAATTGCCAGTATATCCTCAAGTTTACTAAATACAATTTTTAACATACATTTGAAACTACTAATTAAGCCGTACTTTAATTAAGCGAGCTTAATATTATGATCCCACTAATCATTAAATAGCTGATTCTTTGCAAAATTAACAAAATATCTACTTTGATATTAAATTGGTCTCGATTTTTAAATATTAAAAGTTTTTTCTTTTTTTTTTTTTATTTCTGCGAACAAGGCATTTTTTTATTTATAAGTGAAATAATTGGAACTTAGCTGGACCATTTTTTATGGTTACTTCTAGTGGGTAACACTTTCATGTAAGAATGAAAAAAAAGAAAACAAAAGTTTTCGAAATTGAAAAATGTCTGCGTTCAAAAGTTACGTTTTCTGGAGAAAGGCCCATATATATATATATATATATATATATATATATATATATATATCGTTAAAACGAACTGAAAGGGACTTAGAAGTATAGATCCCTTTATAGATAGAAAAATAGATCCGTTTTAACTAGTTTTTCTTAGTAGTTATTCGTTTTAAGCGTGTTCGAATTAACAAGTACATAGATAGATGGATATCTGCTATTATTACCAACTACTTGCTTATTACAATAGGGATAGCTAAAGTTTAACACAAAAGAATTCAAAAAAACTCAACATGAAAAACAATGGAAAGCTGGAAAGCGGTTCCTTCAAAATATTAAGCCATGAAATACATTTTCATTTGTGAATATCATTAGTAATTCTAGGCATAATATTTTTTAATCCGAAATGATAATGCAATATTCCTTTCCAACTATATGCAGAAAATGTATAACCAAAAACGCAATGAATCTCATTGCCGAAATATATTCCCATACTCTACTACGACGACATTGCATTTGCTAGGATTAGGGAAGTATTGATTATGCATGTTTGGGCTGTGCGGATTACTGCTAATATACTAATAGTTACACGGAAAATCCTTTACGTCCTGTCTTTGTATAAATAGATCATATGCGAGACATGACCATTTATTTTTTCATAGAAATAGGCTGTATCTCCTAGAGCAGCACTTTCATATATTTTTTATACATAATTTTGTTGAATGTGATGCAGAAAATTAAGTTTTAATATTGAAATTTATTCGTAATCATAATATGAAACAAGAACTTAAAACATATTAAATAAAAATCTATTTTGTATTGGATTAAGATGCTTTGTGGATTGTTATGTTGTTTGTTATTTCTAATATATCATTTAATTGTTTTTGTTTTTAAAATGTAATTCTCATATGGACTTTCCTTTTCAGGTAAGTTCTGATTTTTTCATCGTTTGACTGATGACTTTTCTTTAAGCGGTAAGACTACGCTTCAGAATTTTATTTTACAGTTAATTCCGTAAAACATAGACTCCGCTTAGTCAAAAATATAAAAGTAATTTATTGATGAGAGTAAGATTGTAAGTTCTTTATATTTAACTGTAAAACATAATGGCTATAGAAAATTTTTGAAATTTTCTGAAATTTAATGCTTTTGTTAACATCCGAAATCTGAAATTGCAATGACATTAAATTGGTGCAATATAAAAAGAGCAAAATTGAAGAAAGCTGTTTAAGTTTCTAAACTTTCTAGTCTGTTTCAATCTAATGCAGAAAAAAAATGCTGTACAGGAAATTGACGATAATACTCTCACCAATCGATTTAAATAAGGATAAGGGGAAACAACTCGAAATACTAATGATATCGCCAAGCTGACACTGAATTAGACATTTCATTTTTGGTTCCAAATTTAGTGAGGTATTTGCACGCTGTCACCAAATGGTCGGTAACTTATGACGTCACTTCCGATTAATTGCTTCCTTATTATGTAGAAATTTTACCTTTACCGAGTCAAGAAAAGAAATTAAAGCACAATCAAAGTCTTCACCTAAAGTAAATTAAGACTGATAAGCGTAAAATTATAATTAACGTAATTTTTAAAAACATTAAACATTAATAAGCAAAAGATCTTACAACTTGAATAAAAGCTCTCGGTATTATGTATTTGACACTAGTAATCACAAAAATCGCAGGGTAGCAAAAAATGATACTAATGAAATTAGTAAATAAATCAGTGAGCATTTAGTTCAAAGTCATAAACTTCATGGCTAATTGGTAAAATTTACAAGCAGAGATACATACTTGATAATAATAAAATTACTGATGAATAATTTTAAATGATAATAATAAAATTAGTAAAGAAATCAGTGAGCGTGGAGTTTATAGCAATAAGTTTCATGACAACTTGTTAAAATTTCCGAGCAGGGATATATACTTGATAATAAGAAAATTAGTAATGAATAATTTTTAACGGCAATAATAAAATTAATGAAGAAATCAGTGAGCATGGAGTTAAAAGTAAGAAGCTTTATGATGAATTGGTAAAATTTCCGAGCAGGGATATATACTTGATAATAAGAAAATTAGTAATGAATAATTTTTAACGGCAATAATAAAATTAATGAAAAAATCAGTGAGCATGGAGTTAAAAGTAAGAAGCTTTATGATGAATTGGTAAAATTTACGAGCAGGGATATATATATATATACTTGATTTAAAGTTCTTCGTAAAATGTGTTTGAAACTAGAGATCAGGATGACTAAGATAATAAAAGTGTCTTTAAAAACTAAAACAGAAGTTTTTTTTTTTTTCTTGAAAGTAAGCAAGTAATGGTACGAATGCAATTCATTCAATCAAAAACTTTTGTTAAAAATTAAACCAACTGCAAATACATTTTTTAAAAGTTGGCTAAAAATAACAAGCAGAAAAGAATACTTAATTAAAAGCTCTTGATGAAACACGGTGGGCTTGCTAAAAAAGAAAACTTAACTAGTAAGATACACCAACTGCTTGAATCTCTTGATAAACAATCAGCTAATCACGAAATACAGCTACTCATAATCGCTTTTTGGAACATTTGTCAATCTTCGATATGTAAATATAAATAGAGCCTCTTGCTAAAAAGTAATGTTGCATGTGTAATCATGGATTTATTAGCAATAGAATCATTTCACCGAGTTTTGGTTAAGGTTAAGAAGCTGAAAATAAAATATAATTAGAATTGCCTTCTTGAAAAGCAAAACAAATATGTTCAGTTTACATGGAGTCATAATGAAAAGCTCTTTTCTAAAATGTCGTCGTTTTAAATCTGTCGATAAACACACATAACTTGAGGCGTTTACAAACAAAGCTATCTTTCGATAATAGTAATGGAAAAATTGTAAGTTGTTGAAGTGAATAAAAGAATGAAAAATACTTATTTGTTTTGGCATTTTAAATTTGTACTAGTACTTTGAATTATGTTTTACAGTGCAGTATTAATTTTTGTTGTATGAATTTTGTTTAACTAAATAGCACCAAATTTTATCATTTTTATTAATGGAATGAAAAAAAAAGGCCTTTTCAAAGTTAGCATTTTTTAATGAGTTCAAGAATGTATAATTCTTTTCAAAAAATTAAAGTCTTGAAAGATAAGATGTTTCTAAATTACTCCAACAGTACCTCCATCAGCTTGGGGAAATTCTACTCCACAAAATCTAAATTATAGCTAGTTCATTGGAAAACGTAAAAAGAGATTCACTGGAAGCTATTTTTCCTAATTGTCCATATATCCGTCTTAGGAGTAAAATCTGTGACCATCAATTTTCACCAGATCTTCTTAAATGGAGGCATTTTACCGGGCTGCTTTATCAGCCATTTAAAACCACCGAAAAAGATGTGAAAATAAAAAACACATGAAGACTACAGTGCTTTAGTGTATTATTATTAACAGTTCAGCTATCTTTTCAAAACAGATGGTCATACTCGTATTTTAATTTTTAATGAACAGTTTGACGTTATGTTGCAAAACTACTGATCACTTAAATATGATGCACTACTTTAGGATGCATAACTAAAGGTATGGGGATCTGGATGGGAGTCAAATCCAGTCCAACGATCTTATTCTGGAGTGACATGGGAACCCAAATTTTCCTTAATATATACATAGTGGACAAAGCTTAATCTGCATGGAACCTTATGGAAATTCAACATTTGCGCATCTTTTTATTTTATGCTATATTTTTTTTCTTTTTCAACGAAATTCAGGCTATTTACGTGCAAAAACGTTTATCAAAGACAATAGGGCTGCCCCACTTCTTTCATAAGAAGTAAGCCCAGATACAGGATAACTGTTATTAAAGGATCCTACTTAAAAGTTCTTAAAGTATCTACAGACGAAACTATTGTTTAAAAATTTAAGAAATGTGTTTAGAACATCTAAAGGGAAAGGTATTTGTTTCAGTAAGCAAAAACATAGTTCAAAATTTTGGCACCAGATGGCGTTTTTTAAAAGAATTTTACAGTTATGCATTTTACGGTAGCTTAAAGCATTAATTATAGATGTATTGTTTTATATCAGTATTGCCCAACCTTTTTCTGCCCGGTTGCTGAACCTCGTATTAAAACCATTTTTGCGGTCCGGAACACATATTATAAAATTTCAAAATATTTCATAATTTTCTAAATAACATGAGAAAACACGGATAAAGAAAGAAAATTACAAACCAATAACTGTTGTTATCATTACTTGATGCTTATCTTGTTGAATGCATGCTTTTCAGAAACCAATTTCTAAAAACTTGGCTCCAAATTTGTGACATTATCACTGATCGTGCTTTTCGTTTTATAACAATGAACGAAACAACGGGCTGCATAAATCAGATTCGCTTTCCTGATGTGGCCGTAGGTTGGACAACTCTGTTTTAGATGATTCATAAAGTTAAACTTGAACACCAGCGAAAATAACCCCTGCATTATCTCCTCATTGTCTTTCCCTCTAGATGGAAGTAATACCATTTTCGCTAAACATTACAAAGCGTAATTAGGATGTCTTTTCATTCATAAGCTCACTTTTGCGTTGATAAAGGCGTTTCTTGTAACGCCAAAACACGTGTCTGTAGTAATCTGCAGTTTGTATTTTTTCACGTTGTTATTTCTTGTTTTTCTTGTTACGCTCAAAGGTATTTATTCAACTTATTACAAAGTCTATTACTTTTTGTAAATGGAGTCTAAAATGGCGACAGATTGAGTTTTATAAAAATGAATGCAATCGCTTTCTCTCGTATCTAACACCCGCTTTTTTATTGCGGAAGGCAATTGTTTTTGTAATTGCCTCGGGAGTAATTACCTTAACACTGGATTGATTTATTTCATTCGTTTGATTTTATTTCTTTTACCAATTCAAATGCGATACTTGTTACCTAAGCATTCGCGTGTTTCACTAAAACCGGTTTAAAACGTATTTTTCCTGGATTTTACGTTGGGAACGCATATAATTAAAATAATTTTCGAATTTGAATTGCTCAATTCTTTGAATCATTTTTAATACTGATTTTAAACATTATATGTATTTTGAGGTTTTCTTCTGGCGCAACTCTGATAAAAGAAATTAAAAGCGTTTCTCTATCTGAATTATCTTAACAGTGCAAAACTAGAGCCAAAAATAATTTCCAAGCATTTCCAAACTCTGCTGTCAAACGATAAGTGAAAAATCTCTCTCTGGACTTTGACAAATTTCCATTGGTCAGTTTAAAACTGTTTGGTTAAAAAATTTTCTTTTAAATTCTAATAACAATTTTTAGAGTTTTTTTATTCTGCGTAAGATTCCTGCATTCGTTTTTATTACCATTTCGCGTACTTCTTCATGAACTAACACACTTAGAAAATTCTTGCTCTTTGATTGAACTGAGACGCTCATCACCGATCGTTTAGACATTGTGAATGAGAATGCAAGCCAGTTGTTTAGTAATTCTAAATCATCAGTAAATTATTAATAATATTTCTAAGACAAGTGATGTAACCCAAAGAAAACTGGTTATTGTTACATTTTCACTGAATACGATAGGAGTTTAGTTTTGATTGCCATGTGCAGGTAAACCGCACATAAAGAAGTTTTTGAGAGATTTGAAGAAACTTGATTTGGATTCCTCACAAACACATGTAAAATATTGACATTTGACACTCTTTTTGGGCTTTATTTTCAGCGGAATCCAACTAAGCAAGTTTGTGCAATAAAGCTAAAGTAAAACAGATGGAAAAAAAATGAAAAACGAAAATTTTGCAGAAACTGCTGTTTATGTATGTTCCTAGGGCAGTATTCTTTTTAACACGCTCTAAAAAAAGTTTTAGGACCTTAAAACCTCCTCTCCAGTTAAACATAACGTCAACAGATACTTATTTAACACTCTAATTTCATTTGATTTGAAAGCAAGAACAATGAATACTTGTAGAATTTAAATCATAAATTTACCTTTTAATCGAAAGATTACCAACTACAGAAATGATACAAAAACATTTTATTTCATCGCGTCCGTGTATTTACAATCATCCACCGGTAATCCTATAAAGAAAAACTCTTTTTCCAGAAGTTTAATTTGTTAGAAAATGAAGAAATCAAACAAACAGAGGTATCAAACATTTTAAGTTTCTTAGCCATTCTAATTAAATATGTACGAAACTCGCCATTCAAAAGTCGAAATTCATTAAACGAAACATCGTCTGCAGCTTCTTTCTTTCGAGAATTCGAATTCCTTTTCTAAATACGTAAGAAGGAATTCAATTTCTCCGCTTTAAAGACTTCAATCACAATCATACCGAATAATGTCCCAGCGCGACGGTTAATGCCTTTTTCCAAGGAAATTGAACGAGTCAGTTACTAAAACTGCGATTACAGCCTGCCATCGGAAAACTCATTACAGGACGAGCTTTGTCGGGACGTTTTATCTGCTAAAGATTCTTCCCGAGCGATTACGATTATTATGGCGCACTCTGTCTATCGATGGAAAAGAATGGACCGCTGTCGAAGGTCTGACTAGTACAAAGCCTGGTCAGAAAAGATTAGGGGCGGGAGAAAAGAGGGCTGACGATTGCGTATTAAGTTTATCATAGAACAATTGCGAAAATGCAACGAATTCTTTACTACGTTAGGCATTAATGGCCATATAAAGGAAATTACAATGTCGCAAAGGTAATCTGATGATGAAAGAAATGATGCATTGTCGGGAATTTCAATAAAGCGTTTCGATTATGATGGATAAAATTACTAAGAAATTTAACTCAAAAAATTCAAATACAATTTACATTTTGAAAAATGAAAAAAGAGATTGTTTGTGTTCCTAAATAAAATAAAGATTTCAGAAGAAAATATTGCGTCAATAGGTAGCAGGTAATAATGTGTAATGATAAAGTAATTCCGCTATTCTCTTAGTGTTCTGCGAAAGCAAATGAATTTAATACTTAAAAAGTAAATATTGGAAGAAGAATCTATAAAGGATATTTGGTTAATGTAAAATAAATTAATGAAGTACGGTAAGAAATCTAACGTCTAGCAAAAACAATTCATGGATCAGAACTACAATTATTTTCCCTTATTTAATTTCGAAGGGGTTCACATTATTTACAAGAGTTCACATTATTTTCTTAACAAAGTAGTCGATCCATTTTGACGAGCAGTTACTTTGCAGTTGTGCTGCTCATGATTTTCCCTCCTTCTAATAATAACAAAACAAGGAAAGTTTAAGTATCATTTTAATTGGGAAAAAAAAAGAATGGTTCAAAATATTAATTCAATAAAAATGGGGGAAATCACTTTAGTTGATTTGTTGTTGTGGAAAGAACAGATTTAAAATCTATCTCATCGAAAAGTGAACTCTATCTTCAATGCCTTCTAATTGAAGTCAAATATTTTAACTATGAAAAAACAAATTGATTTGCGGAAACTGAGAGAAAAAATCTGTGGTTATTTGCCAGAAGTTGATATGTTAAATTTGACCATTTTCTACTTTACCAATAATGATATGAGTTTAGAGTGGTATATTTCTATGCCAGAGTCAGATATACCTAAAGATGAAGTTAAGCGGAAAACGTATGAAGTACCAAACATGATATAATAAAAGCCTTCATACAATTCTTCAACAAAAGTTCATAACTCTACATATGTTTTGCCATATAAAATTTGACGTATCAACTTTGGCAAAGAACCACAGAAATATACTTTTAATAAAACCTAAGCCTTTTATAGCCTATTTCGTATTTTCTATAGTTATAACTTGAAATATTTTACAATTTGATTTTATTTAAGTGGAACTTAGTTTGCAAGTTCGAGCAATGAAATGATATTTTCCCTTTTCAATTTCTGCACAAGAATTATCATTATTTTCTTAGAAAAATAGTTATTTACTTTCGTAGTCCATACAGTTACTTAGCCGAGTAGTGCTCATGCCTTTTCCCTCTTTTAATATTAAAACAAAACAAAAAAAAGTTTTCAGTATCATTTTAATTGAAACAAAAAATAAGTTTCAAACTCAGTCCAATAAAAATGAGTGAAATCGCATTAATGAGATGATCTGTTGTTGTGGAAGAAACAGAATTAATGTCGATCTCATCGAAAAGTGAACCTTATCCTCAATATTTTCTAATTGAAGTCGAATATTTTAACAATGAAAAATCAAGTTGATGTGCTGAAACTGAGGGAAAAATTTACTTTTAATAAATAATAAGCCTTTAACAGCCTATGTTCTATTTTCTAACATTCTTTAACATTCTTCTGTGGCCTTTCATGGGGCATTTTAAAAGTAACCGGTTAGAGATTCATTTAGCCCCCAAAGAGTAGTTTGATTATCAAGGGGCGAGTGGCAATAGTTTGTTTCCAGGTTTAATGAAGAATCAGCTATACGATTGTAAATATTGAATATAAAGGGTGTTTTTTTTTTAGAGGTATAGAACTTTAAGTTGGCAACACTGTTTGATATGTGGGCTATTTTGATAGCTGTCACTTGTTTTGTGTTCAGTTCGATTTGCCATTTCATCATGGATAGACAACAAGGCGGTGCAACATGCCACACAGCGCGCGTCACAATTGATTTATTGAAAGAAACGTTCGGTGAACGAATAATTTCGCGTAATGGACCCGTGAATTGGCCTACAAGATCATGCGATTTCAAACCGCTGGACTACTTTTTTGTGGGGCTATGTGGAGTCTCTGGTCTATACCGATAAGCAATAGACGATTGACGCCTTGGAAGAGAACAGTCGCCACCTTATTACTGACATACGGCCTCTATTGCTGCAAAAAGTGAGAAAATTGGGCTTTCCAATTGGACTTTCCCCGAACCAGCCGAGGTGGTGATATGGCAGAAATCGTATTTAAATAAAAATGGCAAAGAATCATCTTTCGAATAAAGAAACATTCATGGCAATTAACAACATTTAACTGTGTTTTGTTTGAACCTAAAGTTGTCTACCTCTAATAAAAACGCCCTTTATTTTAAAATTTGATTTTTTTAAATGGAGCTTAAGTTTGCAAGTTTGTGCAATGAAATAATATTTTCCTTTATTCAATTTCTGCACAAGAATTATCCTTATTTTCTTAGAAAAATAGTTATTTACTTGCGTACTCCATCTATTTTAATGAACAGTTATTTAGCCGCGCGCGAGGTACTACTCATTCCTTTTCCCTCTTCTAATATGAAAACAAAACAAAAAAGTTTAAGTATCATTTTAATTAAAACAGAAAAAAAAATAAGTTTCAAACTCAATCCAATAAAAATGAGTGAAATCGCATTAATGAGGTGATCTGTTGTTGCGGAAGAAATAGAATCAAAATCGATCTCATCGAAAAGTGAACCCTATCCTCAATTTCTTCTAATTGAAGGCAAATATTTTAACAATGGAAGAAAGAATCGATAAAATTTGTTGAAACTGAGGGGAAAAAATGTACCTTTAGGAAAGAATAAGCCTTTTTATAGCCTGTGCTCTATTTGCGTCAAGCGAAGTTAAACTTAATGAGCGAAAAAGAAATTTAAATTCAGGTAAGACTAATTCTTTCAAATCAAGAAACGAAACTTCTTGTATAATTGGGGACGGAGAAAATTGTCCTGAATATTTTTTTCCAATAAAGGTATTGATTGAATCCTTGAGTCTTCGAGCTGTCTCAAGAGGGCCGTAAAAACAAGTTAAATGTATACGATAGAGCTTAAGGTACTCGTATATATAAAGCTTGATCTCTAAACGAAAAGCTTGATTTTTTGCAGGGTTTTTTGCCTCTATCTAAATGTCTTAAATTTATTTATTCAATTATGTTACCGTTAAAGCTGAAAGGCGAAAAAATATTTTTAAAAGCTTTTGCAGATTTCGTTCTTTTTTCTTTGTATTTCTTCAACTGTTTTCCTCATTCTCTTAAAATCAGAACGCATTAGTATAATTTTTATCACTGCATTTGATTAATGCGATTATCCTTTTGGCAGTTCCATTTTATTTAGAATTCTTTTATAATGGAATTACTCAGGCATTTCATACACTTATCAAGTTTTCTCATTCTTTGCAATTTTGCATGAAAGGGCTCCATTTTTTTTTCCTTTTTACTTTTTGAAATTATAAACACATAAGTTTCAGTGATCACATTTTACTCAAGAAATTTTGAAAGAGCGAAAAAATAATTTTTCCTAGGTTACCTTACTTAAGGTAATACTTTACCTTGCTTTAAGCTTTACTCATATGAAAATATAAAGCAAAGGAATGATTACGTTTAAAAAATGTAAGACATTTTTAAAGTTTTCCAACATTTAAATTCATTATGGTTCGACTAACTTCGAAAATTATTAACAAAAAGTATAGAACTTTTTTTCAACATGAAATACTTAATATCCGCAATTATTCTAGGTTTTATACGCAACTATTTTGAGCGTTCGGCAGTCAAGAGAAACATTTATATTGAAAAAAACATGTGTGATTTCACAAAAATCGGGATGCCTGTTTACTTATTGAAGCAGTTATTGCAAAAAAAAATAAATAAATAAATAAAATAAAAAATGAACATGTTTCCAAGATCCTAGACCAAAGCCAAGTTTTCATTGTTCTGGAATCTGCAAAAGATACTTTTAGCGAAAATTTTTGCAACTCTCTCGTTTTAAATCTTTTCTTTATGCATATATTTTTAAAGCAAAAATCTTTCCTAAATGTACAACGAGTACTTGCAAATTTGTAAAAAATTCGCATGTGTATAGAACGTATTTACTTCAGTAAAAGGTTAATCGGCATTTTTAAAAAAATCCCAATTATTGTCTACTAGTGGTACCCGCACGCCTTTACCCGTAATAGAAAATTAATAAAGCATTTGGTTCGCCGGTACATTTACAAGTAATGGATGAAAAATTCCTCGCCAATGTGCTATGTTAATTTTCCCGTTCATGTTATGGTAATTTGCTCGTCTATGTTATGGTAATTTATTTGTCCATGTTCTGGTACCGTAAAACGGTTCAACTTTGTGCCAAGGGGGCAACAATGGGCCACTCTTGCCATGGCGCTGATTTTGCTCTCTAGTGGCCTCTTTTTCGAATTTACGAGCTCCAAAAAAAAAATCATCAGGTAGTGTAATCATTTAGGTAGTTAAAGCCGCTTTATCAGAGATGGCCATTGTTTTTGTATAAATTAGATAAATTAGTCCTCCTTAGTGCGTGATTCGACTCACTCGTGGAAGAGCCAAAGTCTCCTTTGGGCAGACCAGCTGCACTGTTTTCCAAGATATGTTTTTAAGTTCACCTTCACTTTACTAATTTGTCATTTATGAATTATGCCTCTCGTTGACTTAAAATGTTTCATAGTTTTCATAAGCTCTCAACATTTATCGAAAATGGGAGTGTTGGGGTACAACAATGGGCCACCTATTTTTCACGGTTTTTATTGGCTTGGAGCTTCATTTTATTCTCTGTAGGGACGCTTTCGTCATATTTTGTGTTATTCATTGTAAATAATGGTAAGAAAGACAGAAGAAAGCTTGGGGATCGTCCTATCGCCCGTACTCATAGGAGTTTTTTAAGAAGGTGCTGACTAAAATCCGGACCAAATACAAACTGAGATAATTTTTAAAAATTATTTATTTTGATGAGATTTGGAATAAGAAATGTGATGTGGTATTTCAGTTTTCAAAAAAAAAAATTGTTTTTGATCTCCTTTAAAATTTGTCAGACTTAAATATTTTCTAAGCCCTAAGTAAATATAGGTACCTAGCCTTTAGTTGGGGAGACTTTTCTAGTTTTCAAATGTTTCTATGTCAAAACCTAGGCAGATAATAAAGAACGTTACCTACGTTTACCATGTTGAACTTTATCAATCACTTGAGACAAGTCTTAAAAAATTGAAAAAAAAAAATGGGTAAATGATGGACTAAAATAAATATTTATACAGTTTCCAGCAGAGGACAACGTGTAGTCTCAGACAAAAATACGCTTGATCAAGTTTTCAATATGTTTTCTAGGTTAAAATAAGTGGCCCATAGTAGCACCCCTAAGGGGTACAACTATGAGCCACGGGGGAAATTTTTCCTTTCCTCTTCTTTCCAACTTAGATTTTTTTTAAGCATTTCATTCGAAAGACAAGATGTACAGCTACCATTGCTAAAGTTCTCAAATTTCTAAATCAAGGATTTACACGGAATTTTTATTGAAAACATCGAAAAGTGGCCCATAGTTGGACCATTTTACGGTAATTTATTCGTTTATGTTATGGTAATTCGCTCGGTAAGATGGGCTTAAAATTGGAATAGAAAAAGAATAAAATCGAATTTTTGAAAAATCGCTTCTAAGTGCTCACCCCTATGCTACAAACGAATTCTGTGCTAAATTTCATGAAAATCGGCCAAACGGTCTACGCGCTATGCGTGTAACAGAGCATAGCGCGCCATAATGTGGGCAGACATCCAGAGATTTTATTATTAGTAAAGGAAATCACTGCGATCTCCTAGAAAAAGGAGACATATATAGAAACAATTAGAAATATAGTTTTAATTCCAAAAAAATATTTTAAGACATTACCTATTTCTGCAAATTTTAATTAAAGATATGCCCAAAATCAACTCTCATCGAAATGATAAAATGCAACAAGGAAGAAAATCTCTGAACTATTGTCATTACGGCGGCAATTCCATCCCTAAACCTACCTAGTTTTCTTTTTCTCATTCCCCTCCATCAACTCTAGACGTTCTCATTATTCTGGGGGGCGCCTCAAAGATGGGGAGGGGCATCCCTCGGGGGTCGTCAGATGACCCTCAGCTTTGTCAACTTCTCATCTTTCAAGAGTCCACTTCGGTCAAGAGCGGGGGAGGAGTGCCAATTCTGGGACATTCTCCTTGCTAACGAGCCGCCTTTTCAAGACGAACTGCTCTCTATTTAATTGCAGAAAGAGAAATCCCATGAGAGAAGGTTTTTTTTTTCTTCTCTCTAGTAAATTTTCTCCTTGTAACAGTCTTCCAATCACCGTTTTCTATGTAATATTTAATCTTAACGATTTTTATTTCCCCTTTCGTTAGTAACTTCTTGAGTCGCTGTTTTGGAAGTGATATTTCACTCCCTTAATTTTTGTCTAGTTTCTTTGCTATACTCTCACAACCTTTCTAAACTTGTATTATTTAGTGAACTACATTTTTATTACCTCTCTGTATTGCAGATTATTTATTTATTAGTAGCGTACCGAAACGAATTTAAAATTTATCTACCCTTTAGTGAACATTGTAACAATCCTTCAAATTGCAGCTTTCAAGTAATATTTTTTATTCCCTTTCTCGTTAAAAAAAAATATCTCCTAACAATATTATATAATTTATACAGTCGAAGATAATAATATTAAATATTTTTGACTTTTATTACTTGCTTCTTTGGTAAATATCTTTTAACAATCTTTCCACCTTTACCTCTAAAGTAATGTTTAATATTCGTTACTTAAGTTGGTAATTGTTGAGGATTTTTAAATCACTATCTTATGATGTTCTCTATTGTTTTGAAAAAGTATTGTTACCTAAATATTTTACATTATTTATTTCCTATTTCCCGCGCTGTTGACTTTTTTCAAAAATTTCTAATCACAGTTTTCAAATTATAATTTAGATCCCTATTTTATTTTCCTATTCAGTAGATTCTTTCTTTGTAAAAGTTCGTCCTTCACTGTCTTCAAAGTAACAGTTAATGCCTTTGATTTTTCTTCCCTTGTTTGATCCTTTTCCCGTTATCGTCGTCCTTTTATACTCTATAAATTGTTATTTAATGCTCTTGATTTCGTTCTCTATTTTTCACTGTATTCTTAGTCTTTTAACGGTCTTTTTTTTTTTTTTTTTGGAAAAGTAGCGTAATAGTTCTTTGGATTTGTCTCCAGTCTTATTGAGAAAGATTTTTTTAAATATAAATCTATGTTTCTGTAATAAATTAAGATTTGAAAATATCAACATATTCACCGGTTATTTGCCGTAAATATTCGGTCTTAAGCCGATGTTATTGCTGCGTGAGTGTTGACATTTACCAGGTTTTGGTCTTCCACAGTCACATAGCAGGTTGTGTATTTATATGATTCAGTATTGCGTCAATATCTCACAATTGGTTGAAACAGTTTCCTCTGTTACATCAAATATTAAATTATCAAATCATATTAGCAAATTGTCATGCTATGTCGCGAGTTTCATTGTTGATGACGATGTCAGAGCGTTACTCGATCAGTGAATTCGCTATTATATATATATATATATATATATATATATATATATATATATATATATATATATATATATATATATATATATATATATATATATATATATATATATATATATATAAGGATTATGTCATTCAATTTATTAAACAAAACGTTTGGATTCATCTCATTTCACCTGATGTAACAATTGTGAATATAATATTTCTATCGTATGTAGCCAGCTTGGGGTTTCGAAGGGTACCTACTGGTTTTAAGTAGTGAAAAGGTTGAGAACCACTGCTTTCAGGCAGAAACAAATATATCTTTAAAAGATGGAAAAAAATAGTTGAACTCTTCTTTAAAAGTAAATAAAGTGAAACAACAAAGTAAATAACATGTTACACAGCGTAAAATATTCTTTAATACCAGGAAATATACTTAAAAATAAAAATATTTTAGCATTCTTCTTAATTAAACCCCTTATTTGAATTGCGTGAAACAAAACTCTCAGGCGCAAAATACTCGTCTTTTTTAATCTTTATTTAGTGTACTATTTTCGCCCGTTCCGTAATAAGAGAGCAGAAACTATTCATAGATAATAAAACGGTGAAAGCGAAGACAGATGCTGGAGAATAATAAAACAGAGTAAACCTCTCATCAAAATGAAACAAGAACATACGTTCTTTTAAACAGATCTTGTGCACAAAGCCAATTTCTTTTCGATGGCACCTATAAATAAACTTTGTCTTGTATCTCGCTCTAACGCTAAATAATAAATCATACAAATAACTTCTATCTTATAGAGTAAAGTTCTACCCTGGATTTCGTTTTATCTTCCAGTGCATAAACTATGGCAAACCAAGTGTTGCCAAAGATTTTTATCTTAAAATAACCAATAAAGAAAAGAGAGCTATTACATAATGAAAAATATTTTTAGTCCTTTTCCTTTTATAACCTTACCGTGAAAGTGTTTTCATTTTCAAAAGTTTTCCTTTCCTTTTATATGTATATCTTTATATGATTCAGTATTTTTCTTAATATAATACAAGTCTTTCATTTTCTCTAGTGAAAAGCTTCCGTTGAAAAGATAAGATATAGCAACAATGCCAACTAAAATGCAATATCTGGAATAATGTAAAAAAGAATTGTTTGCTTCAGCAATCTGTGTGAAAGACTTTAGAGCTGTTTGTTTGTCGTGATTTGAAAGGATACTTCACTTTCTTTGGAAATTGATACTATCCTATTTTTCTCAACAAATATGTTACTGAAGACTATTATTTTTTTTTTTTTATCGAAGGTAAAGAAGAAATACCCACCTAAGCTTACCATTACAGAATCAAATGAAGGCGGTTTGAACGGGTTTTAAAGCTATTATATTCTACGGATGCTCTGAAAATGCTCCGTTCATTTGTGTTTCAGAAACAATGTTTTCCATAAACAGTGCAATAAATTTTAAATTAAACTGTTTTTTACTTCCTTTTAGGAAGTATTGTATTCGCGAAAAAAATTTCACTTAAAATTCGGCATTAATTTCCATTTTGCTCACCCCAGAATTGATGTTGAGTTTTTTTTTTTTTTTTTTTTTTCAACCCGACCACACGCTTATAAGTGCCTAAGAACGTATAAAAACCTGAAGTATCCATTTTGACATTCCCCGAGTTAATTACAACGACTTTTCTCGTGACGTCCGTATGTATGTATGTGCGTGTGTGCGTAGGTGCGTGTGTGCGTAGGTGCGAAAGGAAATCGCATAACTCAAGAACGGTATGTTCTAGAAAGTTGAAATTTGGTACGTAGACTCCTAGTGGAGTCTAGTTGTGCACCTTCCCTTTTGGTTGCATTCCGATGTTTCTAAAGGGTTCTTTTGCCCCTTTTTGAGGGGAAATCATTGTTAATTTCGATGTATACTCAAGTGGTCTTATAATTTGGCGGACACCTGGCGATATATCGCCAGTCTTTTGGTCGCCAACTTGGCGACAAATTTGGCGGATTTTTTTTTTTTAAATCTGGTTTCAATTTGACCACTGGTAGTGATATTTAGAGAGTAAACTGTTGAACCACATTGAAATTGCCAATAATGGGAAAATGGCACATTAAAATTGGAGTAAAAGGAAGTGATGGGATGCACATATTAGCTCGTTTCTCTTTGTTTTTGTATCAGTGTGGTTATGACTTTTTTGTTATGACTTCGTTTTGCGAGACAAAATTTCTGCATAAAACGGAAGTCTAATGAAGCAGAAGACGGGTAAGGAATTGAATACATCGTATCAACTTTTGGCGATATTTCGGTGGTGTACAAATGAGTTCCCAACTGTATGCATAATGGTAACGTTTGCTGAATTAATTGATTTCATCCCTGTTTACTACAACTATCCTTAAACCAGGATAGTTAGACTAAAAGTATTTTTTTTAGGTTACTAAAAATAATAATAATGATATACTTTTGTGTTATAGTATTTTTAAGTTAAAATGTTAGTATGTAATTTTCATAAAAGGGCTTATTTAATTACAAGCAATTTATTTAGCTGTATCTTTAAAAAATGTCACCTATATTCAGGAAAATCTTTATTCTTTGATTAATTATAATTATATTAATGTTATAAGTAATTTCTATGAAAACGTTAACTTATTAAAAGATTACGTTAGTTAATTTTACTTTTTAATATTTCAACTAAGGGTTTTAAAAAATGCTTTTTACGTATTATAAAAAAAATAATTTATTGTTATATTTAAACTACAAATATTGATTATGCTTGTAAAATGCATTGATGAAATCAAAATGAGTTAAATAACAAATTCGTTGCATAACTTTAGAGTCTTAAAGA
Source organism: Uloborus diversus (assembly GCF_026930045.1). NCBI lineage: Eukaryota > Metazoa > Arthropoda > Arachnida > Araneae > Uloboridae > Uloborus > Uloborus diversus. The sequence continues at coordinate 110,937,636 of NC_072739.1, read as the reverse complement.
CTTATTATAAAGATGAGAATACTACCGTGTTTGGTAAAAAGGGTATAATTTGTGGATTTGAGGCCGGCATTCACAACAAAATTTTTTGATGCGCGCGCTGATTCTAAACGATGAATTTGAAATTTTAGAGAAAAAAAAAGAGGTTCCTTTTTTAACGCGTTCTAGCAGAACAGGTTTAAGTGTTTCGAAATAATAAGACAGTAAACGTCCTGCATATATAGAATTTAAAAAATCTAGATTAATGGAATGATGAAAAAAGTAGAACTACAGAACTAATAATGTTAAGAGTGGTAGAAAGTTATAAATTCGAATATTTCTTTAGATTCTTGGAAGACTATTTGTAGAACAAAATTATATCGCTTAATAAAATAATCTCCTTATGTACACATGCAATAAAAAATGAAGAATTATAAAATTAAGAAAAAAAATAGAAAAAACAGAGAATATCAAAAGTGATAGAAAGTTATAAGTTAGAACATGTTTTTAGATTCTTAAAAGAATATCTTTAGAAGAATTAAATCGTTTTATAAAAAGCCCCGTAAATGATACGTAAACAACTGTTAAAGTTTTCTGTTTTTACCTATGTATTTAATATATCATACACTGAATTCATAGACACACCATGGAATTCTTCGAGAAAATTTAAGCTTACAAAAAGAATAAAAAGGGAGTGCGAAAAAGAGGGAATAAGCAAAACTTGCTGACTGACTTCGTAAGGGAACGGAATTCACGTAGGCCTTAAAAGGAAATGAAAAAGAAAATGCTTTCTTAGAAAAGGGCATAAAAAAGGAGAACTGCGAACTAAATCAGTATCTATGAGCCTCAGGTAATGTTGGAAGTCTGAGCAGATGGTGGGGTGGAGGAGGGGGGGGAGTATTACGTCTTTTTTGCGTTTTTTAACGTAACGTTTTCTAGATGAATTTATACTAACCTAGTATCGGAACTTATGAAATTTAATCAACACAAGTGTCGCGTATAAAATACAAGTTGTTCTTTGCTCCTTTTTGCTTCTTATATAGAATGAAATTCGTGTAGTTTTTGTCAGAATATTAAATTTGAAAAAATAGTTCAAGGGCTATTTCTCTTTTAAATTTCGAAATATGTTCAAAATGAATGGCATGGTTGAAGGCAATTTTTTTACACAATGTCTTGTAAAACCAGTGCAGCCTGTATTAAAATTAGCAAGAACTTTTTTCTCAAAAATTTCGAAGTATTAAGTTGATGTATGTTTTTTCTCTATAACCCCCCATTCTACTCATCAGGAATTTTTTGCAACCTTGCTGTTTATGGCAGGTGTTCAAACCGATAAAATAGTTACTTCTACTTGAATGTTTATTACGTGTTTAATTTTAACGTCTAGCTTTAAAATAATCTAAATTCTTTAAAAACCTGGGTAGTATACTTTTTTTTACTTCACCGCAACGTCACATCAGGGTTTCTACTTTGGCATTATTATACCGAGTAATGGCTTTTTTTTTCTTTTTCAAAATATTTTTTTTAACAAAACATAGAAACAACCAAGTTTAAGTGCAATATTTATAATCTGGAATCACCAAAGATCGAGTTTTGCGTGTTTTGCATGATGAGTTTGAGATACGAGTTTAATAACGTTGATTTTTTTAAGTTATAATTTCTCATCATTGACGAGTATTTCATTGGAATCGTAACGAGAAACGTTGAGCAGCATAATTATTAAGAAGTAGGCATCAAAACGTCAGATCAATCAGTTCAGGCAATTTGACCTGTAAAAAAATAATAACGTTCTTTCGAAATCATCCAAGGAAATGTTGGATGTGAAACTTCGACGCCATTCATCACGATTTTGGCGCGTAAAGTTTTATAAATGTGCCAATTGTGAAAAACTATGCAAAGAAAAAAGTGTAACTGTAAAAACTGTAAAAGGAAAAATTGTTTGAATTTTGAGACTTATGCTTGGACTTTTTTCTTTGAAATTGTACTTCTGACGTGAAGAAGATGAAATTTCTATTTCTAAAAATACTTGTGGAGTTCATGAGTCTAAGGCTGTTTTTGGTCTGACTGAAGAAACAGAGCTCTCATCAGGATTTTATCCAACCGGCTGAACCACGTGCAGTGATAAGTAGGGGGGGGGGGGGGGCCTGAAGTATAGTGTAGAGTGTTTCGACGTAAAACGAAAGTAATAAAGTGGAAAACACATGATAAAATGGTGACCGTTCTTTAGTATATCAGATTCAATACCAAGTTGCATTTGATGTACATAATTACAGGAATGCTTCTTTAATTGTTGTTAGCAGGGATGCCGAGGGCCAAGGTGTTAGTTTAGTCTTTGAACCCCCCCCCCCCCTCTCATAAAACTTGTACGACTTATTCCGTACCGGACCCAGAGGCTAGGGGCCAATGGCCAGGCTCCTAGCCTCTGACTAGGCTGACATGGTCTCTCGCCCAACCTGGTTGTTACACACCTTTTTTTTTTTCTACTTATTTCTTATAAATTGCAAGTTACCTCTTTGTCAGCTTACATTAATAGGCAAGTACATGCATCAAGTTTATAAAAAAACTACTTTTTCATTTTGGTTAATGGTTTGATTTTTTTTTTTTTTTTTAGTTCAATTCTTAGCTATGAAGTGTCTCCGTTGAACCCACTTTATAATTAGATTCGAATGTGTCTGATTTCACTCAAATTTTGTACCTTACCGAAAGGCATTTCATCCGTTAATTATTACCAAGTAATTCATAAAATTATACAAAGGATCAAAACATTTATTTCTACAACCATATTTTTAAAGAAACGTACCAGATATCGTAGTTGAATATTTTGATCATTTGTAAAAGAAGTATGACGGAATTTAGACAACAACTTCTAAGTATGTACTCCATTCTTGTGCGAAAGATTGATTCAGTTTTCTCTAATTTTCCTACTCGCTCGTTCGAGAAATTGGAACGGACGGGTTTTCGTATTTTAAAGGGAAAAAATAACTGCCGAAAAAAACCATCATTTTTAGAATTCGATCATTTATATTTCTAACATTCCATCTATCTCAAGTCTCAGGAAAAACTATTTCTCATCTTTCTTTGCCTTTTTTTACTTCTTATCATTTTTCTGTATGAAAAAATAAGGACGACAATTTTGTTTTGCTTTCTCAGCCATCTCTTTATTGTCTTCTATTACAGTTTCGTTTAGTTCGTCAGTTTCTTAACTACTCTGTACCTGTTCTCCCTGTTGATAATTACTTCAAATTTGATAAAATATTACTTTAATCTATGATAACAGCTATTGAGTCCGTTTTTATTTTTTCTAAAAGCATTTATTTGATACTTCGAAAAAGGAGATGAACCTCATTAATGTTGAAGATAGTGATGAACTGATAACTGATTAGTTTAAGCTCATTTCATTTTCGGTTGACAATTTTGTTTTGCCTATGTGGTCATCTTTTTATTGTCTTGTATAACAGTTTCGTTTCGTTCGTCAGTTTCTTAGCTACTCTGTACCTGTTCTCCCTATTGATAAGTACTTCAAATTTGATAAAATATTACTTTAATCTATGATAACAGCTATTGAGTCTGTTTTTATTTTTTCTAAAAGCATTTATTTGATGCTTTGAAAAAGGAGATGAACATTATTAATGATGAAGATAGTGATTAGTTTAAGCTCATTTCATTTTCAGTTGACGATTTTGCTTCGCCTATTTGGTCTTTTTTTTTATTGTCTTATCTAACAGTTTCGTTTAGTTCGTCAGTTTCTTAACTAATCTGTACCTGTTCTCCCTGTTGATAAGTACTTCAAATTTGATAAAATATTATTTTAATCTATGATAACAGCTATTGAGTCAGTTTTTTTTTTTTTTTAAACATTTATTTGATAATTTGCTAAAGGAGAAAAAAACATTATTGATGATGATTATAATGATAAACTGATTTATTTAAACTCATTTTATTTTCGATCGACAATTTTGTTTTGCCTATTTGGTCTTCTTTTTATTGTATTTTATTACAGTTTCATTTATTTTTACGTGTTCTTTGCGACTATATATAAATGTGCCGCGGAGAAATGGCGGATGACCTGGAAGATGGAACATTCACAAGAAACTCTGTGGTGATTTTTAATTCACTTCAAAGACTATATCTTTTCAGTGTCAGAAAAAATCTAAATGCTTTATTAATTATATTTGTAAACTAATTTTTATGTTAAAATTTCAACTGATGCAGCTCAGTATAAATGTAATTTTAAAATGAAATCCTTAAAACTTGACTTTTTATAGTCGATAGTGTTCGGGTTGAGAAATATTTCTATTGGATTAGTATTTGGTAATTTTAAATGTAATTACCTCTAATTTCAATGACTATTTCTTACTAAAGTAAACCATACGATAGGTCGAGTAAATTGACTATTGCAATTATATTACGCTCTATTAAACAGAAAATTAAAAACATTCACGTTCATTTCATTAAGAATGCAAATAAATAAGGAATGTTTCAAAATAATGACTGCTATATTCGATATATATTTTACGAGATTTTAAACGCAATTATCAAAGCTATCCTGGGACATTTACTACACAATATCACTTGCAATAAATCTTGTGAATTGATAATTGTATTGAAATTTCATTTGTTGCTACTGAACAATTCACACTTGATTACGAAAAGAAAAAAAAATGTTAACCCCCGAGGAATGTCCTTATACAAACCTATTTAATCCAGTAGAAAATTCTTCATCGTCGCAAGAAGAAAAAAAAATCTTTGTGTACATATTTATTTCCGGACATTTTGAATAGCAGAGGAATAGGCTCTGCAATATTTTTCTTTCCTCCAGACCTACGCGTTCTGAGTATTTGTTTATTAGGTCCCCTGGGACTACAGTTCATGTTGGGACACGTTAGGATTCGATCGCAAACTAGCATTAGAATAAATTCCTTTATTGGATTTTCGAAAGAAGGGGGACGATAAATAAAGAACAGCAAGGAGGGATCTCAGAAAGAATAAAAAAATATATATGTATTAAGGAAGTTCTGTCTTCCTTTTTTGCAATTGGTTTTGCTGGTCCCGTTGGGATTTTTTCGAAGGATGGAATGCAATTATCACGCTATGCACGTTTTTGATCGGAATGTTTTCATTAAATGGAGGGACAGCGAATGGCGAGTGAGAGAAAAAGAATGTGCCGATCAAATGGGTTGTCTGTACTGTTATGTTCTTATGTAGTCAAACAGCAACTTCTACCATATATTATCATCCTACTGCTGTCTCATGAAAAGTAACATATGTTGGTCATTCTCACGAAAATAGTGCAAACGTGTCCGACGCATGAAGTTTTTTGTCCTCTCAATTAACAATTATATGCTTAACCCTTTCGCTCGATATTATGAAACAGTTAAACTTTTTTTTTTTTTTTTGGTTGACAAAGTACTATGGAAAAGTGTGTTTTATCAACAAAATTCCTAGATTGTTGGAGAAAAAATTAAAAGAGCTATGATAAGTTCCATATACCGGACCTAAATTTTGATATCAATATTTCAACCAAGATTGAAAAAGGGGTTCCTTGTAACGTATCTACGGTAATCTGCTAATTTTGTGCGATAAAACGTTGTTGATTTACTTTTACCTTAATAATAACCCACGTCGTTGAAATTTAACCTAAATAGAAATGCTATTGCTCCCTCCATAGCTCTCCTCGTAGACTTATCGTTCACCAATAAAGACGAACAAGAAGAACTGGAAGCACATTGCGGCTCTTCTTTCAATATTGCATTTAACAGTTTGCAAATAGTGACAGATTTTTCTTTCTCTTAAAGACCAGGAAAAAAACTTGCAAAGTATTTCAATCCTGGAAGATACTGCATTTATTTTGAACTCGACGACTAAAAATAATCTACTATTACGGACTATTTTCAATCTAAACATCCGAATTCGCTACTAAATGTGTTAAAATGATCTAAAATGGTATGTATAATTATATTCTTCTCGTAAAATATACACAATGTACCTTTTGAAAAAGTCATCTTTAATAATTTAAGATTTTTTTTCTAATAGATTTTTCTTCCTATGTATTTCCCGTATTTTACGTTTTTTAACCCAGTCTCTTGAAAAATGTAAAATCGGGATTTCTTTGTAAATAAGCTCACGCCCGGTTCATGGTGATCTTACATCACACGGGTTACTTTCTTTGCATGTTAAAAGTAATCTGTCACCGCGCTTGTGCCAAAAGCAGTATCATTTCAATAATAATATTTTTTCAACAACCAAATAACATATGATTAAGAACCGTTCATTACTAAGGACAGCCCATGATGTGTGATATTTTAAATATAAAAAGCCCTAAAACATATTATCACTAAACAGTTTCAAACCTATTATAAAAGCTACGTTTGTACATTTTTCAAAAGACTGAAACTATTTTCCACCGATTTTGTACTACCTTAAGTAAAATTATATTTCCAAGCATGTTTTGTTTTTTAAAATATTTTGGTTTGTTGGGCTTTTCAAAGCTGTCCTTTGAGAAATGAAAAATTTTACATTTAAATAAGCTTACGAGCTTACAAAATTTCAGTTGTTTGCAATTACCAAATAAAGCGGAAATCCTTTGAGGTAAGTGTGGTTGTTTAAAAAGTGAGTCAATTCTCTTAGTTCCATTAGCGTCTAACGTTATTTTGGCAATGTGTAAAGGCTTTTAATGACTTTTAATGGAAACTGGTGAATAAAATTATGCATTAAACTTTACAAAAAATATGCATGTCTTTAACTCTGTGTTAAGATTATTTCCCTTTTAACATTTTTAATAAAGATAAATTAATATTGACAAATTATGTAAAAATCACAGTTTTTAAATTATCCAATTATTTTTATTAATTCCTGCTTAAAAATTCTATTAATTAAGTGGGTGAGACGTGTTGAGCTAAACATCAAAAGATGGAATATTTTAATGTATTTTCCCCAGTTTTTGCTTTGACTTGATGTATTACAGGAAAGAAGAAAATGTTTTACTTAATTTATATTGCATTCAATTTAATTAAAAGATCATTTTGATTTATTTATCTAATATAAAAAGCATGACTGACGTAAATTATTTTGCCGCATATTTTAATCCAAAAAAAAAACTTTTCCATAAAACTTGCCTAAGTTTTACCAATTTAATTCAATTTGCTTACCATGATTGGGGTTATATATTCGTTTCTTTTAAATATTCTAATTTCTCGGAAAAAATGTTATTCGTTAAGATTAAAATTGTTAAAGTGTTTTAAGATATTGTAGCTGAAGTTAATTCATGATTAGGTGTTGAATTTTGTAAAGTTTGTGTTCTAGTATTTTTTTCAACCACTCCGATGAATTTTGTGTGATCCCTGCACACTAAACACATGTTGATTTATTCATACACACGAAATCTTGGCGTGTCGATTTTATATATTTTTATTAGGTTATTAATTAATTCATTTAGTTATTTACTTTTAAGGTAAACGTTCGTATTTCCAACATCCGTTTAAAATTTTTCCTTTAAATAAATACAAATAAACATTCGTAGCTTTTTTCTTTTTTTTTGGTACTTAGATTACTGCCTTAAAGAGAACTTTGGCTGTGGGATATTTCAGATTTTTTTTTTCCTCTTGGAGCACTAGTTATCTATTTTAATCTTCTTAAGTCCTACATAATAGTAAATGTAAAGCGAACTTTATTTTCTTTCAAGCTTACCTTAAACGTTGCCGGTTTTAATAATTTAAAGTATAAAAACAAATTAAAATCTTGTTTGAAATGCACTAAAACATTGTATGATTTATGTTTTGGTCTATCTCAGCAAATTCCACACGAAATCTACCACCATAATAAATTTTCAACTGTGTTCCGTGCCAAAACCACCGATTAGTTTTTAAAAAAATACTTCCCACGATGTAACCGCTTTCCTATCATTAATCTACCCCGTAATGACAAAAACTAAAGTTCTCTTTCTTCTTAACAATTATTCCGTTCCGATATTTATATTGCCGAGAGTACGTCTTATCGCCAACTGCAATAACAATTATCGAGGAAAAAAATATAACTCTATTTATTTTAACCAAGTTTGGTTTTTCATTCAGTTACGAGGAGAAAAACTATTTATTTATACCTTCTTCAGTACATTTACTTTCGCATTAAATGGGAAAGATGGCATCGTCCGATCCGGTATTTGATTTCACTTCACTTCCGCAAAAACTGGGGAAATCGGTGATGATACTTGCCGTTAACTCTGCGATAAACCAGAAACGATTCTAAAGATGCTTTTAATGTCTAAGTTATGGTGTTTTTATTTGTTTTGTTCTCTGTTTATCTTTACTTTTGCTTTTTAGTTTTTTCGATATAAATTTGTTACCTTTTTGCGTAATGGCTCTGTTATTTTATAGATTTTTGGAATTACGTAATGAGAGAGGTAAAAGGTTTCACATTAACCGAGTAGAAGTATAAAAATAATTTTAATGGATAATGCAGGATACTTCTATTTTCTGTTTAAAAGCTATTTATTTGGTTAAATGGGCCATTGAGAGCAAAAATGATGTAAGTCGGTGTAAGTCTAGATTAAACCAGTTGCCGATAGCCAGCAATCGAACAATCCACCTACTGAGTTTTAACATCATTCTACTTCATGCGAAAGTGATGCCACTCTAGATTCAACCAGTTGCCGATAGTCAGCAATGGAACAATCCATCTGTTGAGTTTTAACCTCATTCTATTTCATGCGAACGTGGTGTAACTCTATGCTCAATCAATTGCCGATAGCCAGCAATCGAACAATCCACCTACTGAGTTTTAACAGCATTCTACTTCATGCGAAAGTGATGCCACTCTAGATTCAACCAGTTGCCGATAGTCAGCAATGGAACAATCCATCTGCTGAGTTTTAACCTCATTCTATTTCATGCGAACGTGGTGTAACTCAATGCTCAATCAATTGCCGATAGCCAGCAATCGAACAATCCACCTACTGAGTTTTAACATCATTCTACTTCATGCGAAAGTGATGCCACTCTAGATTCAATCAGTTGCCGATAGTCAGCAATGGAACAATCCATCTGCTGAGTTTTAACCTCGTTTTACTTCATGCGAACGTGGGAGAAGTATAGGTTCAACCAGTTGCCGATAGCCAGCAATCGAACAATCTACTTACTGAATTTCAACCTCATTCCCTATTTCATGAAAAAGTGGTGTAAGTCTAGGTTTAACCAGTTGCCGATAGCCAGCGATCAAAAACTCAACTACTGAGGTCGGGTTTGAGCCCGCTAACATAGGCGCAAAGGCCAACACTTTAGGACTCATCCAGCACATTGGGAGAGATATTAGAAAAAAGAGAAGAAGTCAAAAGATCCTGAATAAGTAAGTGGAAATGCATCAAATGTTTCAAAAAAAACTTAATCTTATGTGAACTTAATTTTAATAAGACATCGAACATTTTGAAAAAGGATTGAAGTCAAGGTGCCGTAACAATGCTTGCGTTCGACGAACCTCACCGGTCGACCGGTGAGTAACCGGTTGCTAACCGCAGCGTTCTTGAGAACTACCGGTTAACTGGTTGCTACCGATGTCGTTTTATGAGCCTCACCGGTTGATCTACCGGTCGACCGCAACTCTAGCTGGTTGATTGTTAGATGGAACCACGTGACATTTTTGACCAATTATATGTATTTTTCACCTGCGTATCATTTGTCTGCGCCATGTCTGCGCAAGTAACCGGTGATCAACCGAAAGCGTTCGAAGAAATATTGGTTCGTGAAAAACCGGTTAGTAACCGCTGACGTCATTGCTGTTACGTGATTAACCAACCGGGCGCTACCGGTCGCGCTCGTCAACCGTAAGCAATGTATAAAGTTTTGTTGAAGATGATTGGAGCTTATATTAATGTTCGAAAGTAGAAAATAAAGCAAAAAGTATACATTCTTTCATGTTTGAATTGTTAAAGGTTGATACAGATAATCTATAAATCAATATATGTTATCGAAAGAAATTGCCAAAGGATCCATACATCGATATTAAACAGATACCTACTGCAATGGCATTGTTTGTTTCGACTCGCACACACACAGCATGATGGGGCGAATAATTATCTTTGCGGGCAACTTTATCCTTCCAAGGTTAGCTAATTGAATCAAGGAAGCGAGGTGTTAAAAGAAGCGAAGGAAAGTTCTCTCTCCCTTGATTGGCTGCCTTAGGATACTCGGAGATCAAATATCGCTGAAGCTTTGGAAAGATCTTTGTTTCCTTGGCCGGAAGTATGATCAGCCGAGTAGCGAGTGATTCTTTCTTAGATTACCAATCTCGTTAATTCATGATGTTTGGACGGACAGATTCTGAGTTGCAGCATTTCTTACCAGTTCCAATGAAAGCTAAAATATATATGGCAAATGGGGAAAAAGATGGTTGTATATGTTCGGAAAATATTTTTAGTGTGTTTTATTACATGGTTTCGTTAATTTTGCTTCGGAAAAATTATATAAAAGAAATAGTTACTAATTGCTGTTATTCAGGGTTCGAAAATATCATGATATTTTCGAAAACATCAAAAATATCCGATACAGTAAAACCTGTAAAGTTGACCACCTTTGTAAGGTGACCTCTATTTTCAGGCACAGAATTAGATCTATATCATATAATTAAACCTCTATAAGTTGACCACCTGTTTAAATTGGGCACTAAAATGTGCACCGCAAGTAGTCAATTTACACAGGTTTCACTGTATTTAGATATATATCGGATATTTTGATATATATATATCCGAAATTTAAAATCTCTTTAAATAATAGTAACTGCATCCTCAAATCACTGTTGTGGTCATTTTCTTATATATATATATATATATATATATATATATATATATATTCTTAAAAATGTTTCTTTCATTATATGAAAATATAAAATTTATGTAACTATTTACGTACTTAAAACCGTACTTATTGAGTTACTGACGAAAAAATTAGCTGATTTACTCATTGTTCTTTTGTTAGCTATTTGTACAAAATTATACAATTCAGGAATTAAAAAATATGCATTTGTCAGCGTACCGCCACAAGACATTTTCCTTTCTTCTAACCAACTATAAATTTTCATGTAGGCATTTTAAACCTATATTAAAGTTGCCACATTGCTAATACTTTTGTAATTATAAAATAAAAAAAGAATATTATGTTATTGCATTATGTTAATTATATACATATATCAGATACATATATAGTATATTACATTTGATGATTTTAATAAAATAATTAATAATATTAAGATAATTAATAAATATAACTTTTTATACTGAAAATATTGTAGTTCAAAAAATAAAGATCAAAATTTTCAAAATATCATGACATTTTCAGAATAAATATCGGATATGCATCGTGATATATATCGCTGAACCCTGCTGTTATCACTCCCTTATTTTTTTTTTTTTTCTAATTTTTCTATATCTATTTAATGAGTTACTCTTTACAAAATGTAAAATTGTGTGGGGTTTTTAATTATTTTTATTTATTTGTTTATTTATTTATTCATTTATATATTTATCGTATTGGTCATTCATCCCCAACCTTATACTTAAATTGTTATTCTTCTCAGAACGTTAAGTTCATTGTTTTTTCTCTTTTTTTTTTCTCCCTGATGTTTTAACCGGTTACTTCTTTCATATGCAAAACATACAAAATAGCAAACTAAAATATAGCGATATATATATACAGTTATGCAGCGTTTATACATTTTTTAAGAAACTGTATGAAAAAAGCGTATAAAGAAAAAAAAAGTATGGTAGGTACACGTAAATATGTATTGAATTCTGCAGGGAGCTATTTAAAAAAAACCTACAACTGATAAAAACCCATAAAAGAGAAACGTATAAACGGTGCTTCACTGTATATATATTTGAGGAAGCAAGTGAAAGATAAAAACTAGTTAAAGTAATTACTAATAACAATAAATGCATTCCTATTTGTTGCGCATTCGCTATCCTTTTTCCCCAATACTAATTAAATAACGAATGTAATAAAAATCAAGAAAGTTACAAAGGTTTCGTAATAATATTACTAATAATTAATTTACCAAGATTCCAGATTTTTTACGCTTCAAAAGGAGCGCCAGTTTTACAGAACAAAAAAATTTTACTCAGAAATACCAAAAGCCATCTCTCATAATGCTTCGTTTAAGCTAAGAGAAAGCAGACAAAAGTCCAAGACATTTCCTAACTATCTTAATTAGAAAAAAAAAGTGAAAAGAAAATAACTCTGAGCACAGTCCTCGTCCCTTGAGGTTTCTGAATGAGCTGGTACAATGAGAATGAACTGTGAAAAGAGGTTACGCGCCCTCTGGTATCAAAATGGACAGTTGAGAGGTTTTCCCAAAAGAATTGGATGAAAGATAAAACTAAGTTTGTGTCGGTTGTTATGCTAAAGAAAGATTTTGTTTTGTTTACTTTCGCTTTATACATCTTTTTAATTATTCGATGAAAGGAAGAAGAATATTTTGTATCATCTTTAAAAACTTTAGCGCATTTGTTTTTCTCTAACAAAAATATTAGAAGCTTTGCTACTTTTGTAAAAAGTATTACAAAAAGAAAATATATTCTTTTCGAAACCGCACTATTGATTTTTGAAGATATATGTACAACGTATTTCTTCTTTCGAAGAAGTAAATTATTTAATTCAATTCTTTGGTGTAGTTTGATCTTTGAGTTGGAGAATACCAACTCATACTTTCTAATGCTTCTGTTGAGAAGCGTGAGCGTTGTGTCTAGACTTCATGTCTCCTTAAATTCTCAAACAGAGAATTTGTAAGCAGCTACTAATTAAAGATGGAGCTAACTACGGCAAAGCAGATGTTAGTCAGCAATCTACTTTCATATTAAGACATCGGTTATGTTTTGCAAGAAAAGCTCCAAGGCAAAGAACCTGCGTAAAAAGTTTTGAAGTTTGTACCGGTTTAAAGTGGAATACCAGTTTAGGAAGCCAAAATTTTCGTGTTTTTCGTATTTTTCTTTTTTTTAACAGATAAGGAATAATCAGAATTTGTTCAAACTTGAAGGTATTTCATTCATGTTTTGAAGTACACTTTGTGATTTTGCAAGACATTTCCGCCAGAAATATCGGAGTTAGAAGTTGCTGTCCATGGACTGTCGCCATCAGAGCTTGTAGCTGGTGGACCTTACCGAAGTCACAGTTTTATCTCTAATCATTACATTTTTTTTTTTTTTTGTTATCAGCATATTTCCTAAGAATATAAACTGAATTGTGATCTAAGAAGTTGAAAACTGCATGCTTTTGAGGCGTTTGATTACAGTGTCATGTTTTTCTACCATTTACTTTCACCTTTTTTGCATAAAAAAATGTTTTTAATAATAATGTCATCTCAGAAATAGGTTCATATAGATTTTAATTGAATAAAAAATATGCACTGAAATTTTTAGAACGATTGATCAATAGCTTCTTGAGCTAGAATACCCACCAGTTGAAAAAAAAGTCGCTTCGAGAAAAACGCGTTTAAAAAAAAGTGGCGAAAACGAGCATCGAAACTAATCGGAATTTTCTTTTGAAATTGTGGCAACATATTCTTGAATAGTTTTACTAACATTTTATGACATAAAAAAGATGGATTTTTTGACCCATCTAAGTTGACCCCCCCCCCCATTAAAGTCTTATGCCTAAACGCATAATTATATCAAAAATCGGTAGGAAAAACACGTAAATGTTTTGAATTCATTTGCCAAACCTACCGTAGTGCATAGTTCAATATAATGCGCATTTCTATAGATGGATAGATATGAGTATTGTGTTAGTGATAATGGACAAAACTATTAATAATAACCGCATGTATTACTTAAACCGTAACATACGTATTATGTACATTCAAACCACTCAAATCTTTCTTGTATCGTTTGCTATTACGTAATATTTCATCCTAGTACCGATTCATACCAAATTATTTAGCAATAAAATATTTCTTCTTTTATTTAGCATAATCTCGTTTGTTAATTTATTTCTCTTAATTTACCACATTTGTGTTAGTTTCAGCATTTCTTCTTTTTTGCTAACGTTCTAGAGGATTTTTTTTTAAGAACTTTCAAATAGGATTTATTAAAAGATGTCCTTGGAAAACTTTCTTTTGATAATAACTTAAACAGAACGGTATGTTAATAAATAGATTGCCACAAAAAAGATATTTTCTGTGTTATTTTAAAAATATAATCTTCAATACGGTAAAAAAAAAAAAGGAAAAGAAAGAAAGAAAAGAAACAATAGAGAAATTCGAGAATTACGTTGCAACTTACGTATGACTTGCTACTTGGTACAACAAAAGAAAAAAATGAGACTTTTAATTAAAATATTAAACAACTTACGGAATAATATATGCAGAACTAATATGAAACGAAGCTGCCTCACTCTCTCTGAACAAAAGACACTGTCTGCATACCTTAAATGAGCGAGACCTAATCTCATAAAAACACCTACCGGAAACCTTTTTTTTCTTCCTTGGGATATATTTCACGCTTCATCGTGGGGGTTAAATAGAATATTTTTAATCAGTTGCCACGGAATAATAGAAGAAAGACTCAACGAGCACGAACCCTTTGCCCCCGAAAGCGGTGATGTCTAATTCGAAACTAATTCTTTTGCAAACTGCAGCCCACGGGGAGTAAACGACAACGTTACAAATCCGAAAGCCGGAGCTCTTAATCCTCTCATATACAGGAAAACGGGAGAGGGGGGGTACGCTAGGGATTGTCAGGATTTTTGGACGTCGGGTGAAAAGTAGATTATTTTCTGGAGTGTAGAGGACGTGGAGAGAGGGATGGGAAGTGTTGGATGCAAAGCTTCCATCCTTCCCTTGCTCATTCAGAGAAGACCGAATGATGAGATCGCCAGGGATTGCGCAGAGTTGGATGGATTTGGAGAATAGTTTGAACTGATTTATTGAAGTGCTTCGTAAATCCGAACGATCTGCCGAGTCTTTTCAAGCGAAAACCTCCGTGAAATTCTATTTCTGAACATTAAATTGTATTTTTATGTTCCCTAATGTGCTTTTCATAGATTTAAAGGATGTTGAAATATGGTGATTGTTGATCTTTTCGTCCTGGAAGAAACAGCATTGTAAAATCGTCTCTTCGTTCTGCAATACAGGGGAAAAGACTTTCAAAGCTTTCGCTGAAGCGATTCAATTCTGTTCATGGGTATGAATGGGCTCGGATTTCTTATGCTTCCACCAAAAATATCTTACTCATCGTAAGAGTTCAAACGAAGTCATGTTTTTAGAAATAAATATTACTTCTGTGAAAGAATTATTGATTTTATTTTAGCCATTTTGTTGAAGACATTTTTAAATGAATGGGTTTTCTTGTACTTATATCCTTTGCTTCGGCCAAAGAAGAAAAAACCTTACCCTCAATATGAGTTAAAATGAGCAAACCAAAACATTTCGGTAAAAATTAAAATTGTTTTAGTGCTAGTTTTTCTTTCAGTTGAAGTTGGATTTGATGCATCTCTGAGAAAATAGGCTTGCTTTTTCAATCTTTTGTTTATTTATCAAAAAAAAAAGGTTGTATCTGCTTGAAAAAAAAAAAAACTTCCAACTTTTAATTACATAATAGAAATTGATTGTTTTTCTTTTATAGATGTGGTATTGCTACTTTCAAAATTATAACTTGTAGGTTACATTTTTATCTTTTGTTGAGATAATTGGAGCTCTGCTGTCCCCCATTAGTATGATCTATGTTGTTTCTGTATTTCATAATTCTTCTCGAGTTTTCTTCTAATAATATTTTAAATAAATCTTTTCTTTTAAAAGTAATATATCACTCATATAAAAAAAAGAAAAACATAGTAAGGAAGTCAATATAAGGAAGACCAGTAAATGAGTCAAGTGTGTGAGAAAGCAGTTTTCTCAAATTTACAAAATATACGTTTATGGGAAACGTTGGGTAAAAGTAAAAACGTTGATAAAAGTAGCTTAAAAGTTGTCTACTCTTTTCAAAAAAAAAAACGATAAACGTTCTGATATCATTTCATAAAATATTAATATTTGATGGAAGTACAATTACTTTAACAAAACTTTATTGCAATGAAGGCTAATGTTTTTCTAATTCTAAAATATTGTCATTTTTTACATCGTTATTAATTTTTTCAAGGTAGGTTTTTCATGACCTTAAAATACTTGTCTAGAGATTTTGTTGAAACTTTGCTAAACAATTACTCGTTCTTCTCTAAATTTGTATTCTGTAAAAAAAGAGCCTGCATTTTTTTAAGCTGCAATGTAATTTAAATATTTGTTTTAAAATTTTTAAATAGTCATATATAAACGATATTTTATCTCATAAATGTTTTCTTTTCTTTTAGGTAAGTTCTTATTTTGCATCATCTGTCTACATTTTATCTACGAAGTGGTGAGCTTTTAAATACAACATTGATTTCTCTTTGAAATACTTTGTGTTTTCGTATATCACCGGACAGGCAATTATGAAATAAAGTAAATACGAGAACTGATGCATTTTATTCAAATGTACCATTACCAATCGCTTTAGAGCGTTTTTATGTTTAATAATTCTATACATTTATCTAAAAACACGCATTATTTGAAGCACATAGAAGAAAAGGGTGTAAGTATGAAAATTTAGAAATTTGGAGATAACTAGTTCAAATCGTAGGTGAAACTCTCATCTGCTTTGGAGCAAGAGATGGTACAAGTAGCACTGATGCTGCTGTACAGCATAATTTAGAAACTTTGTTTTCGTTTCACTCAAAACATTATCTCACATCCCTTTGCACGATAAGTGATTATCAATGTAAGTGCTATACCAATGCAACAGTAATGATGTCTTTAATGACACTGAATCATTTACAGGACTTGTACTGAACTGAAGAATTCCACTTTAAAGAAAGGTATTTGTTTTAAATCCTAAAATACTACAAAAAGGACGAGAAAGAATTCATTTAAAAGTTTTCATTTATATGAGCCACATACACTTACACTTTTATTTAAGCAATGAGGTGATTATCAATGTAAGTGCTATACCAATGCAACAGTAATGATGTCTTTAATGACACTGAATCATTTACAGGACTTGTACTGAACTGAAGAATTCCACTTTAAAGAAAGGTATTTGTTTTAAATCCTAAAATACTACAAAAAGGACGAGAAAGAATTCATTTAAAAGTTTTCATTTATATGAGCCACATACACTTACACTTTTATTTAAGCAATGAGGTCGTTTACAAAATTCTAAAAGTATTTTTTTATAAAAGGGCATGCTTAAAAACATAGGATCTGACCATTTTTTAAATAATTTATTTAAGTTTAATATTTTTAAAAAAATACTTAAATCAGTGCATTTTCATTGTTTACACTTCTGTCGTGTGACATCACAAATGATGAAATGCCATTCAATGTTGCCATTCACAGAACAAAATATTTAATCCGCATCTTTACTCACGTGTATTTGCAACGATATGGTTGATAGCAAGCGTAGAGCGCAATTTTTATTCGCTACTTGATTATCATAACGTGGAAACGTAGTAGAAAGATGCGCCAAAATGCATCATTTGTGATGTCATAAAGACCACGCCTTGTTTGAAAAATTAGACATTTAAAACAAATTAATTAAAAAAAACTGTTGGGAAAGTGAAAGTATTTTCTGGGTCCATGTATTATTTTTTTTTTTGCTCATTCTATCCATTTCAGTGACTAAAAGTAGTACTTTTGCCTGAAGGAAACCACCCCATTGTTTTGTTGTTATACTAACTACAATAATAATAATACTCACATCTTTTAGCTCTGACGGACTTCTTAGCATTTTTTTTATTAGGTATAAATAAATACTTTTTTCTAAATCCAGAAAAATGCAATCTCAATATATTCTAATGTAAGATTGAATGTTAGGCAATTCCCACGGTGAATGCTGTCACAAAACAGTCTATTTGATGACATGAATCATTAAACGTTATTTCTAAAATGTAGCACCTGGTGGCCGTTAATAAATGCGAAAAAATGTTTTAAAGGGCATGGAATATGCTGAATCAAAGTACAAGCAGGAAAACTAAAACTCACTACAAAATAAAAGAATAGTGATGAACTATAAATAAAAGGAATTTTCCCTCTTTATTATTTTTGAAGAATCTTTAGATTAGAAAAGCTTATTAAAATTAATTCTCACGAAACGGAACATAAGTTTAATACTTTCAAATTGAACTCTAGCGAATCTTATAAGAGTATCATTTTTAACAAAATGGTATCTAAAAAATGCTTGTAAACTAAACTTTTTAGTCAATTTGTGTTAATTGAGAAAAAAACAAGGGTGTTACACTTTTGCGCAATTTACAATTTTAAAAATCTTGTAGTTTAAGAAATTAAAGTACTTTAATAGAATTTGAAACCAAAAGAGTGAAATTTTTTAGGTAAGTTGTTTAGAAAAATTCATTTCAAAAACAAAAAATCTTATTTCTGAAACTCAACCCGATTTTATGAAAAGTTTTAATGCTACCCATTTTATGGTTTTTCGGAGAATATTTTTGCTAGTTTTGAAGTTTTCTCTTTCTGATATGGTAAAAATGGAGAAAATTCTGTCTCAAAATCCAGAAAAACATCTTAGAATCCATACTCCAAACTTTAACAGTTTTATTATACCCGAAAAATCTGTGCCGAAAATGCATTTCCCGTCCATCACTCCTGACTTGAATGTGTATTTGGTATCTAGGAGGTCATTACATAAATTATAAACCCCAACCCTTTAGGCAGACCTTTGCCAAATAGATGTTCGTCAAGCGATAAAGTTCAGGTTTTAACATGCATGGCAAAGTCACCCCGTAAAACAATTTTGAATAAAAATTCGAAGTAATGGCCATTGGGGGTAATGTTGCGGAGTAACAGTAAGATGTAAGCTTGCGCGCTATTGCCATTAAAGAAAATGGTGCGCTTAAAGCTGTTTTGAAGATTTCGCTCCACGCTAGCGTTACTGCCTATTGATGTATGATATTTTTTTGGATAAAACAGCTTTTCTAAGTAACATAAAACAGTATGTTGTGTTTGTTAGTGTATGAAGTTTTGAATTTGGATTAGTAAAAAATATATTTTATTCTAAATGCACAAGCAGAATACATAGTTCTGCGATAATTCAAACATTGAGAAGTTTTTTCTTTTTCATTTTTCCATGAAATTCCTTGAAGAATTGCTGGTACATACATTTACATTCCAACTTTTAACAAAATATTCGTGTTTAAATCTTTTCAAAGTAAAAAAATTCTTTGCCTTAAAAACATTGAGCCATTTTTGCATCGGTCTATTTGGCAAAAAATAATGTTTGCTGAAAGTTTTTCTTTGACTTTTCCTCGTCGTGGTTTTTAGCCATCATACACTATATATATATCTATATCTATATCTATATATATATATCTATATATATATATATATATATATATATATATATATATATATATATATAGCGTGAGTTTACAAACTATCCATCCACGTCGAGTGGATAGTTTGTAAACCAGAAAATAATCCAGAAACGCATTTTATATTAATTACGTGTTACTGATTTAAAAAAAAACGAATAATGTCACTACTTTATAATTTTGCAAATGTAGCATTAAAAAGTATTAATATTACGCCAATGAACGCTCGCCATATAATTACGCCAAATGGACGTTCACAAATTCGGGGAAAAAATCCACAAATTGTTTTAGTACTACGGTTTAAAAAGAACTTAACAGCAAACTTAATTTTCACCAGTAACATACACTCTAATTGCAGGTTTTATAGCCTGAAGACCTAATTGTAGGCCTCCATTTACATAAAACATTCAAAACTAATCTTTTTAATCAAAACGTCGGTATTTCTTAATTTCATGAAAAAAGCTTCCTGCTAGAACGCTACAAGCTAGCAGAACTCGAATGCATTATGCATCATACATCATTAGAATTTACTAATTCGCTGATAAATTATACAGCAAAGTCGGGACGCATAAGGGATTCAGTGCACACATTCTACACGCAAGTACTATGCAATGAGACATTATGGAACGCTGCTGCTTAATGGACATGAAACCTTGTATTGACAATCGATTGGCTACATGCTTTAGGCTATCTTTGCTCAGGTGCTATTTTACGTGTATTCGAGTTATATACACCACGTTATATGCTTCTGTGCGTAAGCTCTCCAGAGGAATTGTACTCATGCATATTGCAATCAAATAGTGTAGTACCCAAAATTGTGGTGGGCTTTTGCGTCACGTAGTCTGATAGAATTTGATACCTGGAATATATTATAACTAGTAATTTATGTTATTGAAATGCTTATAAATATAGTTAAAGGCGTCACTAGATTGTGTGGCAATCGCATTAATATCTCCCCTATTTTGATAAAATCGGAAGCGACCTGAAGCATGCTCAAATTCGAGGAAGGTCGCGGTTTAAAATAACAAACAGTATGTATTATACAGTTTATAATCTTTTTTTATTGAAAGACTTGATGAAATTATGAAAGAAACATATCTTGCGATTGCATCCTTGCAGGTGCCATCCGTTATTACGATATGTGGAATTGTTTAGGGTATTGTATCGGTTTCTTTCTATAAATGGTCGCATAAAAGTTTTACCAATATCTGAAGGGGTTAGTGATGTGGATCGGGTAAATACCCAGCGGGTAGGTAAATATTTTTTGGGTATTTACCCAAGGCTGGGTAAATACCCAAAAACTGGGCATTTTACAAAAAGATGTTAAAAGTGAATTTTTTAAATCTAAATATGAAATAATTGGTAAAACTGATACATACATACTGTCTGACCTCGAAAGTCGCGACTACCACCGTTGAACGGTTCTATTTTAAAAAGGGGTGAGAACTTGATTAAGAAAACCCACCGTGGCAGCATTTCTGCTTTACTGATAAGGAAGGGGAATAACTTTAAAAAAAAAAAAATTCTCAACTCAAACCATTACCTCTAATAAACGAATTGAACAGAAAACAAAACAAAACAATAAAATCCCTTCACATTCGTTATCTCTCTTATTAATATCTCCCCTATTTTGATAAAATCGGAAGCGACCTGAAGCATGCTCAAATTCGAGGAAGGTCGCGGTTTAAAATAACAAACAGTATGTATTATACAGTTTATAATCTTTTTTTATTGAAAGACTTGATGAAATTATGAAAGAAACATATCTTGAACCAAAGAATCTTCCTTTTCAATGTCATAATTGGAGAAGTATAAGCAATTCAATGATGAACTTCAGGATTTCAAAATCAATCTAGTTTAGTCATATCCAAAATGGGAAAAAAAGGAAGCATGAGGGATGTTTGGAAGAATAAGCTGAGAAGTTATTAAGACTATGATGTTATTTATTTATTTTATTGCTGTTTTAGTGATAACGTGGCAAATATAGAAACAGTTTTCACATTAATAAGCAAAAAAAAAAAAAAAATCAAAATATTGTTTTCTGTTGTCTTGTTCATTTCATTTGCTCCCCGGTACTTCATGATGAAAATTTATTCAAACTATTTTTAATACACGCAGTCAGTGATGTAGGGTGCGAAAGTAAATGTTTTTCTCGGTATTTATCGGAAGGCAGGGTCCCCTACCCTGCCTTCCTTTGTAATTGTGCATTTTACAAAAAAAATTTAGATGGTATCAAAAGGTGATGATTTTCTTTTTAAAACATAAACCGTAAAATGAAAGATTAAAAATATAAAAATTTATGTATCATATTTTTTTTAATTAAAGGCTTAATGAAATCTAAGGCTTAGTGAAAAAATAAGATGCAGAATACGACTAAACACTTGAACTAATGTTAGGAGGAAATTTCTGCAAAAGATATAGATAAATAAATAGTAATAATAAATTGAACGACATTTCGTTACATTTTGATGTCATACAGAGATAAAAAAAAATAGAACCTTAAGAAATTGATGTTTGCTTTTTTTGTAACCAGTTAAGCTTTTTACTATTTGTAGACTGCTTTTTATATCTGAAATTTAGTTATCAGCATTGATTAGGCATATCTAACACATTTAATGTGAATATCATACTAGATTACTAAGTTGTTTCACACACTAATTCTTTAAACATGTGATCAAAATACAATTTTTGGGCAAAAATTTATTGTTTTGTATATGGTTGGTTATATACATAAAACTTTTTAAAATAAATACTCGGCTAAATATCCAATTTGGGTATTTACCTGGGTGTATACCCTGGGTATTTACCCCTGAAAATAAATACCCGGGTATTTTACATCACTAGAAGGGGTTAATGTAATGTCCTTAATTTAAAAGAATCTTATTATTTTATTTTAATCGAGTGAATGGAAATCATGTGAGAAAATGAAATGAAAAGGGGTATAAGTATTTTTATAGCTTTGTGTAAAAACAGGGCTGCGGAGTCGGCGTCAGAGTCAAAGAGTCGGAGTCGGACTGATTTTGGGGTAAAGAAGTCTTGAGTCTGGAGTCGAAGGTTTGAAATTTCAAGAGTCGGTGTCGATCATTTTTCCTATAAGCTCGAACTCTTTCAGTGCTTGTGGAGTCAGAGTCGGATTAATTTTGGGGTAAAATAGTCAGAGTCGGAGGTTCTGAAATTCTCAATGTCGGAATCTGTCATTTCTCCTCCGACTCCGCAGCCATGGTTAAAAAAAAAAAAAAAAAAAAAAAAAAAAAAAACACGAAGTTCAAACCATAGGTTGGCTTTCATTGAAAAGTTATTCTCCATCATGTTGGATAGCAGCCAGTTGGATACCAGGGTAATTAGTACCAAAACTTTCACAAAAGCAGATAAGAGTTTCTTCTACAATTTATACAGTTATCTCCAAATTTTTATTCGCGCACTTGCACTTCTTTTCTTCAGAATATCAAAAAAATGACTTGCTAAAAATGCAAATAAAAAAAAAGTCTTCAAAATTCGGGTTTTATTAATTAGAAAAATGCTGCGAACTAGTAAGAGCTTCAATTACCTGAATGAAATACCCGATTTTTCAATTTTTTTAGCCCCATGCATTAAGTTGATTAATAATTTTTCTATTCAGTCTTTAAAAAATTAAAAAAAAGAGAGATATTAAAGTAGGACTTGTCACTATTCTGTCAGATTAGACTCCAACTGCTGGCATCACCATTGTTATTTTTATCCCATTCCCTAGACGGGGAAAGAATTGGGGGACACACATGTCTTCCGATCAACACTATTGGCCAATCACTTCAAAGCAAAGCCGCGCCAGATGGGTTACCGTGGGCTGGCGCCGAACTTAAATTAATATATCATTCCAGCGATGTGCGGCTCCTTCGAACGATTTTAACGCCTGAAACCTCCCCCTCCCTTCTCGTTTGGAAGGGTCTTTAATCCAATCAAAGTGCAATGCAGGGGAAAGACGGAAGGTTTAAAATAGATTTAGACTTCGCGACGCAATGGCTTGTTGAAATGGTTTATCACCTCAAAATCAAGGTGCACAGAATTAGATGTGTTTGCTGTTTCAGAGTGACAGTCATTGATTAATTGCATGTTGGTGTACAAACTGTACGTTCGTTTACATTCACGAGAGCATAAAGTTTTACTTCGCAATGGTATAAACTGATTAATTAAATGACCTTGTATATTAGTACAAAAGGTATCTTTGGTTTATTATCGTATTTTCATGACCGTTTAATAACTAAACATCTTTACGAGAGTCTGCGTGTCACAGATATAAGCAGAATCCAGGCACCTGAGATGCGGTAGCTCAAAACTTTTGCTGCATTGAAAATTGGTTTATTTTGACATTGAAACACTTATACTTAATATTTTTCAAATCTATGCTTTATTAATACTAGTTTTATCAACTATAAGCTGCCTTTGGAGTTTGATAAAAGCCACTAAATGTTTGGTTGACATATCAATCATCATCAACATGGACACAACACTTCTTTGTGGGCCCTGAATTTCTTCAGAAGCCACTCCCTTTCCACCCTCCTTTCAAAAATTGACCTCCCGTGACTAACTTCTAATAATATTTTGTAAAAATCCTCATCAAGATAGTCCTTTCATTCTTTTAAGGTCTTGATCTTCTACGAGCAGGAGTTGTTTAAATACTTTAAGATTTTTAAAACTTTGAGACAAATTTTACGAAAGAGCAGAGCATTCAAGATATAAAAAATTATATGTGTGTGTGCAAGTCTTCTCTATTTTTATGGGAGGAAAAGTATGACTGGTGGATCTTGTCGGAGAAAGATTACAATTCTTTACTACCCTACCTATACTGCTACATACAAAAGCATGCATACGTTTTCACACAAACGTATCAGCTCCAAAATCGATTATAAAGAAAATTTTCTCCCAAATTTTACGATAACCCTTCCAACTTGTAGCGAACAGGAAAACTTTATGGGGGTCAAACTGTCACTCGAGGAAGGTTGTTGTATTTTCCTTTTATTTTTCTCTTCCCTTTTTTCATTTCGGTGGGACTATAAAAAAATCAACACTCGATAAGCTCACGTCGTACACCGATACGGGAAGTGTTAAGGAGAGCACTGCTTTACGCAGTCACCCTTTTCCTCCACCTTTTTTCCAATAAATATCCTCGAGATCGTAAAATATATTGCTCACTCAGTTTTGGCAACACTCGCTTGTTTTACGACCCCTGATAGTAAAAATTTAAAGTGTCGCGGACTTTATTGGTACAAATTGGCCGATAAATCTGTACTTTATTTGTAAGTTCTTCCTATTAAAGAAAAAAAAAAGGCCCGACCCATCTGTCTGATAATGTTCCCGCTCACTATTTTAATTCACTGGTATAAGAGTTTAAACTGATTTTTATGTAAGAATTCCGCCTTTAGCTGTGGAAAAGACCCGTATTAATCCCAATGTGCAATAAAAACGTTTGAATCCATAAACACTAGGCTTTTGGCGAACTGTTTCTAAATATTTATTATGGAATATAACTCATGGTTAGAAAGGGAAGGGCATGATGATATTAGGTAAAATAGAGGATATTTCATGTGCTAGAACGAATGGTTTTAATGTCTTTTAGAATGTTTATTGTAAACAATTGACATTACTTTATTTAATATCCTGCTATAAATTTTATAACTTTTAATATAAAACTCCGTTTAAGGAGGGCGAAATTTCTTTTGTTAATATCAATTCATAAGACCTGAACTCGGTCGTAAATGTGAGTTTATTTTTAAACAACACATATTTGCTGGGATACGAGGAAAAAAAATATTTTTCGGATGAACATTTTGGACGTTGGAATATATACGTCGAAATTTCCATACCGTACCATACAGCCAGCGCCTGATTACCAGATAAGCCTACTTGGCAATCATCTAAGACCCTGTTATTTATGGAGCTTTAAACGACCAAAATATTTTAAACTTTAATATGATATTATTTTCGAAAAAAAAAACACAAAGTAGCTGTAAGTTTAAATATTTTCTTTATTTTTTTCCCTTTTCCTTCTGCCCAGTGAACGTGTGGGTAGCTCAGCACTCCAACAAATAGTCTTTTCCAAGAAAGTATATGCTGAGTTATGCTCTCATATACTAAACATTGTACCATCCAAATATTTCTGATTTCCTCGCAAAATTCGGACTCTCGTTAAATTGGGGTTCGTTATAAGGACTGTACATTAGTTTAAATATAAGTCTGTCGAAATAAAGGATCTTATTATGAATGAGACAATAATTATTTAAATAAAAGACAAGCCATAATATAAAAATGACCTGTTAGATAAATGCTGAGAATAAACTTAATATCTTTGTATTAATTATAAAAAAAATGAAAATTTCGATTTCAGTTTGACATTAAATGTGACCTGTTTGGTGGGAAATGCACTAAATCTTTATTCTGAATAGATTGGGAATATTTTTGCTGGCGGCATTCGAAACCAGCATCGGAGTTGGAATCACTTGAGGTTGACAGATGATATTCGGGAAGAATTCGAAAAAGTGTCATTCCCTCGTCAGTGTCGCTCTGATAGACAGGTCAGATAGAGAACCCTTTCCTACACCCCGAAACCACCTCTCGTGTAGGGTTCTTCTCGTCTTCCTTAAACCCGGTGGGTAGATGAAAAATAAATAAATAAACAAGCAAAATTTCGATTTTAAAGTGGGAAAGAGGGGAGGAAAATCGAAAGATGGTTTTTCCTGGTTTGAAAAGCAATTCCGTTTGCTTTAGAAGTGGATATCTATAAAACTAACTAAATAAATAAATCTCTAAAGGGTATGAGTTAGACTGGAAGAAGAAAAAAAATGGCGTCCGTGTAGTAATCTACTTCTGCAGAGAAGGAAGGATTCCACAAATATATAAATGGAGACTTCTTCGATCACGTGTTTTCAGAAAACTTGGATTTTGAAAGAAAATTTCGGCTAACTTCTTGAAAAGTAACATGCAGCTGAATCGTTTCACTTTTTTAAAGTTTTTGACTTTTCTATACTTCGTCTTTTTTAACGATTTATGAAAAGTATCCCGTGAATTTAATGCGTTTACAGTCGAAAAAATCAAGCAAAAACCTGAATTCGATTTGGTTCAGATAGAATACAGTAAATATCTTTTCATGGAAATGTTTACATCATTTTTTTTTTACTTGAGGGTTTTTTTTTTTTTTTTAATCGGGGAAACTTATAAAAACTAAATATCATTTTCTTAAGGTAAACACATTATGCCATTCTTTGAGAGGTAACTTCTGATCTAGCCCATCTCACGTTTGTTGGCATTCGTCTTCAGGCGAATCTACTTAAATATGGATTAAAAACTAGAGTAATTTAGGGTTGCTGAAACCAATCCAGTGTTGAAATTAATTTTCTAAGCGATGCATCATTATTTATTTACTATTTTGCAAGCGTTGTGTTTATAAAAATAATGGATTTTTATTGTTTTCCTTGCGTCAACAATTGTAAGCCAAAATACAACAATCTTATTTATAATCTTAACTTCGTTGTATTATGTCTTTTTTAGAACTGAAGAGTGTTGTGATGTATTTTTGGAAAATAAACAGCATTTTTATTTCTTTCAAAAAACTAAAACTATTATCTTTCATTGTGAGCTAAACCTTTATATTTATCTTCTCTCGATACTAAAGATAACTATCACTCTTTTTTAGGAACTGAACTGAGTTAACATTCTTTTTCCAAAAACAAAATGAAACATTTTTTCTTTAGAAATTTGGTCTAACTAATATTAGTAACTAAACTTAATGAGTTCTTTCTTTTTTTTTTTTTTTTTTGAATCTTCCATCCTTACGATTTTGAGTTTAGCTCGGAAATTGAAATCAACAATAAAAATATAATAATAAATAGAATTCTTTGAAATTGTAGGTTGTTGATAGTAATCAGTCACACCACAAAAATTCAACATTGTATAGCAAACATCCAATTATGGTTAGACAGACCAGAAGCATACAATAAAACTTTTCTTTTTCAATTGTTACCTAGAACAAACATTAACAAGATGCAACGTGTGTATCTCAATACAAAATCAAGAACACAGAAGTTGATTAATGGTTCTCTCGAATTTATATAATTTCCTATGAGAATAAAAGTTTTCTACTCTTCCCTTACATGATGTGATACTTTTTCCATGATTGCACGCAAGCTTACATTGAATTTACGGTATTACAAATATCTTTTAATAGAATCTGCTTCTTGCAGAATAAATAGTGAACCTCATCCATTTATAATGGGAAACTAACTTCAGTTCCTTTAGCAAGAAGGAAAGAAGGCGCGAAAATATATTATGAGTAATCAGATCCATACAATCTTTGATAGAATCCCTTTGTTTCAGACTCTCCTGATGATGTAGGTCCATTTGAGTTGAAAAGTGGTGTATTTCCCTCTAATAAATTCCAAGCTCAACAAAACTTCCATCTTGTTTCTGATCGAAAGTACCATTCCAGAACGTCAAAGCATAGTTGCGAGTTTGGCGTTTTTATCGTGTTCAATGGCGGTTTTCTTTAATTTTTTTTTCATTGTGTGTGTGTGTGTGTGTGTGAAGACAACTGTTCTGACAATTTGCATTCCATTCAGGAGCACCCCAAACTCAAATTTTTTGGATAGTGGCAAGTCTCAATTTGACGAATAAAACTCCAAATTTTGCCGAATATAATTCTAAGTCTTTCCGAATAATAATAATTTTGCCGAAACGTTGGACAAAATTTGCCGAATAAGAAAATTTTGGGGAGATAACGGTGACCTCCCATGACCTGCCATCGAGGCACCCCCTGATTTCATTTTTCATTTAGACTGAAAACTCATTAAAATGTTCTTTAGATTCACTTTTGATGTAAATTAACTAGTTTTGGGTGTATTCTGTGCATCCTGAATTCATAGACAAATCGTAGCTTTCAACTCTTTGGCATAGTGGTTTCATTTGAGCCTACCTAGACTTTTATTTATTTTTTTTACTTTCAACCAACTAAAACGGTGACAACAGCCATATTTATCTGCTCTCTGTTCAAAAAAAAAAAAAGAAAAAGAAAGAAAAAAAAGGCATTTTTATGTTACGTGCCTCAAACGATTAAAGTTGCTTTAGAAATTACCCATGCTGTTCTGCTTTTACAGAAAAAAAATTAAGTACCAAAATAAGTTTTTAATCCAATTTGAGGGTCTCTAATTCCTGCTGTTTGCTTATTTATGCATACCTTATTTCCCTCAAAACTTGTAATTATTGAATTACACAATACTTCAAAAAAAATTGGAAATGCATTACTTGACAGCTAAAAATTTCTACGCATTCTACTGGTTAATATTCATTGTTCAATAATCAGTAAGAACTTCAAAAAAAGAAACTTTGTATCATTTTTCTCCGAAAGAGATTTTTCACCTACCTAAGCATTAGATAAATGAGTCTCTTAATCTGTATATGGCGGAGAAAAGTTATAAAAAGAGAAACGGATGACGGACAAAAAGTAACCTAAAAGAATCTAACCTCTATTAGATTTATGGTTTTTACATTACAGGATTAGATGTAAGACATCGGACTCATATCTCACTGTCTTCATTACGTTGTGGGTCGTTGTGAATATTTTACCATTTAATACATTTATTTCGCCTTACGGTGACGTGCGTTTGATACTACTTTACTTGTGATAAATAGTTTCAAATATCTATACTGTGGTATGTAAAAGTAATTTTCTTTATATATGATTGTTTGTATCACGAACATAATGTTTCTTATGTAGTACAATGTTTTGTGCTGCGAAACTTTTTTTTTTTTCTGTTTCTAAGTAGGATATATATATATTACTCTAATGCATGCAATATAGTGAGAATGTTACTATATTTTGTTCTTAAAGTATCGTTAATTACTTTTTAACATCTTAAAAGACGCAAAATATGTTAAGGAGCAGAATTTATTTTAAGAAGTAGATTTTTTTTATAAAATATATTTTATACTTTCAGAACTGTATTTGTCTCGAGGTGGAACAAGCTGCTTAAATTAACTACTCCATTTATAAAGCTGCTTCTTTTATTTTGTTTATTCAAATACTTACCGTAAAACTGTACAACTTTAGACCACTCTATGTGTGTGTGTGTGTTTTCATATTTTCTTTATTTTTTGCCAAAAAAGGTTGAGAATTTAACTATACACTACCATACATCTCAGCTGTAGAGAGTGACGCTTCGAAAAAAAATCTAAATTACACCCAAAGGGAGGGGGAATTTTTTGTATAGTGGTATAAAGTTTGCACATAGTGGTGACAACTTTAGACCACCTCATATTTTCCTTGACATGCATTGCTCAAGTCGTCTTTTATAAAGAATCAGATTAACGGTTCACGAGTTACGAGACGGGAAGAAGAAAACGGGTTACGAGTTCTGTTTCGAACAAAATGAAAATCCCCCTCTCTCTTCAGGAGAAAATAGAATTTAAGTAAAGAGTTCGTAATTAGAACAAAATCCCATCCCACTTCCAGACGAAGACAGAAAGAACTTGTTAGAAATATGCATAACTGAGATATTAAAAAAAAAAAAAAAAAAAAACAGCTTTGAAGAGCATCCGTTTCCCAGGTTATAAACTAACTTTTACCAACTTGCACAGTTAAAGGTGCTAAGAGGCATTGGCAATTTTCTACGTTTGAAAAGTGGCTTTCAAATTCATGATCTCCAGCAATATATTTTGCTCTTTAGCTCTTCGTTTGAATTGAGTTGAGCCTAGGTTTTAGCGCTAAAGAAGACACCCTTATATCCGTTGTTCTAATTAATTGAAAAAGGAATTAGCTTTATTTGATGGGGACAAAAAGTCTCTTCCGAACAACGTGGAATGTTAAGTGCTGCGGGAAATATTGCATCCCTTTTATTCGTAATTACGTGATATTTTAGCTTAAAAATTAATAACAAAAAAACAAATTCGAATTTTAAAACATAAAACTCCAGTTGAAAACTCCTGGGGCTGGAAGTAATTTTGTACAAAATTTCAAGACTGTAGCTACTATAGGGTGAACTAGGCGCAGGTCCGCCACAGACTTTCTTTCACAATTTCTTTGACGTTGTTTTATATATATATATATATATATATATATATAGTGTGGACGAAATCCTTTAGAAATTTTGACAATTTACGGCATTATATTTCAACATATATGCCTTTAAAGCATGCATGTTTTGAGCTGCAGGTGCAACTAACTTTCTGCACAAAACCGTTTTCCCACTGATGAGTGCCTCCATAATTCATATTTTTGTTATGTTATATTCAACTTTTGCATTTATTCAACGTTTTGATGATACTTAACATAATGATACAATAAAGGTTTCAGACCTTCTGTTCTCAATGATTAAAAGGCTTTCTAACTAAAAGCGGTATTTTCTGTAACCTAGTATGCATTTTATTATTTTTGTAAAGAGGCAAGATTTTCATAAATACTCTTTGTCAAAGAGCAGCAAACGAAAGGAATAAAAGAAACGGCATATAAAATGGACATTCTAAGATTCGTTTTGAGAATTATCAATCAAATAAATATTTAATAGTACTTGTTTTTAAGGTATTCCAAGTACTAAATCTTATTGGGGAAAGCAATGTATGTAAACAATGCAAATGTTTTGTGGAAGGAAATTATAATTTTGCATACTTCGGGCAGTTATAAATTGAATTTAGCTTTTGTAGGAGCTAGTCAACGTACATCTTGAACTAAACTTAAGTAGATACAGGAAAATTAGTTCGATGTTTTTCTTTTTTTTTTTTTTTTTGAATGGAGCAATCTGTTTCTCATTTATAATTCATCTATTTTCGCGTATCTCTCAGTTGGACGCTGATTTTAAAAACTTCCGACCAAAAGTATGAAAATTTAAATTGTTCAGTTTTCATTTCTGCATCACTTTCAGAGACAAGTCTTAGTTATACATCAGTCAAATTTTTACTTTCATGATGTTTTTGTTTTCTCTTACTTGTTAAAACTTGTAGTTCAAAATATTTTGGGCAAAATACTGAAATTCCCGGTATAATGCATCAATTTTTTGATGCACATTTAATACATATATACATGAAAAATCACAGGAATGATGTCTTGGGCTTAATAAAAAACCATACGTTATCGCAAAAGTTGTTATTTTCTTGTCTAATTCGTCAAAAGAATTGTAAAGAAGAAAATATAGAAAAGCTGTAATATTATAATTTTTTTAATAATAAACAAGTAATTAAAAATTATTTTTTTTAAAGAAAAAATATAAATAGATCTCTATAACCATGTAGTTCTAATCCATTATTATACAAACATACTGAAAGTTTTCAATAAATTACTAAAACTTCATACTAGTTTCATTTGTCAAACGCCAGCTCGATGTATTTGTGATATTGAAAAACCTGTTAAACATGCCCCTTGCGAACTCAATCTACCAAACAAATCCAATTTTGTACATCAGAAAAGAGTGAATAATCACCGCCCCCTCCAGACGACGGAAAAAACGGGCAAATAATAAAAGACCCTCCCCAAACATGTCGGACAGAAGTTTTGCATTAGCGAGCACATCTTATGTGAGACTAGATCTGCTGCAAAAATCATCGATTCGGATATCTATTTAGTTTCGCTGCTCCGGAGGTGTTCAGTTATTTGGGAACGTCAGAAGGTTCAAAACGAGAGAGAGCTTATCGAAGGTGTCAGCGGGTTTTTTGGTATGTAAAGCAGAGGATAGATTGAAATCTTATCTTTTTTTTTTTCATATCTATCGAATACAACATTTTTTTTTCCAATATCAGCTAACTCAATGCATTTGGCTGCTTTAATTCGCCTATGGTCCGACGTAATATTTTTTGCAACACATAAATATGGTGTCATCGTATGTTTTGGTATGTAAAGCAGGGCATAGATTGAAATCTCATCATCATTTTTAAATGTCTATTTATGCAACATAACAAAATGTTAACAGAAGCGTTAGCTAATTCAATACATCCGGCTGCATTAATTCAAATCCATATTGGTAAAATATTTTTTTGTGACACATACATATGGTGTTAGCGAGTGTTTTGGTATGTAAAAGAGAGGATAGATTGAAATCTCATCACCATTTTTAAATGTCTATTTATGCAACATAACAATATGTTAATAGAAATGTCAGCTAATTTAATACATCCTGATGCAGTAAATCAAACCCAGGTTGGCAAAATACGACACATATTATCGAAGATGTCAGCAGATATTTTAGTATGTAAAACAGGTTATGGATTGAAATCTAATTTTCCTTTGAGTTTTCATATTTAAGAAAGATAACAATATTTTTACGATGTCAGCCAGCTTATGCAATGCATCTAGATGCCTCAATTCGGATCGGGTTTTACTTAACTTATGTTCATTCTTCCTATTTTCCTGGAAGGTAGGTTTAGCCGTAAAAAACACTTTTATGTGTATTTTGCAGAAATTCACCGCATAAATTAATTTTTCGTAGGATGTTTCTTTTTCAATGTTTTAGATTACGTTCGGAGCAGGTTGCATGCGTCAAACGGGCCATAGATTGAAAAGTGTTGGTGTAAAACTTCTTAAGCTTCTAAACTGATTATACACTGGCGTGCAAAACTTAAGCAACAAGTGGTTTTTCGGCCACAGCGCCCCAACAAAGTATAAGATAGTCATGAAATTGCAGTATAATTTGCACGTAATTCAGTAGAAAGACTATTTGTATGCAAATTTTAGAAATAAAACGTCGTAGGTGATGTAAGTGTACGTAAACCTTGCGGGTCGGCGCGCGCAGGTCAAAGCTGTGATAAAAGGATGAAGAGCACCGTAGTTAAAGACATTCGCTGCAAATGCAAGTGATTTGTTTTGTGAAACATGTCTTCAAGAAATCATTTAGACGACTTTACTCGAGGAAGAATGATTGGGAAGCTTGAGGAGGGGCGTAGTGTGACCAGTGTCGCCGAAGAGTTCGGGATCAACAAAAGTGTTGTTTCTCGTGCTTGGAATGTCTTTAAAACTACTGGTACAGCTGTTCGGAAGATTGGTGGTGGCCGTCCTAGGAAAACAACACCAAGAGATGGCCGTTACATTATCGTACAGGCGAAAATAAACCGTTTTCAGTCAGCGAGCGCCATATCTCAGTAACTGTGCACAGCCACAGGACGGCAAGTATCAAGATTTACAGTGGCCAGGCGCCTCCACATAGGTGGCTTATTTGCTAGACGTACTGAACGCTGCATACATTTAAAAGTTAGCTATCGGCGACACCGTTTAGAGTTGTGCAGAGAACACGAAACCTGGACACCTCATCAATGGAGTCATGTCCTTTTCACAGATGAGAGTCGTTTTAGTGCTACAAGCTACTCTCAACGTCAGTTGATCTGGAGAGAGGTTGGAGCTCGATTTCATCCCAATAACATCGCGGAAAGAGATCGTTACGGCGGTCCTGGAGTTCTCGTCTGGGCTGGCATATGTTGAACGGCCGGACTGAGCTTCAGATCTTCGACCGAGGTTCTGTAATCGAGACTGGAGATCGCTACTGCAATGAGGTAATCCTACCCCATGCGCGTCTGTTCCGGGGGGCCATTGGACCAGACTTCATTTTTATGGATGACAATGCCTGGCCACATCGTACTGCTAATGTTCAAGAGCTACTGGAAAGTGAAGATATCAGACGAATGGATTGACCAGCTTTCTCTCCAGACCTAAATCCCATAGAGCATATGTGGGCTGCATTAGGGAGACGTCTTGCGACACAACAGTATCCTCCTGGTAACACCCATCAGATGAAAGATGCGTTAAAGGAGGAATGGAGACGTTTACCCCAAGAACTCCTAGATAATCTGGTGCTTAGCATGGAGAGACGATGCCAAGCAACAATTGCAGCAAGGGGAGGGCAAATCCCATACTAGGGAACATCTAACAGTTGTACTTACGCTTCTTCGGGCAATCATGTGTTACGCCACTATATGCCAAATAAAGCCTTTTTTGTTCCAAACCCTACTTTAAGCTTTATATTCATTTCTGCGCCATTATTCTTTCACCATCGTTTAAGTACAAAATAATGTACGTCATATTCAAATTTCATGTCAATCGGATGATTTTTTGTAGAGTTATGACAAAAAACGCACTTGTTGCTTAAGTTCTGCACACACACCAGTGTATTATTGTGTGATTGTCTACCTATATCAACCTCATGGATTAAGGGCTCTGAGGTGCAGGCTGAGCTGAACGATAAAGATGCACAGTTTGGACTAATAAGAAATGGAGACATAAGAAAATAATTAAAAGTTTTTAGCCTAGCGAAATACATAAGGAATATCGCATTGGGTTGGGAAGACCACGCTCAACCAGCGAAACAAGTGAGGCTTCCCAAATCAGGTTCCTATTACAGGCCAAATGGCAAACGAAACCGTGGCAAACGTAGAAAATGGGGGTTGAACCAAAAAGCGAGAACAGATTTTTAGCCTAATCCGTAATGATGATGATATTGTTTAACAACACCTTTACATAAAACATTCAAAATTACTTCAGTTCGTCCTTTTTACCAGTTTAGTCTATATACACATATAATGAAATAAGATGTTTGCGTGTGTGTCTGTGTATTTGTGGCGCGCTTCCCGGAAAAACTGTAAGGCCTAGACAGATGAAATTTTGTATACAGGTAAAATTTTTGCCGATGGTGTGCACTTCGAAGCTGTATTTTTTATATTTAAGTTAGGTAAAAAGTTATTTAATGTTTCAAATAATTTCTTAAACATGTATTTGCGGAAGTAAAACTAACAGTTAAAAAAAGTATGCACGAAATGTAAAATATTACTACTCCAAATAGCGTAAATCAAAACTAACATTTAAATACACAAAATAAACGAAGCAGTTTGCATATTTATGAAACAATTTCATGCTTGGATATATTTGGCACGAGACTGCCTCAATATTTCCGAACAATTTCCCATTTCGCAAACAAGAGCTTGAATGACGACGTCAATAAATGCACAGCAAAGAATTTACCATGTTCTGACAACTCTGTCAAGTGCCCGGAGGTCTTGTAAAATCGGATTTTCTTTCAATTTTATAAAAAAATCTTTTCCCATGCCTCACTTTATCGAATATGTGACACGCCTCTCTAGTTTGTCTGCGCGAGACTTTTCGGTGATTCGGCAATAATCTCGAGGATAAGAAATATCGACTCTTAGAAGATAAAGAATATCATAAAAGACTTCTTTCATCCAGCGATGCTGAGTTCTGGTTTTTATTTTACGTCAGGCATGCATTACTTACGGCAGAGTATCTCAAAATCGATGCTATCTCCGGTGAATTTTTAAATACAGCCCTGAAACGCGAAATACGATTAAATTGACACCACAAAGAAAATGGATTTTTTTTCATGTTGTTGCCCCGAGGATGCACTTATCGAGAGCCAATAGAAGTGCGTATCGGTTTTCTTTTTGCAAATTCATTGAAACATATTTTTTACTATGCAAAATATTTATCTTTAAACAAGCAAGGCTTCGCATTCATCCACTTTAAATAGCTGCATTCGAAAAATTCATGAACAAGTGCAAGTTTCATAAGACTGCTGTGCTGATTGTCTAAGATTTATGTGTACATATTTATATATATATATATATATATATATATATATGACTGCATGCGGGCACGGGGATATTCTTTATAGAAATCCACAGTTTACGTCGAACCTTTTGCCAAAGAGATCTTTTAAAATTTTAAATTATAAAATTGCTCTTTTCACGTCTGTTGCCCCCTCCCCTAAAAGAAGCAAAAACTTCCTTGACGCAAAAAATAGTGTCTCC
Source organism: Uloborus diversus (assembly GCF_026930045.1). Lineage (NCBI taxonomy): Eukaryota > Metazoa > Arthropoda > Arachnida > Araneae > Uloboridae > Uloborus > Uloborus diversus. Next base: position 110,901,529 of record NC_072739.1, on the reverse strand, counting down.
AAAATTTAAATCGTCAAGCTACTGATGAGGTTTTATATTAAGGGGCGCCCCAATGTGTGCTCACTGTGACCGCCCAAAAAGTTTCTCTTTCGGTAAATTTCGCTGACGATTCGGCAAATTTGGAGATAAAATTACAACGAATTTGAGGAAAATGAAATACTAATATTTCACTTTCAAGAATAATGATTTAAAAAAATGTATGGTTAAAGCAAAATTTGCAGCCCCGGAAAGTTTTCCATCCTATTCAAATGCCTACTCTGCCTATTAGGAAATTTGGTCTTGTTTACACTAAGATTTTTTTTTCTTTTTTAGTGCGAACCTTTTTTTATGCGGTATATTAAAATTTCAATCAAATATGGGGACTCAATTGACGAAATAATTTATAGAACGGACGAAGTTATGTTTAAAACGAACAATTTTTCTATGCGAATTTTTATGCGATCTCTATCTACCGCACAAAAACAGGTTTGAGTGGGGTTTTTTTTTTTTTTTTCATTTATTTAAGCCTAAAAGTTAAATGTGCGTCACTTGGCACATTTTTTATTTTCGAGCTAGACCGTCGGCTAGCATTTCAATAAAAACATAGCAGCAAATTTTACTATGATAAAACGTATAGATTATATTTCTATAAAAACATTTCTATGATGTGCATGATTGCGTTTTAGCAATTTTACGTAGATTTATTTTGAAATGCTGAAACTGGAAGAAAAATTGATGCATCTTTGCCGACTAGATTGCAATAAAGTTTAAATAGCCTGTTTTGCATTAAAAAATAAGTTTTGTAATGAGAAAACGCTTAAGAAACTAAAAGGTCACTGGGAATACACTTTTCTGCAAAACTCAGGTTATCATGAGAACTGGTAGATTATTACAGACAGCGCTTAAGTGTAACATAATTCTGGTGAGAAAGATCATAGATACTGTGTGTGTGTGTGTGTGTGAGTTTTTCAATAGGGAAAAGATTTAAGCTCACGGGTAAGAAAGCAAAGAAACGTAATACTGATAAATTTCGTGCTATGGACTTCTATAGTTTTTCCCCGTATCTCTTTAATAATTTGTACTATTAATTTTGAAAACAATAACTGCAAAATCGCCAGAAAAGAAACATTCAATTTAAGTGTATATTTTATTTCATAAATATTTCCAATAATAAACTTTTTTCAAAGAATAGTTCAGTTAACATTCATGAAAAACAATCAAAAAAGCAACGATTTGGTAGTTTAGTATGTTTACGTTAACAGCTCTTGTTAACGTAAGTTGTGGAAAATACATTACGTTCGCATTCTGGAAAAATAGCATTGAGAATCAAAACAAATGTCAGAAAGATACAGAAAATGACGATCTGGTTTGAATTTCAGAGTTTCCTTAAATTGATTTTCTGGAGAAGAATAGTGATGGAATGCAAGATGTTATGCAGCTTTCCCAGAAGTAATCTTAGAACAGGACAGAAAAAGGAAAGTAGTAGATTTATGGATTTCGCATTAAAAGATTAAAAACTTTTTCCTTCGTAATCCTGCAAGATGGTATGCATGATTTAGCTGACATTTTTATTAAAAAAATCTTAGCAAAGAATGAAACAAATTGGATATACTTTGTTCACTATTTTAAAAGAAAACGGAATTCCGTTATTTCCTCAGCACTTTCTGTTGTATAGAAGAAAAATGAAATAGATATATTCCTTTTGAGCGAGTAAGTTTCCAATAAATTTGCTCTGGATGTTTCAAGAAATTATTTTAGGAGCTTGATATGACGTTTTTTAAGTATAATTAACCTCCAGCTGGTCGTGTTTATCTTTCTGAGATGATTTGTCATTTTAGTTGTATTAATCAGAAAGTTGCCGCCCTAAGCCAGGACTAAGGCAGAATTACGTGCAATATGCCGACAGCCTAGTTATCATATCCAGAGACTACATTTTAGTCCTTGTTATGGACTCATCAATCAGGAACAGTGAATAAACGAGCTAGAGGCAGAACTGTTGGTACATTGCATATTGTTCTGCCTTAGCCCTGGCTTAGAGAGGTAACACACTGCTTTATCGAAGCTTTGCCTTTACGAGTCTAACCCCACTATGACTGAGAACTCTTGCTGGTGAGATACATGTACTTTATTAACCAGTTTGTTGGTTCTCTCAGCTTCAATAGATGACATCTGTCTCCAGCTCGGTTATTCACTACTCCAGACTGATGAGTCCATAACAAGGACGAAACTGCTGTCTCTGGGTGGGATAACCGGGCTGGCGGTATATTGCATGTGGTTATGAATACTTAAAAAACCTACAAAGAAATTTTATCTCTTGTCATTTTTTTAATTTAGCTCAGAGTGGTCTGCAGTACTCTTAATGTCCCTTTTCAAATATCTATATAAGTTTCTAAATGTTTGAAAACTTTCTTTTAGTCACATTTAACATGACATTGATAGTTTCACCATAGCTGTTAAAAATACTTATATCTCTCTCATTGGTTTTCACTCTACCTCTTGTAATATTCTCATCAGTTGCCAACGGGTGACCATTTCACTGAAAATGGCCACCAAAAAACCTTAGTCACTTAAAGTGGCGACCATATTTTTCTTAATTTGTAAAACTCATATCGTATAGCGTACTACGACAACATGCTTCTAATCCTGAGACGCTCAGCACATCAGTCGACTCCACCTTAGCAACATAATTCTGAGTAAATTCCTTTAAGGTTATTTATTTTTTGCACTGAATATATATTTTTTAATAAAATAGCTACCAAAAGTCAAAAATGACTATCATTTTTGTGACTCCGGTAGCCAGTGGCTACTATTCTAAATTCCTAGTCTTTACTTTTATTGCTTATTCGAGTGCTGAAAATGTTAAATTACTTCTGAAGTAGTGAAGCAGTAATAAACTCTATGTGCAGTGGATGGTGAAATACAGAACGATAGCTGAAGTGGCTTTGAGGAAATATTAAACAGTTCCATATCCAGTCGCCGACCTGTAATAGTTCACTGTGCTGTTAATAACAATGCTGCTATCCCGGATAACATTCTGCTTGATCGGATATCAGCCAACAACTGCCTGTTGTGAGCCATCCACTTGTAGTGGGGTAATATGTGAAACTGGGATCGAATAGCACATAGGAGCTAGAATTATTCACAAATGAATTGCACAATAGAGGTGGTCAAACAATACATACGAATTTTCAGAGCTTGGGGAATCTATTGTACATATTTCATTCTACAGCGTGTGCCGTCGAAATAGAAATCACTGATCGAACCGGCATTTGGAACGCGATATCATCATGGCATCATCGTTTTGCCCTGGAGGACAAAGAGTACATGCCGTTTAGTGATCATGCTGAAAGATCGTGTATTTATCAGAACTATTGTAACTGTTTCTGTAACTGTTGAGTAAACTCAGCTTAGATTTTGAAGCTCTTTTGAATAGCAGGTTGATTGTTAATAGGAGTAACTGGAACAGTAAAATAGGAGGCTTTCATATTCCTATAATCCAAAGCATTCTGAGAAACTGAGATATGATTCAGTTTTAATATCATTGAAATATGATGTAGTCATAATTCTACAGCTCTGCATCAATTTCTGTATTCATATAAGTTCAATTGTTCCTTCAACGATGATCTAAAGTTACGCACAAACCGTAAGTTGACCATTATGAAATACTCAGCTTAAGATGAGTAGTAGTCCTGATTGAATTTTGCAATCTAGTTTATCGAAGATAATCTTTTAACAAATAAAAACGATCTGACAGCAAATTTGTTTGAAGGAAGGCAAAACATGTTCGTTCCTGGCAGAAGTACAACTGTTTTTTCTCTACTTGATTGAGTTTAATCTATAACAATTTAATGAAACTTTTTTTGTCAGATTAATCTCCATATATGAACTTTTCAGACTTAATTCTTTTATGAACCGTTGGGATTAAAAATGGTGTAGGTCAGTTTTTTCATAATTTGTATTCACATTATCAGAAATTAGTTTTAACGTCATTCTCTCTCACGTGATTCAAGTTTAACGACTTTCCAATAAACATTTATTGTAAAACCGAACTTGCTCTATGCAAAAGTGCCTACTAAATAATAGTTTTTTAAAAAAATCTTATTGCCTTATACACCACTTTTTTTCGCAATGGTTCATATACGTACACGAATAAAAATTGCTTAGTACGGCTCAAGCTATATCTTCTGGGAATTTTACACCAAATCCAAACTCTGATTGTGCCGTTTTTACTTCCTTTTACGAAGTAAAAGAAGTATTGTATTCGCGAAAAAATGTTCACCCAAATATCGGCCTTAATTTCTATTATGCTCCGCCCCGAATGAATATTGAGTTTTTTTTCAACCCTACCACATGTGAATATATGCCTAAGAACGTATAGACACCCGAAATATCCATTTTGACGATCCCCAATTTAATTACAACGAGTTTTCTCGTGACGTCCGTAAGCACGTATTTATGTGCGTATGTGTATATGAATGTATGTGCGCATGCATCTCGCATGACTCAAAAATGGTATGTCCTAGAAAGTTGAAATTCGATACGTAGACTCCTAGTGGGGTCTAGTTGGACACCTCCATTTTTGGTTGCATTCGGATGTTCCAAAGAGGGTCTTTTACACCTTTTTGTGGGGAATTCATTGTTAATTTCAATGCAAACTCAAGTGATGTTGTAATTTGTTATTACACTTAGCGATATATCGCCAAATTTTTGATCGCTAAGTTTTTTCGCCAACTTGGTGACAAATTTGGCGGTTTTTTTTTTATATAAATCTGTTTTTTTTTTTTTTTTTTTTTTTTGGCCAATATTGGCGAGAATTAACCATTGAATCAAATTAAAATGTCCAACATTGGAAAAATTAATCTGTATAAAAAGTTTTTTTTTTTTTTCAGTTCGCAACAAACTTGGAGTAAAAATACTTAAAGTGTTTCTTTGCTAACTCCAAGGCACTATTATCATTGAGTTGACGTAAAAGAAAGTCATGTGATGCACACATCAGCTCGTTTAAGTATTTAAATACATTGAACACCTAAGGAATATCTGCAATCAAGCGTACAAATTACTTTTAAAGATTGAAAGAATAACTTCTTTCTTTTACTAACAGAAAAAGTATTCATTTTTCTAAAAAAATCATGTTTGTGGGTCTTGAATGGTTAAAAAAAATGCATCGCAACGATACACTTCTAAGCTCCAAAGCCAGCTCGTTACTTTATCAAAATAAACTATAATTATCATGCTAAATGTTTGTGACATCAGATGGTTTTTATGCTCGCACAAAAGAGAGATTTTTCTACTTTTGCAAAATCTCAGCATGCATATAGGCACAAATCGGTTCAGATCTGCTTTCCCATGAAGACACTATTATGGCAATGAAATCAATTTATGTATGACAGGAAAGGGAAGCCTAAGGCCGCATGAAGCGTATTTTTAAGCGACCTTATTTTTCATTTATAATTTTCACTTAACAAATCTCTCTCAAAACAACATCAAAATCAAGTAGCACAGAATAGTTTTGGCACATTAGAGTTGTACTTGATTTGTTTGTTTTGAAGTGATGTTCACTGCAGTTTTTTAGTATATATTTTTAAAAAATAGTACACATAATACAGAAAAATAATCCTGGTCATTCTTCATTCGCGGCTTTTCTTCAAATGCTGTATTTTATGGTCCTTAAGCGTAAAAAGATTCTTCTCCTTCTGACCTGTAATTTATGCAGAGATGAGTTAAATGATTGAAATGGCATGAAACAAACATATTAGTGAACAAAAGATAAAACAAACAATTGGCCTTTGCGTTCTAGAAGTAACAATTCTACATTAATAAAATGCCCCAGAAAGTGTTCGCAGCCAGTATGAAATTTCGCTGGAATCAACTATAAATGAAACAAATCATAAAAAACAAAAAAAAGTCCAATCGCAAACCTGAATAACTTATTTTATTCAAACATGCAAGTTCCGTAACAAGTCGATATTTTTCGATGTAAATGCTAGTGTAAATGATTGCTGAAATAAATCTCGTACCGCAAAATGACTTAAGCTAATTGTACCAGATTAGCAGACATAATTACTCAGACTTAAATTTAAACAACCGAACAATAAAGACAAATAACTAAAATCATCTTAAAATGACACTTTCCTAGCAATTGAGCAACCGACTACAATTGTTCGAAGCCGCGAAACGAAGCAGCTGAATAATTCGCAGCAATTATTAACCATAAAATTTACATATTTAGCCATTAAAGCCCCGGAACCGTGAGTCATTACGATCCACAGCGCCCTCTGTCGCACAACAGAGCGACCGTATCAGCTATAATGAACAATCCGTCGCGGAATTCCCTAGGAAAGCGCATAATCGTTGCCACCATCCGTAATTCAATACATGCCAACCCAGCGACATCTTTATGAGGGTTAGAGCGAATTATTCACCATTGGCTCGATCGACGAGAAAGGGATTTATAGTGGAAGTTAATTTTCTCTGACCCCAGGGTCAGACGGTGTTTGACAGCGATTGAAGACATCAATTTATGTTCAGATAAGGCAAGCTTTATTGGTCGTATTTATGATTGCAGCCATTAATGAAATTTTATGTTTTTAGGGCTCAGCTTTTGCAAGTTTTACCCTCCTCTGGAAGTTTTGAGAATATATTTTCAAAAGCACAAAACAACAAAAGTAAAATTTTAAAATACATTAACAGAAAGTCCTCAACGTATAAAAATGCACTTTACTCTTGAAATAAGAAACTCAACTATTGGTTTTTAAAGCATAATCTGTTTTCCTTTTCTCGTCTCATTGCCTTTTCCTCTACTTCTGTTTGTGAAAATAAATAATTATATTTTTTTAAACTGCTACCTGCTCTTTTGTGTCACAGTCAAACAAATTTCTGTCTCTTGATCTATCTGCAAAACGTTTTTTAACCAATTATGTTCGTAAATTTACTCAAACAAATTTTTCTCCGACTTAAAATTTAAAAAAAAAAAAACGCAGAACTTCAAAATTAAGTAACTTGTAAGTAGGGACACACTGAACATAAATTGTTAGAAAACGAGAGGAACGGATTATCAACATAATGTAAGGGAACAACTGCAATACTGTATCCAAATCTGTCGAATCGCCTAACCAGATTTACCGTAAAGGAAATTTTTGGGAAGTCAACAGTGACTCCTCATGACTTCTCATCCATTCCTTGACATGTTTCTGCCTGCAGGGCTTAATGTTAGGGGAAATGTGAACACTTCAGATTTAAGAATACTTCCAAACCCATTTCCCAATTACATTACCCATCATTTGCGTAACAATGGTCTTCGTTATCTTCCTTTTTTTTTTTTTTTTTTTTTGGAAGCCTGCTTCTTTGTTTTGGTAACATTAGTTTTGATACAGGAGCTATTTTTTGAGATATGGCTCTTTTATTTTAACAAAAAATAACATTTAAAAGATACATCGCTTTTAAAGTTTAAAACAATAATTTTTATTATTTTTCGTCTAAATTTTTTCTATTCCGATTAAAAAATAACGGCGATATAAACAAATGATCTGAAATTCATTACGTTTTCTAATGTCTGAAAATGATTCGAAAATCTAAAACCAATTTTAGACTTCTGATAATATGTTTTGGAATATAATTTGGAATATGATTTGGAATTTGTAAAGCATTTTCTAAGACTGGTATTATAATCTGAGCCTCAAAAACATCTTCAAATGTCAGAAAAAGTTCTATGAAATTCAGAATCATTTTTCAATGCTTCAAAATATTTTTCGGGGCTCAAAACATACCTTCAACCACGTGAAATAAAAACAATTTCAAAACATAAAATATTTTCCGCAATGTATCTTTAAATTTGAGCTACATCCTTGAAATTGATTTTGGTACTATCTTAAAATATTCTGTGATATTGAAAATCATTTTTCGACGTCTGAGAATTTAATTTGAGAAAATTGTCTTCCAACACCCGGAAGCATTTTATGAAATTCTAAATTATTTTCCGATGTCCGGAAATATTCTCTAAAACACAAAAAGATTTTCCAATGACTGAATATTTTTCATAGATTCATAAGATTCGTTTAGAAAAATCGTAACTGGAAGCCTTACGTAACTGTGAAACACACCCGAAAACAAATTCAAAAAGAGATTTGATCTTAGATACTTTTCTCTAATTTATTAGTTCGTCCAAACGTTTCAAGTTTATTCGACTGGCGGACAATCACTCCTATTTGTACTGAAGAATCCAATCCATAGTAAGACTGGAAGTAAGTAGAATATCAAATATGAAGGACAATCAACAACATAAATCTCGTTTCTTCATTACTAAATGTAGCTCTCATTTTTGGTTATTTAACATACTCTCAACTATAATCTAATTTGAGCAATCATTGTATTTACGGAGAGCTTTTCTTGTTTTCACCGTAAGCACAGAAATAAGCCATGAGTCCATTTTAAATTCGTCACAAAAATTCGGACACTAATTTTTGATAGATTTCAAAATATTGAAATTTCTGCCTACTGTGCCAGCTATATAATGGATTTGGCACTATCTCTTGTTTTACGTTTTCTAGCGTGTCTGGAATGTGGCTTGTCAACACACATTTAAACAAGAAAAAGGATCTCGTGCTCGAACGGAAACGGCATTTACAGCGTCATTCTTCAATACTGCATGATTGTACATCTCTTCAGGACAAGCTATTCCTAGACAGGTTTTTTTTTTTTTTTCAGGAAACCACATTACTTAGCTATATCATCTGTGTGTTCAGTTTCAGTTTTTCAAATTTATCAAATAATGAAAATCCTCTCTCTCAAAGAAGCTGCTTTTTTCAAAGAAAATAATTTTTTTTCGACCTATTTTCGAAAGACAAAACTATTTTTCCTATTTATGCAAAATTGTTTTAGACGCTTTCATGGGATATGATTTAAATACAACAAAAATGTAACTTAAATTTAGAGACTGCTCAAAATTATGCTGCTTAAATAAAGCAATTTAAAAGAAGAAAACATTTTGTTTTTTAAAGTCAAGTGAATTCTTTTTTGTTTCGTTTCGATCGCTTATTCAATGACATTATTTTTTTAATTGCCCTATCGTAGACAAATTCCCTGTTAGTGAAAGATTTTTTTCTAAGTTTTTTATATTCACACTTCTTTTTGTATTGATTACTTTTTTTTTACATGTTACTTACAATGTATAGTTTTTAGCTTTCTGCTGAAAGCAAAAGTTGCTGTCAAAATAGCTAAAAGAATCATTATTTTGATAAAAAAAAAATATTTTGTGCATTTAAAAGAAATCTTCATAATTTAAATATTTCGTTCTTTTATGATGCAGAAAACGTTTTCTTGTGTGGAAAGAAAGAGAAATTTTAGAGAAAAATGATTTAAATTCTCAAAAAATTAATCGCGAGATTTTTTTTTAGCTTCAGGAAGCAGAAAAAAATATCTTTGAAAATATCTTAAGAAATTGTAAAACATGTAAATAACGCTAAAGAAAAAATTGTGTGTTTTTTGTGTTCAAAATTGTTTAAAGGATTATGGCTGATCTTATAATTAAAACTTAGGAAATTAAAAACTTAAATGATTATTACCAGAGCATATTTTGCTTTATTATGACAATATTAGTAAAAAACAGTATCGTTAGAACAAAAAAAAATTAGCTTGGCCTTTTTATTAGGTTTCACAAAACTGCAAAGTAATTGTTACTAAGGCATGAATAATTGTAACAATTATCGATACCAAACTAATTTCGGACTTCTTATTTCAATTCTAGCCTTTTGTTATCGACTTACATTTTCTTAAAATAAGCTGAAAAGGAAGCGCTTTACCAAAAGAGATGCTGGTAGAATATAATGCTTACAATATTTAAGAAAATGACTTGATCCAATCATTCAATGAAATTAGTTGAAGAAATGTTTTACAAAACATATTGGGTTGTTCGGAAAGTAATTTCGTTTTTTCCCGTCAGAGGACTTAATTACGTTATTTCGAAACCAACTTCACACTTATGCCGCATAACCATTATATGTCTTGAGAGCTGATATTGCAAGGCTTGTGTGTGAAAAAGTTCTATTAATTCTACGCAGTAGTTTTTGGTTGGTGCCCTTTTAAATATGGAGAGCAATAAGCAGCATTTTCGTCATATTTTACTTTTTTACTTCAGAAAAGGTAAAAATGCTGTCCAAGCGAGAAAAAAATTGACGGATGTGTATGGAGAAGGCGTGTTAACAGTACGCCAGTGCCAGAACTGGTTTGCAAAATTTCGATCCGGCAATTTTGATGTCGAAGATGCACCACGGTCTGGAAGGCCGGTCGAAGCTGACAAAGATGCGATAAAGGCATTAGTTGATGCAAATTGGCGAATAACCACACGAGAGATCGGTGAGAGATTAAATTTGTCGAATTCGACTGTTTATGGCCATTTGAAAGGCATGGGCTTAACCTCGAAGCTCGATGTGTGGGTGCCCCATGTCCTTACGGAGCCTCACACAAGTTTGGTCACTCGCCAAAAACTTTTACAGCTTGAATGGGACGTACTGCAACATCCACCGTATTCTCCAGATCTGGCGCTTTCCGACTACTATTTGTTCCGGTCCCTGCAAAATTTTTTGGATGGCAAAACCTTTACCTCAAATGAAGATGTCAAAAACCACCTGAACCAGTTTTTTGCCAGCAAGGACCAAAACTTTTATCAGAGGGGAATTATGTTACTGCCAGAAAGATGGCAAAAGGTGTTGGACCAGAATGGCCAATATATAATTTACTAAAATATTTATTCATTATACGAAAACTGTCTTTCATGTTTCCCAAAAAAAACGAAATGACTTTCCGAACAACCCAATAGTTAACTTTGGGGAGGGTGGCCCAAAGCAGGTAGGATGCCCAAATCGGTTAGACCTTCTTAAGTACCCCCCCCCCCTCCATGTAATGTAAGCGAAGATGCATACGTATGTGTGGTGTTTAACCGAACACCCCCAAGTTTTAATCAGCTCCAGTGGTGCAGCATTGAAGCGGCATGACGCAACCAGGCTTCAAAGTTAAAAAATGACACATTTCTATTTTAAAAAATTAAGTTTCGGAACTTATGATTAGTCGAAGACCAGCTTATTTTTTTGATTCTCAATAACATTACGTTATTCTGACACCATACACCTACAAACTACAATAGTCATTTCTTTTGTTTCTTTTTACTTTCTTTTACAAAAAAGGAAGTATTGTATTCGCGGAAAAAATTTCACTCAAAAATCGGCCATAATTTCCATTTTGCTCACCCCCGAATGAATGTTGAGTTTATTTTTCAACCCGACCACACGTGGATATATGTCTAGAACCGTACAGACACCCGAAATATCCATTTTGACGATCCCCGAGTTAATTACAACGAGTTTTCTCTTGACGTCTGTATATACGTATGTATGTGCGTATGTATGTCGCATAACTCAAGAACGGAATGTCCTAGAAAGTTGAAATTCGGTACTTAGACTCCCAGTGGGATCTAGTTGTGCACCTCTCTTTTTGGTTGCATTCGGATGCTCCAAAGGCCCCTTTTGCCCCTTTTTGGGGGGAAATCATTGTTAATTTCGATGTAAACTCAAGTGGTGCTACTATTTGGCGGACACTTGGCGATATATCGCCAGTCTTTTGATCGTCGTTTTGTCGTCAACTTAGCGACAAATTTGGCGATTTTTTTTAAAAATCTGGTTTTAATTTGGCCATTGTTGGTGATATTTAGAGAGTAAAATATTGAATCACATTAAAACTGCCAATAATGAGAAAATGGTATTAAATTGGAGTAAAAGGAAGTCATGTGATGCATACACCAGCTCGTTTAAATTTAAGGTTATTATTATTGAAATAAAAAACGTGCTTTTCGGCAAAGCGGGTCGGGCAAAGCGGGTGTAAGATTCAACCATATATTTATTTATAATTTCTTGATACTGACTTAGATTTTTCGATTTCAATAGGATAATTATAACTCAAAAAAGTTATTCTTTAATATGACAATTAATTAGTCTAGTAATTTAAGCAGTTTTTTTTTTAATGTTTTATAAACAAATATGCTGACTTAAATTGGATAAGTACAACTTTTTTACATATTTTTTTTAATAATAGCAGGTAGCTAGTCAATTATTTTAATCATTTATAAGTTCATATCTGATTGGAAACTGTACCAAATCACAGTAGGTTAAGCTAACCCGCTTTGGATCCCCTGGTATGGAAAAGCAGGTTTATCAAGTGTTAGTAATGTTTGATAATAAATAAATATTGGGTTTGAAATAATGCAGAAATCACTTTTTAATTTGAAGTTCAAGAACCCTGCAAGGAAATAAACCCGAAATTGTTGCGATAAAAATCCAAAAACTGCAATTTTCGAGTGTTCTTCGAAAGCCTACCCGCTTTGGGCCACCCTGCCCTAAGTTATGAACCATTTAGATGTGTTTGCAAGTTTGAATGGAATTATTTTCGGAGACAGAAGATTTCGAAACACGAGCATAATAATAAAAGAGTAGGGTAAGGTCACCAGTAACAGACAAGGGTCCAGTAACGGACAGTCATAAGTTTGGATTTAAATAATAAGCCTTTGAGGCGGGTAAAATTGACATTGCTTTGTGACTTGAGTAGTGCAATATGGCTGTTTTGTATTTAGCTTGCTGGTTCCTACCCAGGTTAATATTTCAGCCGCAGAGTCACAAATTTAGTTTCAAAATATTTAAATAAAATTAAAAACAAAAGTCAACTTTAAAAGTATTGAACACATTATTCTTTAAAATTATGTGCATATAAATATTTTTCTTCTGAAAATAATAGTTTAGACAGTAGAGGTTTAATATAAACTTCTACGGTGTAATAGGATCTTAAGATGTGAAACTTAAAATCATAGTACTTTGTTGCAATGTGTTTATCTTTTGGGAGAATCAAAATGGCTCATTCAGTCAACATGGTGTCTATCTTCTATACATATAATAAAATAAGATGTTTGTGTGTGTGTGTGTGGCGCGCTTCCCGGGAAAACGGTAAGGCCTAGAAAGATGAAATTTGGTATACAGGTACAGTTTTGGCCGAAGATGTGCACCTCGGGCTTCGATTTTTGATATTTTAATTAGAAAAAAAGTTATTTAATGTTTTATGTGTATTTTTGCACTTTTTAGTACTTTTTACCTCATAGACCCCGAACCAATCGCAACACACAAATATTTTTTGTACTATAGTGTAGAAAATTTAGTTTTAAATATGATAAATGCAAAAATTTTGAAGATTTAGCAATTTTTGTATTTTTTATGAATTTTTGAAAAAACTTTTAATTTGCATTTTTTTCTGGGTTTTATTTTTTTCTAATATCATCCTGCGAGAAGAATCAAAGCCTCATTTCTGAAATTTACGTTGGTAATAGTAAAAACATTTCGCCCTCTTCAGAAAAAAAATTTCTTAAAAATACGCAATAGGTTTTTTTTTTTTACAATTTTTTTAATGATGAACACATCATGTCTTTACACGCATCGGTCGAAAAAAGCGTTCTTCAATCTTTTATGCTTGTGACGTCACTACTTGGATTTCGATTCGATATTTACGATGGAATCTTAATCGCAAGCAATGTTAATCTTTTTTTTTTTTTTTACTATTAAGCTTACTTCTACATTTTATGACGTGATGACCTTTTTTTTCCCGGCAGCGCTTGCTTTTTTTCTTTCCCCTTTTTTTTTTGTTTTATTTTGGGATTGCATTAATTTCTTTTTCCACCCCCCCCCCAGCTGGATCTTTTGCTGTTTCTGTAGTACGTTACATTTCATAGTTGTGCGCATTTAATTCAATAAAATCAGCGAAATTTTTTTATCTTTGTCAAATGCTACTTTTTGCACACTACGGGAAATTTGAGCTTTTTTTTTTTTTTGCTTTACTTAGGAAAAAAAAGCGGTTTTTTGAGTGATCTTTGTTTTTATTAGGAGCTGGGGGGAGGTTAAAATAAATAGAGATGGATCGTAAAGGTAGATAGCCGCCGAAGGCGGCAATCTTGGCATAAAAATGTGAATGGCACAAAAAAAAAAAAAAAAAAATAGATAGAGATGGATTGATTAATACTGCTACCGATTTTATTTAAACAGACGCCGAAGAAGGCAAACTTGAAGTAAAAAGGTAAATGACAAGTTAGCCAAACATCCGCCGTAGGTGGCTGCTTGCACAGAAAGGCGAATGGCGTAAGAAGGCGAACCAGCTGGTCGCCGCAGACGGCTAGTTATCTTAATAAAACTGAAAGTCTGTCCAAAGGATGTCTGGATGTCTATGACGCGCATAGCGCCTAGACCGTTTGGCCGATTTTCATGAAATTTGGCACAAAATTAGCTTGTAGCATGGAGGTGTGCACCTCGAAGTGATTTTTCGAAAATTCGATGAGGTTCTTTTTCTATTCCAATTTTAAGAACAAAAATACCATAAGATCGACGAGTAAATTACGAAATTATCATAACGTGGAACCGTAACATGGGCACAAGCCAATTGGCGAGATACGAAATTATCATAACGTGGAACCGTAAGATGGGTACAAGCCTATTGGCGAGAAAATTCACCATACATTATTTGTAAATATACAGGCGAACCAAAAGACCTTTTTAATTTTTCTATTACGGGCAAAGCCGTACGGGTACCACTAGTACTATAATAAAAGCGGTTGAAATTAATTTCATAAGGATTTCTACATTGTACTTATATAAATATAAAAATGACAAATCCCTGTAGCTGGTTCTTATTTACTACCTACTTACGCAAGATTTAACTCAATATCGGAATTTCCAACTTAAACATGTCGTATGTTCAGCAACTGCATAGTACAATATCGAAATTTCCAAGTCAAACATTGCACAAATTTCGCCTATTGGGAACAATCAGTAACCCTCGTCAACGCAACAGCAATCCTCCCATACTTCAACACTCGTTAACGAGCGAAGGGTATCGCGTCCTCAACAGAAGAATGAAGAGATCGGAGAAGGGGGAAAAAACACATAAAAGAAATATCTTAAATAAACTCGATTCTTGCTCTAAACTAATCCGACCTCCTCAGAAAAGGAAATTTTTCTCGACTTGCATTCAGATCTGAGTTCCCCGAAGACTGGCGGAACTCTGTGCGATAACTTTAGGATTATTATTTCTTCTAGGGCTCTTCGTTTTAGTTTTCGTTGTTTGCTTTTGTGCGAGAAAAAAGAGGACCCTTCTTCACTGCGTATCTTGATTTTCCGGGTTTTGCTTCCTAAGAAAACAGAGTTACTCTCCTTTTCCCCCTGCCTTTTTTCTTTTCCCGTTTTTTGTGCTTGTTATAGATTTCGGATCCTCCATGCTCTCTTAGATATTTAACTTCTACTTTCATCGTAAAAAAAACTTTTTCTGGAGAAAAATCCATGGCCACTTCATTAAATAGCAGTAATTTCGTTTAAATGTTATCTTTTTTTTTTCTTTTTCGTACTTGTTTTTTACTTCCATAATTTTCGTGCTCTTTTTTTAAGACTTAATAAAGTAAATTGTTATTTTATCAGTTTTATCTGGTATAATGATGTTGTCAAACTTATGCTTCCTTCGTAAAAGGATTGTTTCAAGAGAACATTCACAACCACTTCACTTAATCTGAGTTTTCCACCCTCTTTTTTCATTATTTGTTTTTTAATTTTGTTCATTTATTTTCACCGTCCAAATGTTATGAATCCTTTCACATATTCTCATTATTTGGTGCTTTTGATTCAGTTGTATCTTCTTGATAATATTATTTATAACTGTCAGTCTGTTGACTGTCAGTCTGAAGTGAAATCTTCTTCGATTTGTTAAAATACTGACTTTATTCAATAACATAACTTGTTATAAGGTTCAAATAGTGCATATTTTGTGTGTCAGGATGAGAATGGATATTACTATATCTTTTTGGAAACTGATCTTTGAATTCACTGATCTCTTCGCAGTATGTTTAACGGTTGAACTAATGCTCTCAACAGTCCTTTCCTGTGACTTGAGTTAACAAATCTGAAAGCAGTTTCAATATTGTATAGTTCCAATGTAAATATCAAGTTTTTAAGCAATTGGTTCTGCTTAAATTGGCTTGTCATATTACAAACATGTCATACCAAAATGATTTTCACATGCTAAAGAACTTTTAAGTGTAGTTTCCATGACTTTTATCACATTCAATAGAATAAATAAAATTACAAATTATTTTTAAAAAAAAGTTTATTTTTTAAATGAAAGCACACATATTTTTGTACAAATATTACTTATATATGTTTTAAATGGGACTACTAACTTTAAACAATAGTTTGTTTTCCTTTAGAATTCTAAAATTTTACTCTGGATCAGCTTATAGATAAATGTCCTTCCGTTACCGTTTTTTTTTTTTTTTTTTTTTTTTTTTTTTTTTTTTTTGTCCTTCCGTTACCATTAAAAACCATGTAAATTAAAACTATATTAAAATTCTAACTGAGCCTCCTTGACAAGGAACATAATTCTGCTTTGCATAAAAAAAACATGAGTTTCTATACCCAATAGGTTCTTGGTGAACTAAGTGAGATGTAATATTTTGGTAACGGAAGGACATCAAACTGTCACCTTAGTAATAGACCTATTTCATGGTTTAAAAAAAAAAAAAAACTTTTGAATTACTTATCGAAACGTTTAACTAGACATTCAAAAGATAAAAGTTAATATAAATATTAGATGCTGATAACAAGTATATTGAAATTACAGTATGTAACAAAAGAGTTTTTTGCTCTGTAAAAATACAAAGAGAACTTGATTTTGCACTTGATTTTTTAAAGTCATCAAACTATTGGGAAAAAACAGGTTAAAATTCAAGAAATTCATTTATTTCTGAAGAAAATGGTTTATGGCAAATGACATAATGTTAGTTTTTTAAATTCAAGTGTCATGTCCCCTTTTTCCTGGAATGCACCTTAATGAATCATTCTTTAGTGCACTCAGCTATTCATTGTTTTTATGCTTACGAACGCTTTGTAACTATTTCTTGGCCGTATTTCTGACACAAGATTTGAAAATGATGCTTCAAATAAAATTTTACCATTTTTTGAGGAATCTAACTTCAACTATCTCTAACACTTTGCTTCGATGAATTTAAAACTTCTTGAGTAAATTATATTTCATTCCATTTTCGAAATGTCCATAATAGTTCGTTCTATTTTCAATAGTTATTATAAAAAGCAGCAACATTTGCAATCATGGAATTTAAATTGAGATGACTTTTTTTATCTCTTATAAATGTGAAAGCATATTCATAATGGGAAATTGGAATGTCATTTTTTCTCTAAATGTATTATAATCTTTGTGTTTTCGTACAAAATATTAAATGTCTAAGCATTGTATTTTAAATGTCTAAGCATTGTACGGTGATAATGTAAGCAATACGGTGTATTGCTTACATTATCACCGTAAAAAACTATGAAATTTAAAATGTGAAAAAAGTGTTGCATATGAAATTCAACGAACTGAATATCTAATTTTTCATATCGAATTTAAAAAAAATATCTTCATTTTTATCCTTTCTTTCTCACTTTTATCTCCAGTTTAATCATCCGTAAGAATTTAATTGTATAACAAATGAAGAACTATTTCCAAAAGCAATAATTTATTCTTCTGTTTTATTTTCCTTTCAAACTCAATTTAGCATTTAAGTGTTGGCATCACAAAGTCCTCAATTTTCCCTAAACAGAAAATCTCAGAAAGGAGCTAAAAGAAAGGAAAACTAGTGACATTTTAATTAGACTGTGATCTCATTTTTAATTAAAATGTTATCCCTGTTAACTTCAGAAAAGGTAAATTATGAACGACGAGGATGATGAGAGGGAATAAAAAAAAAATTATGCGAAGGGGAGCTGACGTGTGTTGAAATTCCCTGCATGCAAATTAAGAACTTGTCACCGGTATTGATCGGAAGAAGTCGGTAAGTTTCGCCTAGCTTCGGTATTTTTCGGAGCTTGTTGGAGAACACCAATGTTGGCTTTAAAGTTACCGGAAGTGCACTTACTTTTTGTATAGTGCAAAAAGGTTTGCCATGTTCTTTTGAGAAATATAAACATGTCTTTCCTTTAAGAAGCTTACAGGTCTTTTTTCTTTCTGTCTTTCTTCTCCGTAAAATGAACAAAAAAGATAGTTTTGATATACTTTACATCGTTCGCAATTTCGTGATTCAGCTTCCTTTTCCTAAACATTACTACTTTGCTTCCTCGTATAACACGCTTTTGTTAATTTTTTCACCATTCTTTGAGAACTCTTTGGCTTTTTAAAAGTTTAAAGTTTTCCGTTGATAACAGTTTGTTTTTCTCCTTGAAAAAAATTTTTCTAGTCAATCTTTAAAAAAACACTGTAAAGACTGTGTTTTAGGTATTTATAGGATTCTTCCACAAAGGGGGCGAGCATTTTTTTTTTTTAATCTAAATGTGTGTCAAATATGTTTTTGTTTTTTTCTCCTCCAATCCAAATGTGTGTCGAATATGTTTTTGTCTCTTTACGAAGTTTCGATTTTTCTTTTAAGTCATTCTAATCTGGAAGATTCTGGTTTATACATTTATGGAGAAAATACCTAAGATGCTTTTATTTATTTTTATTTTTTAAGTTTCTTACATTTCTTATAATAATTATTCATTTTATATGCCATAGAGTCTATTTGCGAGATTAGTATGTTTTTTGAGCAATCACATTGCTTATTGTTCTCATTTGACTGTTTTGATGTTCCTATAATTTTATTTTCCCCCGCCTCCCTCTGCAGCACCACTGTCGACCAACCCCTCCCGATGCTGCTCTTCTCTAACGAAACCCCTCTCCAGGTTGCGTCCATATCCTACACACACGCATACATACACACACACCTGCACACATACATACACACACAGATACACAAACACACATATACACACAACTGAACATACACACACACCTACACATACACACATACATACACATCTACCTCCCCACACACAGATACATACACACCTACACAAACACACACACCTACACACATTCATACCTACCCACACACAAATACACACGCATACCCACACACTCATGCCTGCACCCAGACGCAAACACACACGCCTGCACACAAACACACTCGTGATTGCGAAAAAAATAATTTGAATTCCAGGTGTCAAAATTCAAATTAATTTTTATTTTTATTTATTTTATTTTTATATATTTATTTATACATTTTTTATTATTTTTTTGTCAATATCATGCTTTCCTAATTTTTTCATTGAATTGAAATTTTCGATTTTCGTCTTATTGTGTGGAACGGTAAATTTGAAAGTGAGTTCTTGAACTGTATTTAGTCAGCTCACACGTTGTAATTTTAAAATGACCCTAGACTGCTAACCAATTTTTTTTCGACTCAACGAACTAATCTTACGTTAATACCAGTATAATTCTTATTTTAATTGTAACACTATTCGTTCTAAAATTACTCTTGAAAATAATTTGCTAACTATGATCTTATTGTTGATTAGTTAGTGCATATCTTCGTATCATTCAGCTAATTTTCCAATATTGCAGACTTGGCAATTGTCCCCTCATCGGCAACTAAATATCATAGTATTTGCATTATTTTCTTTTTTCTGTGCCGAATTTTGAATTTCTTTGAATGGTTGTGATTGATCCCTTTACCCGTACTTTTGAATTTTAGCCTCGGTACATATAAGGCTAATTTTCTTAGGCAATTTTACACAAAGGATATCGATTATTTATATTTTAAATTAAGTTCTACGACACTTTTTTTTTTAATTTCATATTTAATATTTAGCTAAAACTTTCCAAAAATTCCGCATCAATGAGAGATTTAAACGCTTTGTAGCACCAGGATGACAGATTCATTTCCGCCTTCTTCTCAACTTTAGTGCTCGTCTAATGTCTTAATTTTTAGGGAAATTCCACGGAAACAGGGACATCTTCTACCGCTCGTTACAGCGAATATAGTTCATTAAAAATAATAATTCAAAAAGCTAAGGAACGAAATTTGTTGCTTAAAAAGTCACAAATGTATGCGTGATTTCTTAAGCAAAACTTCTGTTCATTACATTTTAAAACTATTATTTTTAATGGAATATATTAACTGTTACATGCGGAACAAAATGGCGGCTTTTCTGTGGAATGGTCCTTTACAAAAATTTTGTTAAATCCTATTGAATATAAAGTTTTGAGAACTTGATTGTTTGTTCTATAACAATATAGTTTGATTACATGTAGATCTTTTAATTGAAGTTTTAAGAGCTAAAAGACAGACTATAACTCAGGGATATAAAATTGTATATGTTGCGTTATTGAATATTTTTCATATCCAAGAAAGATAAGTGAATCTGTCAAGTGCGCGAGGAACTTAAAGTAATGGATCAATTTTAAAGTGCATTTTGTGATACAAAAAAAAAAAAAATGAAAGCGGAAAGCAATAGATTCGTATTAGAGAAACATTTATCAAATAGCAGTCAACAATATGGCTTAAAAGCAGAAATCTGAGTAAAAATAAAAATGGTTAAATGTTTGATTTTTGGTCTTTCTGAATGAGCAATTATGTCTCAAATCAAATTCTTGTGAGTGAAATTGTTTATAATAATATAAGTGACAACACAAGAATTTCTATTATAAGGAAGTTTCTATGATGTAGCTGACCCTGCATGTAGCATTAGTTTATTTTTATATTAAATGTCCCTTTACGTCATTTTGCTTTCATAATTTTACGCATAAATACTTTGAGTCATCACGCTTATATGTTAGTTTTGTGTTTAAATACTGTACCCGTGAAACCTCTCTCTGTGTCTATCTATCTATCTCAAACTTTATATTTATTTATGTGTTTATTTGAGCAAACCGTTGTCAATTAAAATATTATCATTATTTAAGATTTAAGGGAAAGGAAAATATAATTATGCTTATAGCTTTTCAGTTGCTAATATTGCACGTCTGAAACTGATGCTAATGTTCTTTTCACAACTAATTTATTATTTATTAATTCTACTCCTGAGTAGCGACAAATAACCCTATTGAAAATCACAATAAGTAAAAAATTGCATAAATAAACCCCATAAAGTGACATCAATACACACTTCTCGCTCAATTATCTGCGGGAAAATGACGTCATCGATTGAGGCCGATCGTCATTTTTGCAAATGGCGGAACAATTAACGAGTGAGATAAATATATCTATTGGAATAATAATTTGTTACGTTTCTCTGATGACTTTCAGAACTCGAGGAATTATTCATGTGCGAAAATTGGTTTTTAATGATGGCAGCCTCTGTCGAGACCTTCCAAATCTCATTTTTCTTCTGATGAGGACTTTTAATTAGGAAAAATATTCGTCCGAAGAAGAGTTTTGCATAATATGACATCTTGGATTTTCATTTGCCGGATGCATTCATCTCTGGAGTAATGAAATGAAATTTTGATTCGTCGAATAAATATTTTTCGTTACAGGGAAATATAGTTACAGTTACATCTTTTTCTGCATTTTTGTTAATTATACAATTGCAATTACGTTTGTTTTTGGCATGTCTAATTCTGCCCCTTTCATTAAAAAAAGGCTACTTGTTACATTTGTTCTATTAAAGAATTTTTAATCTTAATTTGAAATTATTTGAGATGCAAACATTTATAATAGTTTGTGTTTTAAACTTCATTAACTCGTTCGTCGTCGTATTTTATCTTTTTGTTTTTTAAATTTTCATACTTATTTAGTAAACGAGTTAAATTTTGTAAATTTTTCTTTTTCCCAAAGAAATCTCAATCACTCGTCATTTGTATTCAACTGAAAATTTTAACTTTTCCCCGACCTCTTCAGAGAAATAAATCGCTCATTCGGAAGAAGAGTGCCACAAAACGAAGAAGTGAAATTTTACAGGAGAAGCGTTTGAAGTTGAACTCTTCCAGCAATTTGCATTAAGAAAAGTAAGTTTGCTTGGATCTCCAGTGGTTAATATTAGACCAAAAAATCTGTTATTACTTTCCAAAGAAGATAACGTCATTTGAATGTCTTCAAGCAAAAAAAAAAAAATAATAATAATTTCGTATTGTGACACTCTTCTTCCAAACGAGCGAAACATTGCCTGCTTTTAGGAACAAAACTTATAATTCACCGAATCTTAAAAACAAAATTGAGGCAGTGAGAAGCAAAGAGATGTAAGTAGACATTTACAAGTTTTGAGTAAATCGCGTTTTAGGATAAGGTCCTTGGTAGGCTTTTATTGATTTTTTTTCAAAATCATACTGTATAACAGCACCTACCAGCAGTAATGTTCCCATCAATTTTCTCTTATACCCCCATATTCCACTACGCTTGAGGATATATGCTATGTGTCTAAAAATGTTTGAGAGTATACAGCGTATATGGAGTCACGGGCAGCATTTCAACATTTCATTTTTGGGGTCGAGTTTTTTAAATATGAATTACCTCAGTTTAGATTAAAATACATATTGGTTAACAGGATGAGATCATAAAACGGATTAAATATTTATTACAAATGATGCTATTAAAAGAGTTTAAATATATAATTGAAACATAATATTTCTCCTTTTCAAACACCTATCAATATTACATTGAGCTTAAGGCCAACAATACAGATAAATCTTTGTCATCAAATCTTCTTTTAGTTTCATTAGAATTTTGAATATATTATCTTATACAAAATATTAATTCAATTTTATGACTTTATATCATCATGTTGATTTTTGTCACCTTCTAAATTCATTTGGATTTTTTTTTTCCGCCTTATTAAAATTGGCGCAAATTAAGATTTCATTTTAAGTTTCGCTCTTGGTTAAAATATACATCCAAGCAAAATTTATAAACTGTTTTGACTGTAGGACAGTCCGAAAATTAAAGTGAGCGGACTGAAGATGTTTTGATAATTTTTCAAAAACTCTCCACAATACAAACAAAGCGAAGAAACATTTACACGAAGTCATACATGTAAAAGGGTGTCGGCTTTTCCGCCATTGAAAGAAAAGCTTTAAGTCGCTTTCAAACTGTCCAAAATGAACAAGGAGGACTTTTATAAGTTTAACTCTTGAAGAATATCTTGTGTCACTCAGAAATTACAAAGTTAAAGAGCAACCAGAAAAGGCCTTTTGTTAATATTTGACTTTTTTCAAAAATAGAGTGTCTTTTGTGAAAAATTTCTATGAATGTATATAAAGTTTTGGGTTGCTGAAATGCCTTTCTACCAAAATGAATCGGTGTTCTCTCACTAACTAAATATAGATTTAAAATGTGAGCCTAACAACGTGCGCAAAATATCACGGAATTTTTTGTAAAATCGTGCAACCACACCACTACAGGATCCTCTCATAACACTGAGCTCACAAGTGTGAAATATTTAGTCCACACGAGGAGATTGCTTCCTTAGTTGAAACAAACTGTGATTCTCCATAACTTTGTTCTGTTCTGAAAAGGGCTGCAAATGATTCACAATTTTCTAAGTTACATCCAAATAGCAAAATCCGCTTGTGTACAGAAATGTCTCAAAATTCATTGACTATTATCGGGAATCAGTGGGCGTGTTTAAAAAAAAAGTACCTTTTGCATATAGTCGCTGGTTTGCAATTTACGTAAATTGAATTTGCCCATTTCTTATCAGTCTGTGCAAAAAATTTGGGGGTGCAACCGCCCCCTCTCGCTCTCCCTATTTGCAGCCCCTGTATGAAGTATACCCTATGGGAACATCTCTGCCTACCAGGGCCGATTGTCTCCAATTTTTTTTAATTTTGACACTTACATCCCTTTGCTTTTCACTGCTTCAACTGGTCTTTTAACTTTAAACTAGAAACTGTAGGGAACATAGTGATGAAGACATCAGATTTGGAATGGGAAGATTGTAGGCTCGAAGTCGTAAAACCTCAGCGAGTACATGCACAGTAAGGACTCGCTAAACCTGTGGGTCCGAAGTTCCTGTGAATTGTCCATGACCAGTAACTGTGGTACCCTAGACTGACAAAATTTTCTCTCCCCTTCAGCCTCATGCCTAAATTGTGGAAGGGGAGAAAACCGGTTGCGCCATCTTTTAATGGGTTATCCAGTTATTGTCGCTTTGTAAAGGTGTCCCCGACCTAATAGCCATCTGTACCGTAGCAATGACAAAAGGCTAATGCCGAAATGCAAGTATCATCATCTTAACGAAAAAATACACCTTACAACTAAATTTCTTCGTAGTCTTTTGACGCTAAAACTTGTTTTGATGCCAATTTATGGTAGTTGAATCAAGATTATCATCTTCAAAAATCTTGTTATATCTTCTTCAAAAAAAAAATCATGTTAGGTCTGTAGCGTGCGTAGACTTCGGTGCAAGAAGACCCCCCTGCAAGATTAATAAGTGCGCCCCATTAGATTTTTTTTATTTTAATATAGTGTTATTTTTTCTGAGCGAGAGCCCTCATAACTCTTAGGCCCTCCTCCCCCCCTTGGGTTGCTATGTATGCCACTGTGCTAGATCGTACACTCTCTAAAGAAATGTACCAAAATACAGGCATAATCCAAATTATACTTACCAGATTATTCCCCCCTTTTAGATCTAATCTTCTTTGGAAGTGCAGTTCTTTTTTTAAGTATAAAATGTTTCCTTATGTCTTTATTGTAGTAAAACCAAAACCTTATATTTTATGTAAAAGGAGAGACTTGGGGATGATTTATCGCTCTCAGCCGGTCAACTCAACGTTACTCGATGAATAGGGGCATGACATGTGACGTTAACTACGTTTTATAATAGGTGCTTGTTTTGAAGCAAACCATCGAGCAGATACAGGGTGCGTAGGAGTTAGCACATGGGAATACTGGCGGTTGATGAAAATCAAACAGGCATTTAAGAAGATTTGATCTGAACTGAAATAGAGTAAATGCCAAATTACAAACGTTCATTATATTTCGCAAGAGAACTCATTACGAGTAATTAGAGAAATGCACAAAATAAGTAACTATTACTCCACGTGTCGGGTATTTACTGTGTAATTCTAATGTGCTTTAAATTGTTGTTATTGCACTCTTTTCATTGCTCTCAAGAACCATTTTTTACTGATGCAAAGATTTATTTTAAAAGAAAAAAACTAACCAGGAAAAAAACGTATTCAATGAACAATGTCTCTATGTGGGTAAACTCTAAAACAAATCATGGCTGATACATAGACTGTTGCTCGACTACGTAGAGATGATGGGATGAACTGGAAGCGGAAGCAGAATACTTCATTTTGTACTTGGTGGAATCAGTGAGAAAGCGCAAACTGAAAAGTTCTCGCTGTTCGAGCGTTCTCGCTGATCCTAGCTACTGCGAAATAAAGTCGTCTGTTTTCGCTTCCAGTTCATCCGCTATCGTTCCGTATTCAAGCTATATCAGTAGAAATTTTACTTTTAGTTCATATATTTTATTCCCTTCTTGTTTCTAATTCCTTAAATGTTCCTAAATTAATTTCAGTAAGTTTGATTTTTAAAAAATCCAACTCATACCACATTTATAATTGTTCTGTATTCGATACAAGCATTCCTAAGTAGAACGTTTATGAATTTCACTCACGGGTCTGTTACGTATGTCGTTCTAAAATCCCCTGCATGTTGTAAGTTCCACCACCTTTCATTCGCCTACGTTAAAATCCTTTACTTCCAGAACTAGCTAACATTTTAAAGAAAATCGCTTTTGCTTTAATCAATTTTATAAAATGGAGTCCTTATCTTTCACAAAAGCACATCCAGGCAAATCCCCCAAATTAAACAGCTTGGTTCCATTCTGCGCAGACTCCGCTCCCATTATGCGAGATTAAATGCCCTGTAGAGGAACGTAACAATGCAGACTACTAATCGAAGCTTCCAGTCGATTAATGGGGGGTTGAGGAGAGGGACAGTCATTTCTATCTGACGATGTCATCGTTCAACGATTGTCTTTTAGGTGGCATTGTCTCTCCCGTCACAAAACGGCGTGCGGAAATTTTTAATTACTGAGATTTCGATTAACAGATCCGTCTAAGTCAGAGAATTACAGTAGGGTATTGTTCAAGGACCCGGTGTCGGTTTCAGTTGCCATTCTTTGCTCTGTTATTTGCGTCCCGTGAAAAAAAAATGTGATACTTTGAAGTTCTTGGAAACAAAGAGGGAAATTATTCATGTCCTTGATCATAGCTGAGGTATTTTAAAGTCGAGAATTCGTGTGCTTCTGTCATTGAGGATTCTCTAAGATTAATGTGCAACCGCCGCCGAAATCACATCAGAACTCTCACTTACAGCTTCTGATGAATAATGCATACATTTTTGGAATTTTTTGTGTGTTCTGTTAAACAAAATGCGTATTATTAGATGGATGGATGAGTTAGTGTTGAAATAACTTATACTTCTATTTAAAAAATCAAAATGGATGGTGTTCGCTAAATTAATGTTCCTGAGTAATATGAAATCAATAAATCTTGAGAGACAAGAGATTCATGGTACTTAATTTATTTTTTGATCATTAAGTGCATCAAAAACTTTATAAAACTAAACATGTGCAATAAGTAAAATATTCTGGTGTCTTTGTTTTATAGTATCCCGGGCTGCTTTGCAAAAATTTGGAAATTGTATGCAGACCTTTGCCAAATATACGTATAATTCTTTCATGCTTGAATGAACTTATGTCGGGAAAACTATTTTTTTTCTTTTAACTTTATCAAATGTTTTCCGTTTCTCTTAAATAAAATTAGATCTTATGCGTGAACCTTTATTGACTCTTTCCCTGGAAAAATTTCCTGCTTTCACGGACATGGCTTCATAATCGTTGAAAAAACAAAACCAGCTTATATTAGTAATAGGATTATAATACAACGATTAGCTAGCTTAGTTGATATATGAGTTAATTTCATTTGAAGGTCCAAATTAGATTACTTGTAAACCTACCTGATCACCTTCAATAAATCAAAAATTCCAGTTAAAAGAAAAATTTGAAAAAAGAAAACCTGCTACTAAAAAGCAGGAAGCAGTAACAATACAATTAAATATGACTACTGAATGTAAAAGGAATAAAGAAAGAAAATAACTACTATCCACCTTGCAGTTAATGACGAGATATCTCGTCCATTTAACATGTAATTCTGGGACTGGCCAACCGCAAGAGGGCTATATATGATATTTTCAGTAAGCTAAAGCCCTATAGCCAGGAAAAATGAATTAAATACACCGCCAGCTCAGTCAATTCCAGCTGAGGACTGCAGTTTCGTGCTTATTAGCGCTCATAAGCCCGGCATAAGAGTGACTGAGCTGGAGGCGGAAAGCCTAGAGTGCTAAATAAAACTGGTAGCTAATACAGAATTAGCACTGGCCAGACGAGTGACCGAAACAATGGTTCGGTTCAACTTGGATATTGAAGGCAAGCCAGATATATTCAGTAAGTTACCCCCCTATAGCCAGGGCTAAGGCAGAAATACATGAAATACACTGCCAGCTGAGTCAATTCCAGCCGAGGACTGCAGTTTCGTGCTTGTTTGGCACTCTAGGCTTCCTTAAGAGGTTTTCCGCCTCCAGCTCAATCACTCCTATGCCGGGCTGATGAGTGCTAATAAGCACGAAACTGCAGTCCTCGGATGGAATTGACTGAGCTGGCGCTGTATTTCATGTACCATAAATGATATTTTTAATTATATTCCTATTATTATAAGTTATAAATAAGTTCAATAAATAGCACACAAATTGGAAAATGCAATGTTAATTTCTGTACGTCAAAGCCAGACTAATGTAAGCCACACTGTCATTTTTTAGGAGAGCTTAAAGACGTTTGTCCAGTGCATGCAAAAGTTAGGACTTGTGTTCTTATAAAACTGGTAAAAAAATATGAATGAATTATTTTTATATAGAAATACGTTGTTGCGACTAGGATTCTACACACAATGCAGTAATAATTTAAAAATCGTTATTTTTGCATTTAAGTTAGTCTGGCTCTGAGATAGATTTAATACGACATAATTTAGTAAACATTAATCTTTAGTGTATTATTACTAATGCAGTATTTTTTTTTTCTTTGAGTGAATTTATGTTTTTTTCTGTTAGACATACAAAATGAACAAGTAGTTGAAAATAATTACTAAATGAAACAATTCTATGTTTTCATTTTCTATCGCTTTTGAATTCAACGGTATTTTAAAAACTAGAATTGTTTTCTAACCAAACATAAAATTAAATTCAACAAAGCCGACATCAGTTCAATGAGATTCCTGGTAAAAGCGTTTCATATAAGCAAGATTCTACAGTACAGGGGAAAAAGAAAGAAAATAAAACTACTTGTTTCTTCAATATAAAACATATAGTTTATTTAGCTATTTATTACAACGTAATTTCACTACACAGCAATAATTAAACTATTGTTAGAGAAGACAGACATAAAAAGAATCCTCGGCAAAACTGTATTAAGAGAAGATTAAGAGTTCAGATTTTAAATGTGGAAAGAAGATGAAAATAGAAAACTTTGCTTGTTACTTTTTTATTCTTTGCCAGAGAGAAATCCCAACAGCTCGAGTCATTTCAAATGGACAAGGCGAGAAATGAGATGTTAAATATTCATGATAACTTGGTTGAAATGGAATGCTTTGCACGAAGAATGATGTCACCTTATTTTGTCGGCTTATCACCTAAAAAAGGTTTTAAAAATGGTGTGGTTTGACTGTTTTTTACAGTCTTTGTGTGCGGCATTTTAATATTTTCATTTAATTCTGTGTAATTTATCGTCTTTTATTTTTAGATGCATCATTTTCTAGTATTTAATAGTATCATTTTCTAATTTTTTGTTAGTGTTATCATACTCTGTAAGACCTTGTGTTTGCGGCTTGTTTAATTGATTATATTGAGAAAATAGACTGATGTCTGGATGAACAAATGACAGTGCAATGAACAACTTATAGTTTACTTTTTGAAATAAGGCTTCAAAAGTTTTTATTTTGTGAATTGGCTGCAGTAACTTTCTTTCGCCATAATTCCAAAAAGTAAACGATTAGCAAAATCTGTGCTTTATCCGTTCCCTACCCGTGTTTATTTAATGGTGTGCTACCCCCCCCCCCCCACTAAAAAACCTATCGCATAACCACGAAAATACTCCTTTTATTTTAAAAAATAATAATTACATGTATCAATGAAAACTTTTTTATTGTCATACATCAGCTGTTACCGTTTTGAACGATGTTGTGATGTTTTTTGAAAGTGAAATTAATGTTTAGCTGTTCATTTACTTCTCTATCTACTGTGTGATATTTGAAACCGCTACCTTCCTCGAATTTGCGCATGCGTCAGGTCGCTTCCGATTTTATCAAAATAGGGGAGATATTGATAAGAGAGATAACGAATGTGAAGGGATTTATTTATTTATTTATTTTTTGTTTTGTTTTGTTTAGTTATTCCCCTTCCTCATCAGTAAAGCAGAAATGCTGCCGCGGTGGGTTTTCTTAATCAAGCTCTCACTCCTTTTTAAAATAGAACCGTTCAACAGTGCTAGTCGCGGCTTTCGAGGTCAGACAGTAGCTAGTTTATATTGAACTATTGAAGGTGCAGAAAAGGTTAAATAAAATAAAATGCTAAAGTGCTGAATTTTAAATGTATTAAAGATAATTTCTCATGTTCTAAGGAATGAAATTTATCACTTTATTTTTTTGCATTGGTCCTACAAACTTTGAATTTCAATATCTTTATCTCATACAAAATAACTATCAAAAACGTTCCTACTCTTTTGAGCATTGATGAATATTAGTACAACTATTGCAAGCGTGATCTTATTGGTTTCACTCCCAAAAGCGTCTTTCCCCTCTCTCTTTTTCTTTCGTGCAATTGACAATAAAAAAAATGAAATTTACACATAAAAAATAGTTTACTTTGTAGTACATGTGTAGTTCATATTTTCTTTCTGTATTTTAAATTCTTTGAATTGTACAATTATATATTTTTTATGTTACTGGTTATACTATATTTTGCAATTTCATTTTAACAGTCATATATAATCAAGCATTACAATACGTTTATGCCATATTTAGCATGTAATCGTCTGATAGCATTTTCTTATTTGTCTTCTAGGGTGATGCAATTACGATAGAACCTTCCAATGTGCCCAATTGTGTTTCGAAAGGAAAATCTGAAGTAAGTATATAAAAATGTTATAAAATTATTTACTACTCTTTGTTCTGGTTTTCCTTTTCGTTTTTCCAATTATTTATTTACCTCTTGCTTTCGAAAACTGAATGAACTGAATATTTTCAGATTCAGGTATTATTCAAAAACACCTAAAGAAAACATGGGAAGGGTAAACCCACCATCGAACGCAGATTAAAATACAGTGAAATAAGCAAAATAAATAATAATTCGTAACTCCATGTTCATTGAATAAGAACAGGAGAATATTGCTGTAAAGGTGCGGAAACTATTTACATTTTTTTTTTGTTAGCAATATCTAAATAACAGTACTAAACGTATGAATGTGTGTGTTCACTTAGGCGTTTTCATCGTCTGGACGATATTTGAATTTGAAGCGATTGTGATCTTTTTCTCTCACTGAAACTAAGCTTCTTTGCAATAGTGTTCTTTCTGCTCTGAAAACCGATCTACAGTTATTTAAATGGCAGGTCAATTCAGTGTGAAAATTCGAAAAAAATTACTTTGCTCTTGTTTAACTTTTTTTTTTACCCTTTTAAAACACATTTTTTTTAAATATCAGGTTATTAAATTGTGGACTATCAAGATACTATTTGACTTTTTTTTTCACTAAAAATTAGCCAGTAAGTTGAATCAGGAGTATTTGAATTTAAATCGGTAGCAGACTTCAGGTTTTACTTAAACTAAGCCAGGGGTCGAAGTAGTCCTATATATCCTATATTTCCTATATTTTTCAAAAAAAGCATCAAAATCGTCCTATATTTCCTATATTTTTCAAAAATGTCCTATATTTCCTATGTTCCCGTTTTATACCAAATATATCTTTTAAAAAGAACGGTAAATAAACTTTCTGACATCGGATTTTTCGCTGAAAGTACGTGCCCAAACGAATTTCAAATTAAAGAAATCAACTGAATAAATTCTGCTACAGGCATCATCTCTCATTGGCTACAGCAATGTGACGTCACTCTATAGTGGGTGGAGTTTCGAGAACTAATGCTGAAGTTGGTTTTAGAATTTTGCATTTGGGGGGGGGGGGGCAACCGCCGTTTGTTTTGTTTTCCATCATGGTTTTCGTTTCCGTTGGTATAATTTTGCGTTCAGTGCATTTTCTGATCGGAATGTTCTAATTTTCTTTTTGCAATCTTTTCTTTTTGTGGAATTTTGGGATCGTGGAATGGTTAGTTCCTTATGATGTTAAAACGTAGTTTGTTGTAATAAGTAGAATTATAATGGCAAAATCACATCGCTTAACAACATTTCGTGTGGAGCTGTTGAACCAGGAGGACATTAATTCTACAAATTTTGGTGCATGGTGCACTAAAGGAAAAGATGATTTTACCGCTTTTTGCCGTTTTTGCAACTGTTCAGTGCCCATAAGCAATAGTGGATTTTCGCAATTGAGGCAGCATGCTAAAACATTCAAGCATAAAGAAAACTCTGAAAAACGTCAGAAGGATCCTTCTCAAGCTCTGTTTGTTCTTAATACAAGTGGTAAAGGGTTCAGTTTAGATATAAAATCTAAGAGCAGTGGAATTAGTACGTGGGTCATGAGTAAGGAAGAAAAAATAAAAATTATCTTTGTTCAAATTTTGTTTAGTTATTTAGTCTATAAAGTACACCTTTTCAAAAATTATTCTTTCAACTACAGGAAAGTCATTATAGATGTAAGGTATTTTGTTGAGGTTTTTTTTAAACAAAATCATTGATAAGAATAACTGAATAATATATGATAAGTATTATTCCTTTTTTCATAGCAAAAATATTCATATAATGTGTCCTATATTTGTCCTATATTTTTTGTGGAAAATGTCCTATATGTGACAAGTCGGTCACTTCTACCCCTGCTAAGCTTCTCTGCAATAGTATTCTTTCTGCTATGAAAACCTATTTACAGTTATTTAAAATACAGTGAAATTCAGTGTGAAAATTGGAAAGAAATTACCTCGCTGTTGTTTGATATTTATTTATTTATTTTTACTCTTTTAAAACACATTTTTTGAAATTCCAAGTAAGTGAATTGTGGATTATCAAGATTCTATTTGACTTAATTTTTCACTGAAAATTACCCAGTAAGTTGAGGCAGGAATATTTGAATTTTGGATACCACACTTTTGGTTTTACTGGAAAGAAGCTACTGCACAATAGTGCTCTTTTTGCTATGAAAACCGATATACAGCTGTCTATACGGCACGAAATTTATTGTTTACATTCGAAAGAGAATTGCTTTGATGTTATACAGTTTTATATTTTCACTCTTTTATTACGGATTTTCCGAAATTCTAGATAAAGAAAATGTGAATTATCAAGATTATATTTGACTTTTGCTTTTTTACTGAAAATTTGTCAGTATGCCACTTTTCTTCTTGGCTTTGTTTCCATGGCGTTCTGGAAAGAAATATGACCCTGCAGTAGAAAGCATGTGGTTATAGCGTTGCAGCCGGTTTGTAGGTTTTAGAAAAGAGGTATTGAGTCATTTGGTCAAAGGATGCAGTCAAAAACATTGGGGAGATATACAAATGATTTACTACGCTAAATCAGGCTTATGTACGCCACTTCAGCTTATTAAAGATGAATTAATTTTTAGTGATAGGAAATGTAATCTCTAATGCATAGCTGTGCCTAGTGATGGCACACTATTTAATTTAAAAAGAGCTAATTATGTTTTCTTTCTGCATTAAAAATCAATACAGTTACCTTTGTCAGACAATGTGATAAAATTGACTCGACCAAAAAAGAAAATTCAAAATTACTTTTTATGCATTACATTGTCTTTGTTTTTTCTGTGCCAATCTTTTTTATTTCGTCCCAATAAGCTACGCTTTTAAGTAAAGTTTATTTCATTAAATCAGCACTCTTTCCATATACCATGTTCGGCTTAACAAAATTATTAATAGATTCATTTTCTTATACATTTACAGTTTTTGAAGCTACCTAAAAAGTCAAGCACGCGAGAGTTTAAATTAATTATTTTCTTCCTTCAAGCTTCAAATAACATTTTTTTAAAAAAAAAATCTTCGGATGGCTAAAACTTAGTTGGCAACATCTGCGTCAAGAGCTAAATCTAGTTAGTTTTCTTTAACATAAAAACATTATTAAATAAATTCAGACTAACAAGATGGATTGGAAAAGCACGATCAAATGGCCCAGCCACCTGTACTTGAGTTGAAAAAATCTTTTAAAAAACACTTAAGTGAAATGAGCATCGATCCCCATATAATTAACATACATTATCGCAGCGGGTGGCTGTTAATTTGATTGAGGTTTTTGTATACATTTTTATTCTTCCGCTTGGCAACGAAAATAACAAACGACGTTTGATGAAATGGCTGTCGTCGAGTTTCCAATCTAGGCTGCACTTTTTTGCAGATTTTGACTTGATTTTCTCTTGTTATTTAAACTGAATCTCTTGAAATGTTGCAATATTTCTTGAAACAATTTTAAATGTAAATTTACCCTTAACCCCTTCAGTCGGAGTAATAAAATAGTTGAGTTTTTTTTTTTTTTTTCATTTGGTAGACAGAGTACTCTGCCGTGGGCAGGTAAACGGAAATATTTTCAGAAATGCGTTTTCGACTTATTTGAAGAAATGTGTGTTGGATTCCATAACGATGGGTAAAAGTTGGAATTGGACGTTTTTTCCCGCCTTTTTTCAGCGGAAACTAAATAAGCAAGCTTGTACAATAGATGACAAAAATGGAAAAAAAAAAACGAAAAATTTGCAGTTACTGCCCTTTACCTGCCCCGGTAGTTCTATGGCAAGGAATATTTTATTGACAAAGTTTCAAGTTTGTAGATGAAAAATTAAAAGAGTTGTGATCTGTGCAATATACCGGACATATATTTTTGAAATAAATAATCCAGATAAAAACCATAAAACATCATACAAATTTCATAAAAATACATTCATAAAAATGTTCTCTAAACAGCAATAAAACATAATATAAGCATTTCAAATGATAATAAAAAAAATATTTTTTTTTTTAACAAAATCACACAAAAACTCGAATATGCGACAAAAATCCAAATTTGCCAGTCCTAATCTTCCAATCCCTATTTGAGAGTGTTTCCCATCCAAAACGAGGAATTCTTTCATAGATAATAAATAAGCAGAATCTAAACAACGAATGAACCTCAGAAAATCAAGTATTTTAACACCATTAATAAATGATTAGCAGCTGTTCGAAGTTTATGTT
This sequence comes from Uloborus diversus, assembly GCF_026930045.1. Lineage (NCBI taxonomy): Eukaryota > Metazoa > Arthropoda > Arachnida > Araneae > Uloboridae > Uloborus > Uloborus diversus. Next base: position 110,867,284 of record NC_072739.1, on the reverse strand, counting down.
CAGTATATTGAACTCCAGGCCTGGAGGGGTTAAACGCCCCCTAATAGTATTTCCATTTAGCAACGTAGCCTTCTAAAATACGATAAATGACAAATTTCATGCTTTGTTTCATGCTCAGTGTAAGTTTTACAATATTCATCAATGTTATCTGATTGAAGAGTTTTATATTTTTTCCCTCAAAAGCCCAATGTTGCAAAATAGTTTTTATCCAAAAGCTATGCTTGGAACAAAATATGTTTTTTTTTTTTTTTTTTTTTTTACCAAAAACTTATTTTAGGAAGGTATAATTGTATGGGAAAAAAATGTCATTTTCGTTTTTTTTTTCTGTCTATTGAATAAAAAGACAGTGTCGGCTTGTCTAGTGAAACAATGAAAACAATGCAAAATTTAACGCCAAAGTATCTTCAAGAAAAATATAACATTAAAGACAGAAATATCAGTTTCATCTTATGCGCATAAAAACTCAATTTGCGTTATAAATAGGTGAAAATACGTAAGCTGTATAATAAAACCGAAACTAAATAACCTGTATTATTTTAGTTCTTATATTTCTTCAAGTATGTTGGAATAACCACTTTTAAACAGGCATTGTTTAAGAATGAATTTATAACATTATCGTCTTGTATTGTCTCAAAATTATATGTATAAGTTAATCCGAAATTTTGTATTCAGATGAAATTCTGCTGCCTAAGTTTATCTATATAAGTGCGGTTTTTTCTGAAAACAAACGTAATTTTACACAAAAAAAAACTTTTTTTAATGTAGTGCCTGCTTGAGTTATTCCCTAGAAAAAATATGAATAAAATCAAACCGCAGACGATTTATAACTATGACGACGAAAATTTCGCTCCCTAGATAAACATTTTTAAAAAATCGTCGTCACGGAAATCTGGAAAATTAGAGCAACATCAACTTTGGTCAAGTGAGCATACTAAGCAATTCGTGATTGTTGAAAAAACGTTACAAAAATAGTGAATAAATATTATTTGAAGCAATTTTTAAAACAATTTGAAAAATGATTACAAAAAGTAAAGTTTCTTGTCTACGAAATGTAGCAGTGCAATTGTGAACGATGAAGATTGCTTTAAAAATAGATTGAAGCTAAATGAAAGTGCTTTGATAAATGTCATAATGAATGAAATTCCCCATCATATTCAAATATTCCCTTCAGAAAAACTATTTTAAGTATCGCACCTTAACTTATGTGAAGGATTTGCTTATTTCCAAAAATCTAATTAACACCACTTTCTAAATTGTATTTAAAAGGGATTAACTTTTAAAGCAATGATTTGTAAAGAGTTTTCAATTTATTTCGGAGAATGTGGATTTATTTCTTCCGAAACAATATCTTATCTTACATTGAAACTTAATTATTTTGACTGACAGCTTTAATTAAATATTGTAAGAACATTGGAATCGCCATTTTTTTCAGACTAATCTCAAAAACCAAGCCCATTTTTAATGAAGCACACTATGTATTCAAGATAAGTAAGAATGCTTAGCTGCGATGCGCCGTAATGGGAATTTCAGAATAATGGGGAAAAAAGTTTTTTTTTTTTTCATCGGTTTTAAGCATGCAGTATGCATTGTATATGTAAATGAAAAGTATGAATATTTCATAGCAAGCGTTTAGTAATGAAAAAATGAACTTTGCATATGCACATGCAGTGGAACCTTGGAAATCCGAGCCCCGGAGATCCAAAATGCCGAAACTCCGAACAGCGTGTTAACTGAATTCCTATAATTAAATTTTTAAATTGTAAAAAAATCAATAATTACGATTCAAAAGCTAAGTTTGCTTTTTGGTGAGAACTACCTTTAGCAAGTGTTTAGACAAACCTGTTCTAGTTGATTTAGAAATTTCTGGCGAATCCCCCCCCCCCCCCTGTACAAAATAAAACAGCAAAAAAATTGCAAATTTATGTGAAACTTTCACTACACATTACAATAAAAAAGAACAGATCAAATTTCGCAGAAATGAAGCTTAGAATTACTTAGAAAGACGACGATAAGAAAGCTTTATCTTCTCTATAGGCCTCTGCAAATTTAAAACTAGCATTTTTAGAAACATAAATTATAAATTATGTTTCTTCCATTGAACTTAAACTTTACGCAAGTTTTATGTTCACATAATTTTCAAATCATAGTAGGGGAATGTGGGGCAAAGTGAAATGGTTAAGATTACTTACTTTTTTCAAGTAACAAATTGGAAATTTGTTTTAAAAATTGCGGCACATAAAGAAAGAATACTATATTTTATAATAATACTTACACTTAAACAGTTTTTTTTTTTTTTTTTTTTTTTTTTTTTATAATCAATTTGTACCTTAAAAAAATTGCGGAAATTTTTCACTCCTTATTTTCGTGGGGCAAATTGAAAAATAAAATATTTTTCTAATGAAATATTTTTATTCGATTGTTAAAGATATTTTGACTAAATAAAGGAGTAAATAAAAGAATAAATGAAGAAACTAAAATAAATTAAACAATAAACGAATAAATAAATACATGAATAAGTTAATACATGAGAAAAAATAAACGAGTGAATAAAATAGCGAATGAAGACGACAGTAAGTGAATAAATGAAGAAATAAAGGAATTTTAAAATGAAAGAATGTGTACGGAACAGCTAATTAACTAATAAGTAAATGATTTTTAAAAATATTAAATAAGTAAATGAAATGGACTACATTTCACTTTGCCCCGCATGCACTTGACTAACAGTACAAAGCCTTTGAAATACAAATAAGCTTATAATATTAAGCAAATAAGTACTGCAGCGTATATTAGTAGGTCTCAATTAATATTTAAAATATTAATAACATTAACTTTATCATTAAATAATAACAAAAATAATTTTGGACTTTCAACATAATATTACAATATGAGTATCAATTTTTGAAAATTGCTTTGATTATCGTATTCTTTGATTTTTAGAGGTAATTTTTTCCTGACTGGAATAGACTACATGTGTTACTACGTAATTTTAATATTATTAGGCAAGTGGAGCTAAAAGCAGAGTAAATATTTGAACATTGCACTTTGCCCCGCTATTTCACCTTGCCCCATATTCCTTTACTGGTTTTAAAAGTTATATTACAAAACAGCACTTAGTAACAAAAACTTCTACTTCAATCATAGGGTGAAAATTTATGTTTGAAACAACTTTTAGAGACGAAGATAAGAAAACTCTATCTCTACTGTAAATTTATTACTGGCATAACAATAGCTTTGAATTATAAGTAACGTAGCTTCAAAGCTCATCATAAGTGTAACGTCTGCATGATTTTCAATACATTGCACGGGCGGTTTATCACTTGGAAAACTGCACTCTTTTTCCTTGCTTTGTATAGCGACCCGACATATTCCCCCTTTATAAAAGCTGTACTATAAAACAATAATTCGTTACAAAAACTTCTACTTCAATCACACGATAAAAACTAGGGTTGGTCTTTACGTTGCTTCCTACAGGAACAAATACATTTGAAATTAATGCCAAAACCCTTCTGTAAATAACTCACAAATTTACTATGGTTCATTACTAATTGTACAGTTCTAGATGAATGTTGCGCAGACGCCAAAGCAGTAAAGGCGCCAGCAGGATTGATACTGTCTTGTCCACTCTTCACTGCGCAATCCAGCAGTGGTATCAATCGAGCGTGCAAAGACAGATGACGCAATTTTTCAGAAATGTAACGGCCGGAAGTTTAAGCTGCGTTGGGTTTCAAAACATCAATTAATTAAGTTAATTAAACTTCTCTGTGGATATAGTTTGAAAAGAAAATGTAATGAAACATAGTTATTAATGCTGTATTTCGAAGTTATCTGCCAAAATAAAATTACAGCATTTTGAAGAACACTTTTGTCGTGAACGTTATTTTTATTGTACAAGCTCGCGAATTCGGTTTCCGTTGAAAAAAAGGCGCATAAAACATGTCTAATTCCAACATTTCCCTATTGTTAGTATTGAATCCACCACACATTTCTGCAAATATCTCAAAAACTCATTTTTGCAGATACTGCCGTTTACCTGCACACGGCAGAATAGTGTGTCAACTTACTTATCCCCGTATAAAACTCTTATATTTCCAGATGAGACTGTATAACGAATACATCCATATTAAGGTAGTACCTACGCTCCCAAATAAATAATATTCAATAAGGAGCTTGTATGTCCTCTTTCGAAAAAATAGTGTCAGCAGAAGTGAAAAGTCGAAATTGCCAAATATTCAGTTGCCTAGGTGTAGTACTCACCTCATGATATTTCTGCGTATTCTGTAAGTTTTGAAGATGAAAAAAAAAAAAAGATGGTGGAAGATTTATTCAAGAGCTTAATTAAGAATATCCCCTAGTTACAGAAAATAGTTCTTTCAATAACTGCTATTAATTTCCCCTCGAGTCAATAAATCGCACGAACGTGGATACGGAAATCCGGGATATTTTTTTTAACCAAGGTTTTGTTAAAAGAGAGAAAAAAATCTTTAATCAAGCTTAAAACATTTTCTCGACGGTAAGCATCGACGCATGCGCAGAAGGCCAGCCATCTTTTTCCGCGGCATTAGTCAGCGCAGAGATCAAAAATAAATTACTAGTTTCTCAAAAAGTTTTTCTTCATTCTTGGTTATTTTTTTTTTTTTTATCTTATGCTCCTTCACGATTCCTTCTTTATAAAAGATTTCAGTTAAAAAAAACTTTTTAAAAAATCCATTTTCTTATCTCGGTCCTTACAGCGGCCACGCTTCAAAGGAAGAACCGAATGGGGTATTTTTTCACTTATAAGGAATGGAGATAGTTCGAAAAAAAGAACATCTAAAGACCAGAGTAAGAGCACTATTATGTTAAAAGAAACGCAAGTCAGGAGGGTGTGAAAACTTTTTCCGGGATAGCTATTTTTTTCTTATGAGTCGTTAATACATTGGTTCTTAACAACATTTTTTGAGATGGACAACTGGTCGTATATAACGGTTTTTAGTACTGCCTTCAGCCATATAGAATCCAAGTTTTCAAAAGTTTGTTTCCAAAGGGGACTCAAGGTGAAAGTCATCACCGGAACTCAGGAGGAAACGTAGGTCACATACATAACTTTTGAGCAGTATCATAAAAGTTGGAGGAGAAATTGATATTGATCAAGAGGAAAGGAAAGCATTGTAGAAAAGTTAGAAAACAGAAAAAAATGTGAATTGTGTAAAATGTGTTAGTTTCTTTTATCGTCATTTTAGACTGGGGAAAATGGTAGATATTATGAAAAATCAATTACAAAAAAGTATTTTGGACAATCATTTGTATGAAAAATTTCATCATCTTCATTCATGTAAAAACCTTTGTGACAGCCACTTGTTTGATTTCTGACAAACAATTGTGAAGAAATCATTTTGACTCCAACGTTTTTCATAAGTTTCTGATCCGTAATCAAGTTATGGTTCTAGCTTCTGTTTTTCAAAATAATTGTTGGGATCACAGCTTGTCTGAATCAGCTCCTCTGACCATAATTTGTCTGAAAGATCTTTCTTATTGATGTTTGTCTGAAAGAAAAAAGTACTTATAAAAATCTTTATAACCACCACTTAACTGATTTCTGGCTAACGTTTTTTTAATTCTGATCGGTATTAAAGTGAAATTTTTTTGATCGGTAATCAAACTATGCTTTTTGATTGAGTTTCAAAAAAAAAAATCGCAGCTTGCCCGAACAATTCTTCTGATCATCATTTTGCTGAAACACCTTTCTTATCAGTTTTCGTCCAAAAAATTTGGTTTACCGTTGGGTGTCTAGAAAAAAAATGGTTCTTTCTGTCCGTATTTTGTTTCATAAATTCCGTATTTTGTCCGTATTTTGTTCCTGATCGCTAAGTTTCTGAAAATTTTTTATCGTTTCAGTTTGCCCTAATAAATCTTTCTGACTAGTAATCGCGTGCGAAAATCTTTTTCTGACTGGTCAGCATCGGTAAACACAATTGTATAAATTTGCGTCACCGGACGCAATAGTTAGGAAAAGTGTTTGTCATGTTAGAAGAAAAAAATGCAAGAATTGTTTTGACCACCCATGAAAGTAAATTCTGCCGGAGCTAATGATAAATACAACCATATATTTTTGCTTCTATTGCCACATTTTGTAGATAATGGTCACGTTAGAAAAAAAAACACGATAGGTTATACTTCAAAGTGTGTACTAGTTTATAAAATACAATGCTATAGTTTTGCATCTACTGCCGTTTAAATTGTAGAAAAAAGTGTTTGTAACGATTAAAAAATAACATTGGGTCACACTTCAAACTGTGGATCAGAATCAATAGATACAATGGTACGATATTGCACTTACTGATGTGTTAAGTGTAGAAAAGAGTTTGTCATGTTGGAAAAAACCATTGAGTTACACTTCAAACGCTGAACCAGAATCAATAGATGCAATAGTATGATTTTTATGTGCTGCAGAATTAATTGCAGAAAAGCGTTTGACGTGTCAGAAAAAAAAAATCTTTTTATACTTCTAACTCATTTCCAGAATCAACAGACACAATGATATGATTTTGCATACACTGCCGTATTAGTACAGAATAGTGTTTGTCATGTTAAAAAAAAACATTAGGTACACTAGGTAATACGTTAAACTAAAATTCTGAATCAGTTAGTACAGAAAGATAAATTTGCATTTAGTACCACATTAATGTAGAAGAGTGTTTGTCAAGTAACAACAAATAAAGATACTCTGGGTAATACTTCTAACTATGATTCAAAATCGGTAAACAGAATAAATTCATATCTATTTCCGCATTTCGTCTTTTCGTCTATCTCACTCTCTCATTATGATGCAAATAAATTTTCTCAAAAATCATTAATTTACTAGAAAAATAAAATTAAAATGCTCTTACTAACGATAAGCCGCATGTAAAATGCAATCATAACGCAAAGTACACCAAAATTCGCATTCTAAGTTACTCAGTAATGTGTTTGTCAGTGCTCGTTGATAGTCATGTTACCGTTTCACATAACTGCTCTGAGCATTAGGACGATATGTTTGATTGCTATTTGCATTATCGATTGAGAGTGAAATTAATATTTTGCCATTTGTAAATTCCTAATGGGACAGGAAATGAATATTGATTAGTGATTCGGGAAATTTTTCGTAATGACATTTTAATTAGAAATAGTTATGTTCATCTTTTACGTAATATTCTCGAAATTGCGCTTGAAAGTGGGTATTTAAAACTAAGCACTGATTTATTATTGAGTTATGTTTATCGTGACATACGAATAACGTTCGAAACGTATGCTAATGTAAAATTATTTACAGTAGTATTGAAAAATTTAAAGAGCATGAGAAAAAGCGATTAATTCACAAGATTTAACTATGATAATTAGTCGCTTTAGCGGTTTTGTGCAAAAAGTATTGAATTAGAAATAAATTTGCTCTTAGGATAGATGACGATGTATGCTTTTAAATTATATCAACACATGACCTGAACAATTTCTTTTACATTAGCGATATCTACCAATGGCTTGTCTTACATACCCGACTGAAAAACAAAGTATTTGCAGCATATTTCACATTAAAAAATAAGGCCTCATTTTTTTCAATGCTGTTTCTTCCTGCATTAATCCTGATCTTTCTTTATGTTTTCTATGAGACATGTTTACAATATCTTAAGATCGTTAAGTTTACTTTAATTAATGGTTTGTCAGTTTGATGGTGAATGAGCTAGTTTAATGTTTTAATGATTAATCATGTTAGCCTTTTTTACTCAAAGAGGTTCATTATTGAATGTTACAAAAATGAAACAGTGACCATCTATATTTATCCTTATTGTATCAAGTTAGAAGTAAATTTCCTTTTTGGATAGATGACGGTGTGTGCTTTAAATTACCTTAACCTGATCTGAGCAATTTGTTTTTATATTAGCGATATCCAAACTTGTATTACATCCAAGACTAAAAAAATAAATATGTGCTACAAAATATTTCACATTAAAATTGGAATATTTTTTTCAATGCCATGTTCTTCTGCTACAATTTCTGATACGTATTTTATAGTATACTTTTTCTATTAAAAATACCTACCATATGTGAACAATAAAGGTTAGTTTAACTAATGAATTAGCAAGTTTAGTGATTTAATGAGTTACCTCTTGTTTGCCCTTTAGATTCAGAGAGAAAGAAAATCAGAGATTCAATACTAAATGTTACAAAATAAAACAGTAGCCATCTATTCTTATCCTTATTGTATCTTTTCAAAACAAATCATTTAATGGTCTTTCTTATTAGTGCTATTAATTCTCAGCTGGACTGGAAAGCACAAGCGCTGTCAATAGTTCAAATATCCTCACACAGCTGGCGTTAGCTTGGAATCGATGCCATTGTTGATTATAGACGCCATGACAAGAAAAACTGAAAGCGATATCAACTGACCATCTAAATTAAGAAAAATCATCCTTCTATCGATTAAAGATACGAAAAAGTATTTTTCCTTTTGCCTTAAAAAAAAATCGTAACTAAACTTGATCAGAACTATCATATCATTTTCTTTCGGCTTCATATCGATTAGTGAGAGAAAGAGAATGGTACTCCAAAGAAAGAATTATCGAAACTTGAAGATAACACTCCGGCGATTCTTTTTTCTGTACTCACCATCAGTCAGTGCGAGGCAAGATAGAAAAACTCGAATTTCAAAGAAAGATTTGAAGTATAATGTTGAAAAAGAAAGACTGATGTATTTCGCAGGAAACGAAGATTGCTTTATGAAATTCTATTATTTTTTCATTGTAAAGGTAATTAGCAGGAGTTTTTCATTAAACCTATTGTTGACTTTAATTTCATCAAATTTGTCTTCATTTTTTTAAATAATAACCCTTTTGTCGACATCCAGATGTAAAAGTCTTACGCTTTAAAGCATTAATTTGCAATGAAAATTTCTTCTAGGTGTATCGAAGTTAGTGAGAAACTCTTCTTCTGATGGGCTTAAAAATGTGTCCGTGATACGGAAGTAGCCAAATATAAAAAATGTAAGAGAAATAATAGCTATGTGGGGAAAATCAAGCTATATTTCTACCTTTGTAAATAATCTAAACAAACTATAGGAGCAGAGAGGAATTACTTTGAAGCGATAATTTAATGAGGAGCGCTATAGCGCCAAGTATAGGACACATATGCCTCTTCAATCGAATATATGAACTGTGATTTTTCAGGATGGAATGATTACAGTCCATACTGCCATTGGAAATTGAAAAAATAATAATGAATTATAACAGTCCATGCATGAACAATGAACATGCGATCAGTATTAAGACTTAGGCATTATTTAATTATGTATTAACAGTGACCATTTTCGCAATAATAAATGAGTTCAAAAATTAAATGTATTAACGTCTGTCTCATAATTTAGATATAAAATTGCTTTTGTATTTTTTTTTTTTTTTTTTTTTTTGTTTAATTTTTTCTTCGAAAGATAACTTTTTCTCCATTACACCTATTAAATATCACAGGGTCATAATTGAAACCAACCATCCTCATATATATATATATATATATATATATATATATAATAGCGAATTCAATGATCGAGTAACGCTCCTGACGTCACCAACAATGAAACTTACGCCATGGCATGATAATTTGATAATTTTTTTTTGTTAACGTTTGATCATGGCCGCACTTGATTCGCTTACGCTTTACGGGCCTAGACAATTTATGGCTTTTCTGTGTTAAACCGATGCGACTAGTATAAATATATTTATGAATAGTGCAAATAAACTACATAACGCATTTTCAAGGAGCTAACAACAGATATATAGAATAAGAATTCGTAGCACCTCGGAAACTTTTCTTCCCCGTAATAAAGACGGATATTTTCCAGGTCTCAAACTGTCCAATCATAAAATTCCTTTCAACGAAGTGTCCCGGGAAAATATAATCCAAAACCCTCCTGTATGCATTGAGGACTGAAAATACCTTCGCCCAAGTCCGTATCAAGCCCGTGATTTGTCATCGTTGTGGGAGACCACATATCACCCACTCACCACAGTTAAACTGATTTAGAGTGATAGTGGAGAGCTCGCCTGGGAAGGATTTGTTTTTGTAGTTTTCTTTCCTTGTTTTCCGCACCAGAAACTATGGCGATGTTATTAGGTTTCTCCTCCGCATTTTGCCGCTTTAGGTAAAATGAAAAATTGCGGCTCTGATTCCTTGTATGGTATTTTTTACGCTCTGCTGTTTGTGGTTATGTTACACTTAAATCAAAAATGTTTTCTCTCGAACAGATTAAGCAACATGGCCTGATTTCGCTCTGAAATATGTTGTTAATAAATTGCCGTTGGGATTTATTATAAGTTGCGTTTGGGAAGAACATGCTCCTTTCTGTAATGGATTTTGTATCAAAAGTGATATTTCTCGTCGCTCATGTTTTTCGTCGATTTTTCACGGCCGGCACCTTAACAAGAACATGGAAAGCCCGATTTTTATTTTTAGATAGATTCCTCGTAATTGAATTGAGGATATTGTTGGTAATATTGTTCAAATCGTAATCTATGTTCGGAAAACGGATATAAATATATATAGAGAGAGACCAACACAAATGGTTAGGAACCAGGATAAAGCTTTAGGCGCCAGATTAATTTTATTTCTTAGAGTTAATGGTTAAAATTTAGTGTAACATAGCATGTAAACTATTCTTGTCGCCAAGTAGTTATCCATGTACAGGTAATTATCAAAATAATGGAAACACCTGTGAATAAAAGTGACATATTTGAATGTGCTTCGCACGTAATAAAGAATAAAACTAGATATCTGTTTTTGTTTTCATAAATAGCAATGGACACATTCTGGTAGTATATGGTGGATTAACCGAAGTTCTGGGCGTCTTGGATTTTTTTCAAGTGCGTAAAATATCGGACCTCTAAAATTTTAAAAGAGGCCAAATTGTTAGAGCGCGTCTAGCTGAAGCAAGTGTAACTGAAACATCTCATTTTTTGGTGTTTCTAGAGGTACAGTATCTAAAGTATCTAATACATGCAGCGCGGTAAGACAAGCTCGGCAAAGCAAAATAGTGGACGGAAAGAGAAGCTTAGTGAAAGAAACCGACGGTATTGAAGAGGATTGTAATGCATAAAAAGCGAACAATATCAGCAAAAATGACCAGAGAACTCAATCACCATCTGGATTCACCAGTGTGAGTGATTGGAGTCAGAAGGCACCTTTATCAACAGAACATTTTTGGCAGAGTAGCGATTCCCAACACTTGTCACAGAGTGTTTCCATTATTTTGATAACTACCTGTATGTTGTCACACTTTGTTCCACAAATTTTACCCTCCCCCCCCCCCATCCTCCTTTCGTCACGCTTCATTTTACCCTCTCCCGTTGTCGCATGTTGACGCTGCTTTTCATAAGCATATTGTTACGAAAAAAAGGTGTGACGTCACACTTCTTGTTTCCCCCTCTATCCTCCTTGTCACAAAATGTCGGAATTTCAGGATCCCCCTTCTCCTTCAAAGCATGACATCATTTGTTGACAACCTCCACGGTATTTTTTAGCTATCCCGGATTGGTCGGGCCCTGTATATTTATGTAGTGTATTGGCTTTTGTTGGATATCGTTTCATCCATAAGCTCACTTCTTTTGCATTTAAAAAGGCGTTCCTTGTAACGACAAACCACGTGTCTGCAGTAATCTGCAACTTTGCACAATTAAATGTTGTTATACCTTATTTTACCCTGCATATACGATGTTGATTTATTAAAAATTCTCTCCAGATGTATAATGTGTCTATATATAAAGGGAAAATCTCATTACATTACTCCCTTTAATACTACACTTTACAGATCCAACACTCGACGTATTCTACCTTGGGCAGGTAAAGGGCTGTAACTAAACTTTTCATCATTCATTTTTTTGCGTTTTTGTCATCCTATAGTTCAGTATTATTAGTATTGAATCCAAAACTCGTTTATTCAAATGTCTCGAATATTCATTTCTGCAGCGACTGCCGTTTACTTTCCCACGGTAGAAGATGCAATGATAGTTGTTTCTAATATTTAAATATTTAATTTCATAAAGGAAATATTAAATGTGAATGCTCCCATAAATTTTTCAGCAAAAAAAAAACCCCAAACTCTTTTTTTTTTTTTTTAATGACGGAATTAGGCTTCAAGGCTTCAATACTAAACAACAAAAGGTGCTTCCAAAGCATGAAACATTCATGAAAGGAGTAACTACATAAATATATACTCATTTTCTTTGAAATTCAGTTCATTGCTGCGATTAAACCCACGGGCACTATGAAAGTCAGTTATTTTTAACGTCCTTGTCTGATTTAAAATATGTAGAGCTTCATCAATAATTCAAGCGAAAGAATAAAATGTCTGGCTAAAATTCTTCATAATGCAAACAATATTTAATGAAGAGTAAAAACGCAATTTCTCGCACCAGGTATTCCTAATGATGTTCTTAAATTCCCAACGACAGAAAAATTTTCAAAAATGAAACATTTTTAAATCTAAAAACTTTTCTTAATGAATCTCGTTAGCGATGTAGCGTGTGCAAACACTATCGAATCTTCGAAACGCTCCATTTCCCGAGTTCTAAATGTTCCTTTTGGTCTTAATATTCGAATCAAGATTAACTGTTGTAAAAATTTCTTCCACTTGGGATCGTATATCAGAGTTTTATGTAATTATTTGTGTTTCTCATTTGAAGGCTTCAACAAAACGCAAAAAAGTAATTGCATCAATTCGACAAAGAAGAAATTAACCGAATAAAAACATTAGAACCTGCCATTTGTTACGTTAATAATCAGTTTTATCCGTCCTGAAATATTTCGAACACTTGGGATTCGTTACTAGATCTTAAATGGCCATCTATTTGTTTTGATCAAATTTTTGCTTCGACAACATCCAACACAAACTTGGAAATATATCCCAAGTTTCTGGCAGGGCCGTTTTCGGATCTTAACAGTTATTAGATTTTCTTATTAATTAAGTGGATGGGTTCTTGTTCCTCTGTGCTTTTAATTAATCTAATTTCTAGTTAGCACCAAGAAAACTCGATTTCGAAGGGGTAAAAAAGAAAAGCAACTTTGTTTGGCTGCTTTAATTGCAACATTTTGCTTTTGAATCCATTGCTGACTTAGTTTCCCGAATGTCTTAATTACAATAAGAAGAAATTTCTTACTTTTAAAAAGAAGAATAAATAAGTACGCTATTAATATCGAAAAAGTAATTTTCTGAACTGGGTCTTATTAATTATTAATGCTATTAAGAAAACATAACAAAACTATCCAATAAATCTTCTGCTACTGTTGAGTAGTTAAATCAGTGAAAAAAGTACCTTTTATTGTGTATTACTTCTCTTACAAAGCATTTGATTGTCTTATGTGGCGTATGATCTTTTAGTGTCTAAAGATAACTCAAAATATGTGCTTTTATTTATTAGTAATGTTATTAAGAAAACATTACCTGAACTATCCAATAAATTTAATTTTCTTTCCAACATATTATTGAGTAGTAAAATCAGTGAAAAAAGTATATTTATTGTACTCCTATATTACTTCTTTTATAAAGCACTTGCCTGTCTTATATGACGCATGACCTACTAGTATCTGAATATAGCTGAAAATAATTAGTTAAAATAAATCTTTCAGAATATATTTCGGTCATTATGCAGATGGAAATATATTTGCATTGAATGGAAATGAACTTAAAAAATAGGTAATTAGAGTTAATGTAACAGTTTTGTTCATTTCCAAAGAAAATTTTTTCATACTATATGTTTGTAATGTATCCGTAGGTACATGTTTTGAAATTTATTTAGATGATTTCCCAAATTATTCGAGCAATGAATCAGAGGATATTTTGTAGAAAAATTTATATATTTCCAAACCCATGTACTACATTTTACAAACGTATATATATATATATATATATATATATATATATATATATATATATATATATATATATATAATATATATATATATATATATATATATATATATATATATTTCCTTTCATTATACTTTTTATTCTACTTTTCTTTCAGTTCTCTCAAGTTTGCCTGATTCCCATGCGTATTTTAAAGTTTCTTGTGATGTTTTATAAAAATAGGCTATTTTTATGCTACTAATAGCTATATTTAGATACTAGTGAATCATACGTCACATAAGACAGGCAAGTGCTTTGTAAGAGAAGTAATATGCGAGTGCAATAAATATACTTTTTTCACTGATTTTACTACTCAATAATATGTTGGAAAGAAAATTAACTTTATTGGATAGTTCAGATAGTGTTTTCTTAATAACATTAATAATAAATAAAATAATATGTAAAAATATTTCATATCACATTATCCCATAAGCTTTTCCTTTCTGTCGTGCTATTAGAAGATCCTCTTTTAGTTTTTTGTTTTTTTTCCTGCACTTTGTACATTTATATAAACATTTCATGCAAAGTCGCTTTCATTTTTTTCTTCAGTACTGCATTATTTATACCTTTTATACTTTTAACGGATGATTTTCATTCTTTCTAATCACCAAGATATTGTGTGGCAATGTTGCTGCTACAACGTGTATAGATTTTTATTGACTAATTTATTACTTTTTATTTTTCCACAACATTAACAAACTTCATTATGTGCATAATCAAGTCGCTTTGATTGTTCGCTAAATTAAATATTTTTTTTCATATATTTAATTGTATAAAATGTGGAATTTTCATAGTTCCTAATCAAAGAATTATTTTATGCCGTATGGTGCTTTAAAGCTCCTAAATTTCATTTTACCAGTACATTTTATCTTTTATCATTTTAATGCACTTTTTCCAGATACTCAAGAGAATTTAAAAGTCTCTTTTTTGAAAGAAATACATTTTCGTATATTATTCATAATAATTCACATTCTTCTGCATCTTAACTACTAGGATGTTTTAAAATAATATTTTCATACGTTAGTGTTTCTTTGATTTGTAAAATTTTTTTGCGTAAAGGTTATAGTTGACTTCGTTTCTTACTAAACATTACATTTTTATAAAGTTTCTACTCTTACGCATAATTAATTTTGGTCTACTTAATTCAAAATTTTTTACTATTGCTAGCTGAGAGAATATTTTTAACCGTATAACTATTTCAAGACTCGAATATCTTGTTTCACTTATTTTCTTTCATTTGCCTATCAATGTTAAATTTTCATTGGAATTTAAAAATCCCTTTGTTTAATAATACTTTAGAACCTTATTGTGTCATATTGCGCTAGAGGTTCTGCACCTCTAGGTACAGAATTACTGAAGGGAAGCTGCCTTCTTGGAAGACTTCCTAGGTAGTGCTCACCACCATCCCCCCCCCCCCCAGTTCGCACCACTTGTAAAGGATCGAAGGAAAAGTGGAATGCGATCAAAGAACACTATTAGTAAAAGAAAATCACTGATTTGCATTAATTTTCAGAGAACTTTAAACACGTGGTTCGGTCCTAGAAAGAACCTCAAATCAGCGACTTCAATGCTGAAATTAAAACCCAGAACCTTTCTGATTTTTTTAGTCAAACTTTTTGCGCTGGAGTCGAGTTGTGCCTAAAATATTGTCAATTGCAAACACGTTGCATTGCATGTAGTACCATTAAAGTTTTGATGTGTTAACTTTTTTTTAATTAATCTATTTCTCTCTTTATTTATTTATTTTTGACTTGATATTGCTAGTTCATTTATATTTAAATCATCTTATATTTTTATAAAACGTAACGTTCTATTATGTAAATTCTATTAAGTAAAAGTTATGAATTCGGATAATTTTTTATCACATTTGTATTTACATGTTATAGTTTTTGTGGTTCCTTTTTTATATATATACATAAATAGGGGCTGAAATTTTAGGTACGAGGGTAAAATGTCTACCAAAATCACTCAGATTTTTCTTTTTTAAAAAAGGGGTTTTTTTTGCCTTTTTTTTCCAATTTGTGTGTATGCTTATAGATGTTACTAAGAAAAAATGGTTGGAAGGGATGCGTACATACGTTGTTTCTGATGGATAATTTTCCGTAGCTGTCTCTAAAATAAAAGTTTCGTAACCCGATTTTTTTTACCCTCAACTTTTCTTTACTTTCGTTCACAGTTCGTTTCGTGCATCTATGTTGTGCAATGTACAATATTTTTTCATCCCTAACAGGAATCACAATTTCATATTTAAACTTTTCTTCTTTAATCTCTAAATGGCACAAGAGTGTTTATTAACATTCATTAAGCTCAAACAGATTTGATTTCTCTATCTGGAAAGTATTAAAAATTTTGTTTGAAGTAAACGAAATCATTATTTAAGTTGTATTGTTGTTTCTTTATGACTCATTACTTTTGTAATAAATTAGAAATAAAATTTCATCTATCGACATTGAAAAATTAATTCACAAAACTCTTACTTCTTTTTGTATAAAGATACTGGTGAATGTGGAAAATATCTAAAATGATTAAAAATGCTGTAAAATGAGAAGATACCTGATGACAAATCAGCCAACTTCAGTGGAGTAACAACAGTTCATCACTAAAAACTAAACCAAACTGCATTTTTACCGACGTTTCACATGCGTCGCCTTTTTGAAAGCCTACTTACTACATTAAATACTTCTGTAATTTAACATTGGAGAAATATGTTACTAATTTAGAAAGTAAACGTTTTTTTTTTTTTTTTTTTTGTTAAACTAAAAGCCAATTTCAATTAATTTCCCTACGTAATGAATGTATTCTTTTCCATATCAAATTACAAGAGTTGGAATATTCATTTGCATTTAATTAAATGTTTCCGAGTCTAACGATCATACATCACACATACACTAAGTACATTTTTTAATAATACTTTTTAACTAAGTAGTTTTAATTAGATTTTTTTAATTATAAGAACGACGACTAACTTGAACCTTTAATTAACGATATGCGTTGACAAAAATAAGGAACGTTAAAATGCATGCATGGATTCAATTCCTTTAGTGATATGTTTGCTATCTTTATATGGACGGGTTAGAATGATAGTGGCATAAGTAAAAATTTTTATAAATTGAGTTAGGGGTGGATTTAGGTTCTTCTTTTGTCCCTCTATTAACTGTACCGTGCAAAAAAGTACTGAAATATATTGCCAATTAAAGCACAACAAAATTGTCCATTTACCGAAACGGTTGTTCAAGTGAGAATGACAGTGGCGTAAGTAAGAAATTTTACAAGTTGAGTTAAGCGTGGATTTGGGTTTCTCTTTAGTTACTCTATTAAGTGTAATAACTGTGCAAAAAAGTACCAAACTGTATTGCCAATTAAGGGCACACGAAAAATGTCCATTAACCGAAACTGCTGTTCAAGTGAGAATGACAGTGGCATAAGACAAAAATTTTGCAAATTGTGTTAAGCGTGGATTTGGGTTCTTCTTTAGTCTATCTGTGTACCAATTGTGCAAAAAAGTACTAAAATATATTGCCAATTAAAGCACAACAAAATTTTCCATTTACCGAAACGGTTGTTCAAGTGAGAATGACAGTGGCATAAGTAAGAAATTTTACAAGTTGAGTTAAGCGTGGATATTGGTTCTCTTTAGTTACTCTATTAAGTGTAATAATTGTGGAAAAAAGTGCCAAACCGTATTGCCAATTAAGGGTACACGAAAAATGTCCATTAACCGAAACTGTTGTTCAAGTCAGAATGACAGTGGCATAAGACAAAAATTTTGCAAATTGTGTTAAGCGTGGATTTGGGTTCTTCTTTAATCTATCTGTGTACCAATTGTGCAAAAAAAAGTACTAAAATATATTGCCAATTAAGGGCACAACAAAATTGCCTCTTTACGGAATCTATTTTTTAAGTGACAATGATACTGGCATGAGTCAAAAATTTTACAAATTGAGTTAAGCGGGGATTTAGGTTCCTCTTTAGTTCCTTTATTAAGTGTACCAATAGTGCAAAAAAGTGCTAGAATATATTGCTAATTAAGGGCCCACCGAAATTGTCCATTTGCCGAAATTGTTGTTTAGGTGAGAATGACATTGGCTTGAGTAAAAAAGTTTAAAAATTGAGTTATTCGTGGAAGTGGGATCCTCTTTAGTCCCTCTATTAAGTCCATCAATTGTGCAAAAAAGTACTAAAATATATTGCCGAATAAGGGCATAAGAAAATTGTCCATTAACCGAAATTGTTGTTCACGTGAGAATGACAGTGGCATAAGTCAGTTTCCATGCCGCTCATTGGGCCAGAATTTTCTGCTTGTGGAAAGCAGGGCGGATGCAAAGTAGCATGTGAGGAGGTGTACCATTCAAGGATGACACCTCCATGTATGTGTCCATTCTTTAGTAGAAATGAAATATGTGCTGTTTATATGGATAACTGGGATTTTCTTCCTGAAGAATTTCAAATAAAATAATTCGATTTGAACTGAGGATTCTTCGAACAGTTCAAAGAACAAGAAAAGGAGCGATTTTAAATTCTACGAGAATAGTGTAATTCATTATCCTTATCAAACAGTTTGTTTCTCTTCGGGTAAATGTTTAGACAGTGGATGTATGTGCATTAAAGTATTCGAATTCCTGGTATAGTGAAACCTGTGTAAGTTGACCACTTGCAGTGCCCTACTTTAGTGGTCAACTTAAACAGGTGGTCAATTTATAGAGGTTGAAATATATGATATAGAACTAATTCTGTGCCTAAAAATAGCGGTCAACTTAGAGAGGTGGTCAACTTACTAGGGTGGTCAACTTTACAGGTTTTACTGTAATCCGGGATGACACCGGTTTTGATTCGATCGTATTTGCGAGGTTCCAATGCATAGCCAATTGAGACATATTTGAAAAATTCAAGATGGCATCTGAATAAGCAAAGTTATAAGGCGCTGAATGCAGCTTAACGTATTTGAATCATGCGTCAAATTAAGATTGTTATCGGAATCATCATTACAAAAGGTGGTAATATCTACTGATAATTATAACTTTTAATAAAAGTTTACGTAAAATTAAATAAAAAATTTCACTAAACCATGATAATTCCTCAAATTTGTACAGTTAAAAAGTAACCACTGTTACAAGATCTATTTCTGTATCTTTATAATTATTAGCTTGTTATATTTTATCAAATATAAAAACTGGTGGAAATTTTTTTAACGTATAGTCATTAAATTCATTATTGGAAATAATTTTTGAGCACTGTATTATGTGTGTAGAAATCTATTTAATAGTAATGCATTAGTTCCTAAAATTGTATCCATCTTTTTCAGCACTATGACTGCAGGAATCACATTAGAGTCATCCAGCCAATAGGAGATGGAAGTCGTCTCTACATCTGCGGAACGAATGCCCACAATCCTCTAGATTACGTCATTGGGGTGCGATGTTTTTAATTAATTCAACAGAATGGTTGACGGCCTACTATAATTGAACCACTTGTTGCTCTAGATCCTTACAGAACTTTTATTGTTGAAAGAATTGCTTTTTACACTTCTGTTAAGTTTTGTCAATTTATTTTTTTTATTTACACTATAACGTAATTTATTTTATTCATTTTTCCCTTCATCTAAAATAAAAATCACATTATATTTTTTGAATTTTTGTCAGAATTATATAAACGCTTAATTTGATATCTATAAGTTTATCTTCATGTTATACGATTAAAAATTGATGACCAGTATCCCTTATTAATAAGTTTCTCTCTTCATGTCTAATAATCGTAATAACTTGAAAATCATAATATGACTGGTGAAAATTTCTTCTTTATTTGAAAGGTTTCCCGTAAAGTTTGGCGTATTCAAATAGTGTGATATTTAAATATATGTGAGAAAAATCTTCAACATTAATTCAGCGATGGAAATTGAGCGCTTTAAAATACATTGACATTTAAGTCTGGCAGATGAAATGATTTCACTGGAATCAGTTGAAAATTAAAAGTAACAAACTGCACCTTTTTGTAAAAGTAGGTGGATCTCCTGTACCCTGCATTTGAATCGTTGGGCAACAGCCGTTGACATTCAAATTGTACAACTGATCTACTTTTAATGAAAACAAGAAATAATACCATGCGCGAAACGTTCATTTGTTGCGTAGACCCAATACCGTTCGTAAACTGTTTGTAGAAGGAGTAAGAGCTTAACAAAACAACATACATCTTTTATGATTTGCATAAAACTAGTCGCAACAACAACAACAACAACATAAAAAACACTTTTCAAGCATTAAAAACTACCTTTGACATGCCAGCAGAAACAGCAACTCTTAATTAAAGAAAACATTTAGCCGACTCTAAAAATTGTTATAATAATGTCAAAAAAAGTGAAGGTGCTTTTAAAAATTCTACCTAACATGGAAAAAAATGACGCTTCTAATTTCATTCTTTGAATTTAAAAAAAAAGAAAGGTTTATTGTTGTGAAAAACATTCAAGCAACTTAGTTTATATTTTAATGAGTTATTAAGATGCATATAGAGGCCTTCGTGAAAGTTACATTTTAATTTAAAGAAGCAGTAATTAAAGCAAGAATTTTTGAGGCGAAAAATAAATAAAAAGTAAGTTTGCAAAAATGACACTGTTATTCTTTTTTTCTTGTTGTTTTCGAGCAGAAAATGTGAAAGTTAATAAAGCTGTGCCAATTATCGTCTGCAATTTGCTGGAAACTCTACACGTAATCATTGATCGAGCTGATGATTATCATTCATTTCATCATTTTTTAAAGAGCTCGTAGTCATTAAAAACTAATCAAGACCAGTTCAAAGCTCTGAAAATAATTCAAAAGTTTTAAATTAGTCTTCTACTTCGAAAGGAAAATGTTAGGACAAGGTATGAAAAAATTATAATGAAACGAAAAAATTTTATTCATTTTTAGATTTATACTTTTGGAATTTTTACTACTTTCTTTTTAGTATTCATACAACAATAGTGCAAAATTACTCGTAATTCCCTTAGCGATAAGTAACTTCCTTATTTAGAACTGTGTAAAAGCATAAATAGACTGATGGCGCATGAAATTTTCTTAGACATAGTTTTAAATTTGGTAATATATTTAACTCAGACAGATTGTTCTGCGGTGTCGGATTTGGTTAAGTTACGTATGTGTATTGAGTAAATTATTTAAAAAATTTTAATACAAAAAAATTCATTTGATTCACGGTGTACTAATTTAATTGAATGTCCTAATCGAATCCTAAAGAAAATGCAGTCAATTTGGGAAAAGAAACCCATTTTTTGTTTTTTTTTATATTTTTGTTAAGATCTGAGTTTGATAAGTTATCACTGCTAAGGAACAAAGAAATGAATTGATTTCAAGTGTACACTTTCAATTTACCATCTTTTATTCTTTTTTCTATCCCCCCTCCCCCTTTTCAAGCTCTTAATTTAGCAACGCAGGTCGATGCGTGCTACGACTACTATGTACTTACACTTCGAATTGTCATTCATTTAGTAACAGGTATTGCGTAATGTAGGAAAAGTACACGATTGATTGTCAACCATTGATCATTTCAATAAAGCATTCCCGGTCTACAAAGCATCTTACACAAAGATCTAGACTAGGAATTTTGATTAGTAGCCACTGGCTAACAGAATCACAAAAAATGGTAGCCACTTTTGATTTTTGGTAACCATTTTTTTTATACATATTCAACGAAAAAAATAAGTAATCTTAAGGGAGTTTACTCCGAATTACGTTGCCAGGAAGGAGTCGACTTATGAGCTGAACGCCTCATGATGGGAAGCGTATTATCGTAGCAGGATATGCGATATAAGTTTTCACAAATAAAGAAACACAAAGTTGCTACTTTTGGCGACTAAGATTTCATTTCTTGGTAGATATTTTCAATGAAATGGTCGCCCTCTGGCGACTGGTGACCACTAATCCAGAGCTTTTGCTTCCAGATACATAATTAATTCAAGCTTTAGCCAATTCCGCTTGAATTCATTAAGAATAATTTATTTGGAACGTTTAGTATCAGAAGGTGATTGCAAAAGACATTTTGTAAAGAATCAAAATTGCTCAACTGGAAAAAACCTTTAACAACCGAAATGTGTTTTCTTGTCAATTTAACCGCAGGTACATTCTAATGGATACCTTTTACAAAAATGTCCAAAAGCGAATGTGTCCATCAATCTATATAAGTAAAAGTTTTCTCTGTGTAACTCTACATTTTCGTTGGGAAAATCGGACAAAAAAATCATCCCAGAAGAAGAAAACTGCGAACGACTGGCCTAGTCTGGCTATTAATATCAATCGGCAGAAGCTGGTAACTAGGGAACTGGATGACAAACGATTCCGGTCGCATCGTTCATCACCGGATTTTCGGTTTAGGGAAAGGGGTGACAAATCGGGAAAAGTGTCCCCGCGACAAATATTTCATAGTTCCGTTGCCCTCTTCCCCCTGTAGCTTTTTTTTCCTCCAAAACTATTGGTTGCACTCCTGTAGTGCGGGCGCAAATTGCGTTGGCCATTTTGAGCAATATCCATCACACAATCCTTTTCATTTTATGACTTTTTCATTCCATGACTCTTTTAATACTGATATTGATGGTGGAAACTGAGCTGTAATTTTTACCGTGACTTTCTTCGTTCTAAGTAAAATAGCTCGGGTCGTTGAAGAGCCTTTCCATGAAAAACGGTCATTTTGTCCCGCACGTGACGCCTCATATATTTGATCAAAAATAGTAATTTAGAAGATTAATGAACAAAACTTTGTTTTTCTTAAGAAATTGCAAACGTATGTGGGATTTCTTAAGCGAAAAGGTTTGTCACTACCTTTTAAAATTAATTATTTTTAATGAAATATATGAACTGTCACGTGCAGGACAAAATGGTAACTTTTTCGGTGGAATGCCTTATATATATTTTTTTTCAACGGTATAAAGTATTATTTCTCATAAAACGAGATATGTTTCCCTTACATTGAAAACTTAGAATTGAAAGCCTAAAATTTGTTTCGTCATTGCTACATTAATAGAGCAAAAATGTTAAATAATTCATACAGCAAGCTACAAGAGGCTGACTTTTGATGGCCCGTGACGCATGCGAATAAACTAAATTCTAAATTACAAAATAATATGATAAAAAAATACTGCATCAGTAGTATCTCTGTATCGAATGTAAAGATTAAAAAATATGCTTGCTCTTGTTGAATTAAAATATTAAGATCTGTAACAAAACGTTGGTGAAATTATAGCGTCTGAGTATCCCGTACGGTGACTGTGAAATGGCTATGAGAATGTTTCAGTGCAATGTTTCGTTGAACACGTCTACGTGTATACAGGATTAGTTGAATCAAAGTTGTGTGTGCTTCCGCTGACGAATACATATGAACTTAAGGAAGATCTAACCAAATTGAAGGGTTTACTGCAGAAAAGGGGTAACTTCAATTTCAAAGTTTTCGAAAGGTCTACATTAGAGCTGGAGACAGCAATTCCTCTTTTTTATTTATTATATTTTAATAAATCCCTGTGTATGTTCCAGAATACAGTTATGCAGTAGAAGTCATGAAAGTTTGAAAAAAATTGTGTTTTGGCATTTAGCTTTAATGCGGACCTTTTGAAAATTAAAGTTTTGAGCTACCACATTTTTGCTGAAAATCGTTCAGTTGTCACCAAATCCCATATCCTTACACCAAACTAATATTTTCGTACCCGTTACATATGCCATTTTGATTTTTTCTTTTTCAAGAAAACATTAAATTTTTGTTCTAAGATGAAGGGAATTTTAAAAAGCTAGGAATGGAAAGCTATATGAAGCAATAAAAAATATTTTCTCCTCGAAATTTGGAGAAAATTTCTTTTTTTTTTCCAGATATTTCCTGTAACGAATTTACCTTTAAAAGTAGATCTTCCATATCACTCAATGATTGGGAGAAATAATTAAAAGAAAGAGAAAAACATGGGATGAAAAAAGGGAAATTAATTTAGAAACATAAGGGAAGCATTTTCTAAAAACCGTTTCATTTTTCTTTCTTTCTGTGTCACACACATATAGGTGTGTGTGTGTTTTTTTAAATACGCAAAAAATAAACTTTTTTCAAACATTTTATTACTTTATATTATTGTGCAATTTTTATATTATAATATATTATATCGTATAATTCAAAAATTTGTTTATATAAAAGATAATATTGAAATATATTATATTCTGCTATCTCGGAAATCGAAAAATTTATTCCAAAAAAATGTAATTTGTCTTCGTATAATTTCTTATTACTGAATTGTTTTCCTTTTCTTGATAGCAAATAAAACATTAATCTCTAATTTAAATTACGAAAAAAAAGTCATATTTTGTTTTACGCTTGAAAAAAAAATCTAGAAAAAATGACTTAGCGATTTTCAAAGCAATATTCTCTCACACATTTATCCATCCTAATTAACTTGCAAGCTCGGATGGAAAAATACCTCCAGCAATCATAAAAATGCTTCCGTAAATATTAAAAAAAAAAAGAACCATCATTAATATTAAAGTGTACCTTTCCCTTCCCACCGAATTCCAATACTTTTTTTTTTCGTCTGCTTTAGGGTGGAGAAAGTTTCCATCGTTTTTAATAGCACAAATCGAACACCGATAAATTGTGAGTGTTGCAACCGTTCTATCAGATGAGGGAAAAAAAAGTACTGCAAAAAAATTATATCTAATACTTTTTTAATATTTACGTTTTAAAATAATTTTTGTCAGAGATTAACGATGAATGCAGAATCAAAATAAAACTTTCTCTCTTGTTAATACCATATTTCAAATGAATCTGAGATTAATTTATTCCGTAGTGCTGAATTTTTAGATGTGATCCTTTTATTGTAATTAGGACTGTGAGATTTAAAACATTTATAAGTACACCAAATTTGAATGCTGTAAGTTTTCATTATATATCTCCGTTGCGACTAGTTCTTTGAAATACTACTCACTGCCCCCTCCCCTCCGTATCCATAAATGAGATTTTCTCTTGGAGTGCTGTCTAAGAGGTTAAATGATTTTTTGACACTAAAGAAAACTTATTATTTTGCATTTTAGACACTTATTATGTTTGACGATGTTATCCAGCATTTCTTCTCTTGCAAAATATATTTTTCCCTCGATTGTAAAGGGTAAATTCGTCTACGAGATATTAAAGAATTTTTCTATGTGTTAAAATTTTTATTATTCTTTAAAAGTGAAACCTCAACTCTTAATCCCGAAAAGGTAGTTTAAAAAAAAGTATGGTTTAATGTGTGTGTCTTTCATTCAGAAGTAGTACTTGTCTACCACTTACTACAAATTCACTTACTGTTTTACGCATGAATTTTAACTATTATTGACTAGACTTAAAAAACAAAAATTAACGGTGAAATATTATCCTTTTTTTAAGGAAAGAAAAAGTGCATGAAAAATATTTATTGATCACTGGCCATTTAACAAAAAAACATCTGTTTTGTGTTTGTGGATTCAAGAGATGCTGATTTTTCTGTCAACATTTGCTTTAATTTTAAAAGTAAACTTCTTATCGTTTGTTATGCGCAAACTACATCAACAATATTTAATCTATTTTCTTCTAAAAATGGCTTTATTTTTACCAATTTGTATTCGATAAAAACATAAAACAGAAAATTGATATCACATTTTTGTAATTAGTTTCTAATTATTTATGACTAAGTTGAATTAATCTTAAATATTCTCCATTCCAAAAGTACTTATTTTTTTTTAAAAGTCTGTCAAGAAGTATAAACCACGTTGTACGTTCTAACATTTAATCTGCACAGCGACTTCTAAACTACTTCTGGTAAAAAATAAATAAAAGTTTTCCTAAAGCTCTACAAAGAGCTCACCAGATAAATTAATTTTCATCCCGAATGAATTATTACGAACCCTATCTCAATTTAAACTCTTGAAACATTAAGACCGCCCATTAAAAATCCCGATGCACTCTCGCTTCTACTCTCTGAAAGCCAACCTCATAAATTTTCAGTCAACCACTGTTAAATTCAATAACGGTAAGCACAACATTTTACCTTCTCTCGCTGCTTACTTTCTTTTCGCGATCTCTTCGCTCGAGCTTTTTTTTTTTTTTTTTTTTAAATATATATATATAACTTCTAGAAGCATTGGCTGAAAACTTGTTTCTACTACATTTTAAAAGCGAGTTAAAGAAACTGAAGCATCGACTTCCGACTTAAGGAGATGCTTCCTTGCTGATAACATCCGCTTCTTCGAGGAAGAACTTGCTTATGCAATAGTTCCGCTTTTTCAAGAGGAATACAAAAAGATCCGCTCATTCAAAGTCTTTTTAAAAAAACCTTATGTGGACTTCTTGAAAGTGTTTTTGAGAAAACAGAACTTCCCGATTCAAGGTTTTCTTTATGTCTTCTACTACCTTTTCTTTTTCTTTTCTTTTCTTTTTTTTCAATTTCAGTTGTCTTTTTAAGGAATGCAAACATACTTCTCAACCGGATATTCTTATGTGAGTGTTTTAGTTTCGTTTGTTTTAAAAGGAAAAATGTTTTTGCGTGTATCGTGTCTTGTTGAATCGATCTAGAAATCGAGTTTTCACCTTGTTACACTTAATTATGTTTGCTAAGCGATAGGTTTAAAGGGAGGAACAATGTAGGGGGTAAAAACACATGTTAACGTAAAGGGTAAAATAAGAGGTTGCGACGGGCCACGGGGAGACTAAACGAAGAAAGAAGTTGACAGTGAAAAAGTACTCTGTCTATTGCCACCCGATAACCGCTTTAAAAAAAAGGAGAAAAGAATAATAATAAAAATAATCTTAAAACGTAGTTGGTATAAGTTTCTTTACAAAAATCAAGATTCATCTTGGAAGAACTATTATAGTAACCTGCGACGCATTGCATAGTGTTGATATCATATTTTTATGAAGTCTAAGAACTTAGCGAGAAAATAAAAAATATATAGCCAAATTTGCGTCTTTTTGGTTCCAAATTTGATGAGAAATTCAGTATACCGTGACTGTCACGTGGCCATCATCAAGGTCACGTGATACCCAAAAGCCAGTCATAGGCGACCGTTATCGTACATACATAGATACGGTGGGATTTTCACTGTGAAGATTTATTGCAAATGCATCACAAAGACTATTCTGTATTCGAATAAAAGGAATCATTATGTATCATAATATGCAGTATCAACTATAATATGAAGTTTCAACTTGATAAAAAGTTTGATGACTTTCAAGACATGAACTTCAAGAACATTACAAAAATTAAGAAAGAGTAAAACGAAAAGTAGACACACAACATAAGTTTAGAATAACATGAAGAATTGTAGCCTGCAGTACTAGATATCAAGCGCCCTCTATTGGCCAATTGCATTAAGGCGCTCTTCTGTTTTAATTGACTCTATTTTAATTAATTAGTCTGCCCTTTGTTTGTAAATTATCTCTTTCCGAAATCTTTATTCATTGAATACCTATCGATTTTTATGTCATGCTTATATTTTAGCCTAACGTTGTTCTCCTAGCTTTTTTTTTTTTGAGCAATCACACTGCTTATTATTCTCATTTGACTGTTTTGGCGTCCTTTGATTTCATCCCCCCCCCCCCAGCTCTCTTTGCAGCAACACCGTCGACCGGCCTCACGATGCTGCTCCACTAGCAAAAACCGTCTCCAGGTTGCGTCCATATCCTACACACACGCGCACACATACATGAACACCTACACACACACGCCTACATACACACGCACACGTGATTGCGAAAAACATAATTTGAATTCAAGATATCAACATTTTTTTTTTCTGATGGGGAGGGAACAATTGAGGATGCTTTCAGAAATTTTATTTTAATTGATGAAGATTTTCTGCTGTGTTTTAAATCAGTTTTACATAACCGTCTGACGCTGTTGGTATTATATTTCTTACTATTGTATTATTGCTCGCCGTCAGTCGCTTCAAATTTTGTTTTGGTTTCTTTCCTCTGCAATGCTTTTTCTGCATAAACATGGCTCATGTAACTGTTCTATGATATAAAAATTTTTAACTCGGAAGGAGTTTAATATTAAGTTGAACGAAATGCTGAATACATGGTTAATGAAATAGCCAAAATGTATCACATGGCACCAGAAATGTATTACAGTGTTGCCAAAAAAGAGTACCTTCTTTTTAATTTTAGTTAATAATCTTTTCAATAATGTTTTTAATGGTGGTAAATGTTATCTTCATCTACTATTTTTCTTTCATTATAAATAGGCGAATCTGAGTCGATTGGGTAGCCATGAATATTTCCCTGTCGTAGGAGACGGAATTGCTAAGTGTCCTTTTGATCCAGAAGACAACGCCACTGCTGTGTGGGTAGGTACGTATCAGACCAATTTTAATTTTTTTTGAATGGCTATTGATTATATTTTTGTTTTCAAGTTTGTGATTTGTTTGCTTTGAAATACTGTGTATACATTTGAAACTATGTAGATGTTTACTACACAAACTACTATTGAATTATTTTTTTCTTAAATAGCAAACTTCCCACCAATTACACACATTTGCAGGCCAAACAACTTTCTTTGCTTCTTATTGGTTTATTTATTTATTTTATTTAAATGTTGTTTGAAAATTACTTGTTACACAGTTTATCCCTCCTCTTCGCGCTGCATCAGCGTGACGTCTTTGAGATTATTCGTTTTTGTTTAGTGGATTCAGACCCTTCAGTTTTTTTTAAATAATAATAAACTTATGTAAGAGCCATTCCATGAAAAAGTCAACCATTTTCCCCCACGTGACGGTTCCTATGCAAAGCGATATGCAAAGTTTACTTAGGAGGTGTCCACAGGGATGCATTCAGAATAGAACCTGAACTGGACCCATATTCGATCTTGGATACTTGGTAATTGTCGGCTCAACATGCCATCCCTCAGGGGTCGACGAACTGAGTTCCGTTTGTGTTTAACACGGGGATTACAGCAAATTAGACATTCGACCTACACATTAGAATACCCAAACTCCAAGGTACAGATACAGACATCACCATTTGGTGGTGTAAAACTTAACCTAATTGAACATACTTAAACAGAGACTGAGAGCTCCAATTAACCAGGAAGATTTTGTTTTTTCTTGAAAGTTTTTTTTTTCTTAACGGCATGGCAAGAATTTTTATTCCAATTGGGTTGCTGATATTTTTTTTTTGTTAATTTATTCATTTAGGTGTTAAATAGAAAAATAATGACATTGAAATCCCTCAATCAAAAATCATGACATAGAAAAGTTTGATTGTTTGCCATACTTGAAATAAATAATGTATTTATGAATGAATTGTTGGATTAATTGGGGATAAAGTTTGTAGCATTTTGTCTTAGAGCAATGCACAAACTGAAAAACAAAATAAATGCAGAACCGATTTGGATCATTAGAGTTTTGATTTCATTGTTTTGCAAACACCCTTCTGTGTCGCAAATAGTTTTTTTTTTTTTTTTTTTTTTTTTTTTTTTTTTAAATAATTTTGAAAGTAATTTGAAAGAACATATCTCTACATCATAATATCATTTCGGATAGTTGTAGACAAAATCTTACGTTATTAAACTTGAAAAAAAAAAAACTTTGAAAAATCATTAATTTTAGAAAGTCATATGAAGTTCAGAAAATATTTTGTATTTTTACCGCGATGTTTTATGTTGTTATATTTTAATAACCTCTGTTGTCTCCTATTTTGTCCTTATACTGTTGTTTTCTAGTTTTTTAAGTTATATTAGAAAAAAATTATTGCTGTTAAGTATTTTGCATTTATTAATAATTAGAGTTAAGTAAGGCCGCCTGTTGCGTAAATTAGAGTTTATGGGGCATCGTCCTTTGTGTAAGTCCCTTTAAAAGTATATCTCCTCGTTTTGGAGATAAAATCTCTATTTTTAAGTTTTCTCATTTTTTTTTTTTAAAATAATCAAGTTTTCTTTGAACTTCTTCCAAAATCTATCTTTAAGAGAAGGTATTGCCATCAAAACATTAGAAAATTATCCATCTCCCATTTTAACTACAGAGTGTATTTTAATTATACGCCGCAGTAATAATTACAGATTAATAAATATAACGGATTTTTACTTATTTTTTATTTTATTTTGCAGACCATAAATCTCATCTTATTGATCCTTTTTTTATTTGTTATTTTTTTTTCTTTTTTGGCAATTTCATTCGGGTTTTACACTTATAAGTTAAAATTTTATTATTTAACTTGAGCGCTTAGATTCGGTTATTACGCATGATTACTATTAGAATTTTGAACTTCTTAAACTGAAGATAAATGAATTGATGTAGAATATGTTTATCCTTTTAGTTTTTCCCCCTTTAAATTGATAGGTTTTTTACGTTATTTAATATTTCAATTTTTTTTAAAAAATATCTTTGATTTTTTCGTTTTGTATCATTTAAAAAATGGACTGAAGTTTATGCGAAATTATAACTTTTAGCGACGACTAATCCAGCTCAATCTTTGACTGCGAAATCTTTCAATTTTTCAGAAACGAACTTGGATTATTATTTTTTATTCTAGCATTTCTAGTATTTTCTCTATTCATGATTATTCTGATTTTTTTTTTTTTTTTTTTTTTTTTTTTTTTTTTTTGACACAGAACATGGCAATCCATCCGGCCTTCCTGGACTTTACAGCGGCACCGTGGCCGAATTCACAAAAGCCGACACGGTGATCTTTCGGACCAACCTTTACAACCTTACCACGGGATATGAACTCCACCCATTTAAGCGGACCATTAAATACGATTCCAAATGGCTTGACAGTAAGTACCATAAGTTACGCTATTGTCACGTTGTGTCATTTGTCTGTTGTCAATTTTGCCACACATGAACGGTGGTCTTTCTGGTCCTGAGTTAGATTGATGTTTTTATTAGAATTGCTGCATAAAACCCGTGCTGTCTTTCTCTGATACTTTGTCAAACCTCGGCCATTTTTCGCGGCAGATTTTTTAAATAATCCGTCACTCTTTTTCGGGATGAAGTCGGAATTTTTCAAGGTATATTTTATAAACTACGTGTTTAATAAATTCACTTTCTTAAACGCTTTTATGAATTTGGCTCTTGCCTAATTAGTATAACTAAGGTTTTAAAAAAAGCCTAAAGTTGACAACTGAAAAACGGTTCTTATAGCTGAAATCTTGTAATAAAACAAATATTATTGACAATTTTCTAAAACAACTTAGAATGAGTTTTTATGCAGAAGAAAGAAAACTCATTCTAAATTATTTAAAATTGGTAATGCTTTACGTTAAGGTCTAAAGCATAACCAAATGTGAATCATAAAGGGAAGTGTTTATGCGTTAATACTGCGTCTCTTAGTTTTTTAATGAGTGGAACCCCTGTTTATATATATATATATATAAGTTATGTATGAAATACACCGCCAGCTCAGTCATTTCAGCCGAGGACTGCAGTTTCGTGCTTATTAGCACTCAACAGCCCGGCATCGGGAGCGACTGAACTGGAGGTGATTTTCCACCTCCAGC
The DNA here is from genome assembly GCF_026930045.1 of Uloborus diversus. NCBI lineage: Eukaryota > Metazoa > Arthropoda > Arachnida > Araneae > Uloboridae > Uloborus > Uloborus diversus. Next base: position 110,835,920 of record NC_072739.1, on the reverse strand, counting down.
TCAGACACTTCCTATGCCGGGCTGGTGAGTGCTAATAAGCACGAAACTGCAGTCCTCGAATGGAATGACTGAGCTAGCGGTGTATTTCATGTTTTTCTGCCTTAGACCTGGCTATAGGGCGAACTTACTGAAAATATAAGTTATATAGTTTGAAGCGTAATTTCAAAAGTTTTTTTTTAATTTGAAATCAACTTTAAAAGCAAAATTTTAAAGTTTAAAATTTAAGCTTAAGTTTTGAAAATTCATTATTTTCTTAGAGTTTTTAAATTTTCTAAAAAGAAAGGAAATTGAATAATGTCAGTTTCGGGAAAACCTTGATTGATCTCGATGGAGCGATTTAGTTCCACGGAACATAGTTTAAGAAGCGCTGCACACGTTAATAAAACGCGTGGGGGGGGGGGGGGCTCGTTGTGCAGTATTAGTGTGTGGGAGTCAGCGAGAGATGTTCGATCTCTAAAGTGAAAAAAAAGTTTTCTTAAAATTTTTAAACTGTCCACTAAGAATCATTTGAGTTATGTGTAATTACTGTGTAAGTCGATAAAACACTTTAAATATCTGTTTCATTTAAAGATGTCAACTTTAGGAACTGTTGCTTTTCGATATTCGAGTTTAACCGAACCATTGTTTCGGTCACTCGTCTGGTCAGTGCTAATTCTATGTTAGCTACCAGTTTGTTTGGCACTCTTGGCTTCCTTAAGAGGTTTTCCACCTCCAGCTCAGTCACTCCTATGCCGGGCTGATGCGTGCTAATAAGCACGAAACTGCAGTCCTTGCCTGGAATTGACTGAGTTGGCGGTGTATTTCATATACATTAGCTTAGTTATCGGGTTGATTAAATATTGTATTATTTAATTGATGGGGGGGGGGGTCATGTTGTATAAAGAGCATTTGAGCTTAAAACTTAATTGCAATTCTAAGAAATGTACTTAAATATAAAAAGTGTACTGCAATATGCAGTTTAAATGTAAATATAAGTATTCTCAACCCTACAATGCATGAATTTTTAATTTCTCATAAGAAAATGTATGTGGTTCTAATAACTGCATAAGTAACAGAAAAAATGTATTTTAAAAAATTACATTTCAGTGTTTGCCAGTATTTAAAGAAAACTTTAGAGTGTGACGAATGGCTAAATTATGAATTTAGCAACACAAAAAGCAAAGTATCAGTTATGTCAACGCGTCGCACAGTGGTTCAAAACGACATAAAAGCGGAAAAAAATTCAATAACTTTGAATATTCTCAAAAAATGCTTTGGAAAATTGTTAAAATTGTTGCATGGTAATATTTATCTTCATGCTTGCTGATCGTATTCATTGCGAAACCCCGATTTTACGTCCCTCGAATCTACGTTTTCCCCACATTTTACGCTTTTATCATCAGGTCCCAGTTTTTCCGTACACTAATAATATTAATTTTACCCGGATGGAAAGTTTGTTATTTATGAATTTCTCGTATTTTACGTTTTTCCTTGGGAGTTAAAAAAAAGAGAAAAAAATGTTTTAAAATTAAGAAAAGTGTTTTCCTCTGTGCATTTTTAAACATAATCGACTCTGTTGAAAGTTAATCCATGAAAACAAAAACGCTTCTGCTCCATTCGTAGCTGACCTTATGGACTTTTCGGCCGCCAATGAAGGTGAACAAGAAGAGGAAACACAACTCGTCTCTTCTTTCAATACTGCATTTAAGAGCTTAATAATAGTGAAAAACCATTTTCTTTATCATAAAGACCAGGAAAAAACTTTGCAAAGTGTTCCAATCCTGGAAGATGCTGTATTTACTTTGGATTCAATGACTCATTATTACTGACTATTTTCAACCTAAACGCCCGAATTCGTTACTTAATGTGTTAGAATGATCTAAACTGGTGTGTACAATAATGTTCTTTTCGTAAAATATCGCATTTTTACATTTTATAAGCGTCATCGCAGCAACCTTTATTACTATTTTTGTTTCCTTATCTGATTTTTGCTTTTTATACATTTCCCGTATTTTACGTTTTCGCATATTTTATGTTTTTGAATTTGAATTGCCGTTTTCCCTTAGTTAATGTATTTTATGTTTGATTCAGGCCTCTGAGAAACGTGAAATAGGGGTTTCTCTGTATTCAAATTCATTTCTGTTTTTAGTGAAAAATATAAATTAAATCAGTCGTATGCCACACGCAAGGTTTATTTATTGCAATTGATAACCTCGAACAATATTTTCTGGCAATGTTGACAAATTGAGAACAGCTTTATACTAGAATGATTTCGAAAAGGAAATCAGAAATTTCAAACGTTTAATGATTTTCTAATATCATTGTTTTTGAACAGAATAGTTATTTAAATTTTTATATATAATTAAGTATGAGTTTTAAATTTTTTTTTCTCATATGTATCTTTTTTAAAGCCAAACGGGTCCAAAAATTGTTACTTTCAGGTAACTACTGCATTGCATGTAGAGTAATGCTCCGCATTAAGCCATAACAACGTAAATCTGTTTAAAAAAATCCTCTATATTTATTGATGAATGTTTCAAAAGCCTGAACTTTCGGAAACAGTAAACAAACGTTTTTAGGCTCTCCTGCAAAGTAGTGAAACTGTGATATACGTTAGTCTGGAGCATGTCAAATTTCATGACCAATTTCTTTGATAAAAAAGCAATTTACCCCCGTTATACCGTTACGAGTTATTTTCTAACTTACAATATTGGTATACGTAAATAGCGAAGATCAAACAAAAATATCTGCCACGACTGTAGTCGCAGGTGGTCGCAGCTAAAATGTTGTTGTTTATTTACAGGAAGGATTAAACTACTGATATATGTAAATTTTAGCTCACCGGAAGCCGTCGATAAAAGTATATCCCACAATACTTTTCATTATATTTTTAAGAAAATAATGTCTTTTTATTTCAGGTAGTTTTCAATTTTAATGATTTTTTAATTTTTAACTACAATGTAATATGCATCCTATAAGTGTGAAAAACCAATCAGAAATGATTTTTATTAAATTTTAGGCCTCCTTATTGAACGAATGAATTAAAACTGAAGTATTAGTCGTACGTCCGAAAAAAGTAAAAACATATTTGTTCAACAATATCGGCTTATTTTTGTAAAAACGAATTTTTTTTTCAAAAAACTCTTATGGAGTAAGTTACTACAACTCAAGGGCTAAGTAATTACGGCATGAAATATTTTTTATCTTAAAACTTAAAAATGGCTATTTTTTCCGTCCTTGAACCACTGTGCGTCGTACTGCCGTGGGCAGCAGGTAAAGGGCAAGAACTGCATTTTTTTTTTTTTTTTTTTTTCATTTTTGTAATTTATTGTATGTTAGCCATATTGTACAAGCTTGCTTGTTTGGTTTCCTCTGGAAAAAAAGCGCGAAAAAGAAATTCAAAAGTTTTTCTAAATCCTGCTGTAGAACAGAACCTAATAAGGCTAGTATCATAGACTAATAATAAGAATAGACCGAGCTATGGCAACCCTTTTGCTGCTCATAAACAAACCATGTGACTTTTGGATATCCTAGCAACAGCGGATCTTCTGCTACGATCAACGCCCGCGAGAAATAAAATAAATAGAATTGATGGAACACGGAAGAATGATCTTTTATGGAGTCCGATTTGTAAATTTGTTATTCTAAGTTGTAAATATTTTGTTAATATAGTGAGTGTTCCATTTAGACAGTATTGTACATTTTCTAGAATCGGCAAACGGTAAGATTTTTACCTACAATTTCAATTTAAGATACCGATTAATACGTTTTTGCGTTAACGCAAAACGTTTACGCCATTACGTTTACGCCACGCTGACGTAGCAGTTCCAAATGAAATAAAAGTTACTGAAAACTGTGATCAAAAACTAATTACTAATGTCAAAATAATGCACAACTAAAAGAAAAACAGTTCAATCTATGTACCTGGAAAAAAAAATTATAATGAAAATACATTGCGTCAGAAAATACATGTCGACTGCCAAACTAAAGATAATGTTGCCATCTAGCAACCATGCTATCAAAGTTTCCGCCAAGCCTCCCATCAGTCACATGATGTATCCATGAACCAATTTTTTCATCAGTAAGTCTGGGAAAGCTCAGTCTACTCTTATTATTAGTCTATGGCTAGTATTATATCTTGGTGTAAGAGCGGATAGGTTCACTTACCATTTGTACTAGTTATCTCCAAATTTTTAATTTTGCTACTTACATTCCTTTGGTTATCACTGTCTCATTTATAGTCGAAACTGTTTTTTGATTTGGTTTTATTTGGTGTAAAAAAGATTATAAAATGTTCAAACATTTTATAGAAAGGCAAATACCTTTAGATAAAATGCTTTGATTTATTATGTTCCTAAAATTCTTCAACATAAAATTTGGTTGTGCTGTTCAAAGTTAGACCTATCCTATATTTGAGCTATTTCAGACGTCATTACTTACATCACCCAGGAATAGGACGTCACTAAGAGCATTCTATCTTATTGGTTGAGACAAAAAAATGAATAAAAAGAAGAGAATCATTCTTCGCATTTTCACATTTAAATTTATTATGTCGCTTGGTTACGCTTTGCATTTCTTGCCGACTGGAAATGTATTCCTTTATTCTTACATTATTCATTTATTTTCAAATATTTATGTCATGCAGTTTATTTAAATGCTTTTAAAAGTTTTATATTTATAAATTATATTTAAAAGATTTGAACTTTTAGAGAATGAAATCTTAGCAAGAACAAATATTTTCCCTCATTAATAAAATATTTCAAGAAAGGTTAACCACCTACGATTTTTAACTATATGTTATAGCATGTTCAAGACTGCTTAAACTGCATAGGAATTCACGGGAGCTCAGTTCCTGTTCTTCTTTTCCATTTTGTTTGATTTTTTTCACACTAAACGCAATCGGGTTGTTTCCTTTAGTGAAAAGTACTACTTTTAATCACTGAAAGTGATAGAATAAGCAAAAAAAAGTAATAATAATAATATGGTGCGAGAAAATTTTTTTAAAAGGTCCGATTTTGAAAACAAGGCGTGGTTTTTATGACGTCACAAATGATGTGCTTCGGCGCATCTACCGCGTTTCCGTGTTATGATAATCAAGAAGCGAATTAAATATTGCGCTCTACGCTTGCTATCAACCATACAGTTGCCAACACATATGAGTAAAGAAGCGAATTAAATATTATGCTCCGTGAATGGCATCAGTGAATGGCATTTCATCATTTGATGTCATCGGCAGAAGCGAAAACAATGAAAGTGCACCGATTTAAATAATTTTTAAAAATATTAAACTTAGTCAAACTATTTTTAAAAAAGGGGTCAGATCCTATGTTTTTAAGCATGCTCTTTCAGAAAAAAATACTTTCAAAATTTAGGAATCGACCCCATTCTGACTTGTTACGTATCAAAATTAAATCTGAAGACTGCGGAGCTCCTGCACTTCTTTCGTTAGAAATTAAGTGCTGACGAAAAATTTTGAATAGTTTTGAGGAGTTGACACTGAGAAATAGTTAAGTGAGAAAAACAGAATTTTACAGGGAAAGGAAAAAACTATTAGACGTCATTAAAATAACTCCTAAAACCGTGTTAATGAACCTTTCAATCTTCAAAACAAACTGCAGTGGAACATCAGAGATCCGAACACTGGAGATTCGAAATTTCGGAAAATCCAAATACCTTGTGAAGTGAGGGCCTAAAATTAGATTTTAAAAAAAATCAATAACTACGTTTGAAAAGCTAAGTAAGTTTTTTTTAATGACTGCTAAGTTTAGCAAACGCTTGGATGCAATGCATAATCTAGCTCTGGACCTTATTAGGTAGAACTGAATTCGGTAATCTTTCGTTATAGTAATGAACTTAATCCGAACTGAACGTAGATGACGTATTAAGGACTAAAATGTAAAATCAATCTTTATCGAAGGTAAAACTGCTTATTAACTTAAAATAAAAGACCTTCAGATCACTGTTGAGTTAAAAACATAAGTTTAAATAAGCCACCCAGTACATCCGAATACCTAGTGAAGTGACGGCAATAAAATTAGATTTAAAAAAAAATCAATTATTACGATTGAAAAGCTAAGTCAGTTTCTTTTACAGACATCTGCTTTTAACAAAGGCTTGGACATAAATATACTGTACTGGAGCTGTATTATGTATTAATAATATGTATTATGTATTATTAATACATAATACAGCTCCGTACCTTATTATGTAAAACTGAATTCGATAATCTTTCATTAAAGTAACGAACCTTATCCGACTGAGCGTAGATGACGTAGTAAGCACTCATGCTTTATCAAAGGTAAAATTGCCTTATTATTAACTGAAGCTAATACCTTTGGATCACTGTTGAGCTAAAAACATAAGTTTCAATAAGCCAGCCGGTAAATCCGAACTTTCTGAATTCTGAACTGAGCTGCGCCAAAATAGTTCAGAATTCTGCGGTTCCACTGTAGTACACAGGTCACAGACGATTTATTATTATTGTTTTAGCAGTTACTTTATTGGTTTCTAATCATTTTTTTTCCCTTCTGCAATAAAAAATTGCATTTGTCACCTTATTCTATTTCGATGTCGACTCCTTAATTTGTTTGTCCCCCGAAGTACACCTTCATTCTAATATTTATATCTGTAACTAAACACCATTCTTCTAGCCTTCTAGAAGGCTCACAGCAGATAGTACAACATTCGTACACATCTACTACAGAACACCCTCACCAATCGCTATCCTGCCGTGGGCAAGCATAGTATCTTCAAAAATGAATTTTTGAGATACTTGAAGAAACGCATTTTTGATTCCGTACAAACACTAGTAAAATGCTGAGATTGGATGTTCTTTTCATGCTTAGTTTCAACGGAACCAAACAAGCAAGATAGCACAATAAAGCTAAAGTAATGTAGATGACAAAAATGCAGAAAATAAATGAATAAACGAAAAATTTGCAGATTCTGCCGTTTATTTTCCCAGTGCAGTATCATTATCAAACATAAATGAAAAAAAAAATATTTTGAAGTAGATAGTTTCATTGTTGCATAGTTGTTGATTTAAAAATAACAAATTTCATTTCTGCATAGTTGCTGATTTAAAAATAACAAGTTTCATTACCGCATAGTTGTTGATTAAAATTTAAAAGAAAAAAAAAACAGTGCTCAACGATATCTCTAATCTGCATTGAAAATGCTTAGTAACTTTCTAGTTGCCTCTAACACACCTTTATTTTTTTCTATTTCAGAGCCTAATTTTGTCGGTTCGTATGACATCGGCGAGCATGTGTATTTCTTCTTCCGAGAAAGTGCAGTTGAGTACATCAACTGCGGAAAAAGCATCTATTCCCGAGTTGCACGAGTGTGTAAAGTAAGTTTCATCCATACTTTTCTGACAGTTGAAGTATTTTTAAGAGTAATAATCATGCAACGTACCGATAGCTTGGTTATAACATACAGAGACTGCAAGTTTCGTCCTTGTTATGAATTCATTGATCTGAAATAGTCAATAATCGAGCTGTAGGCAGATGTCATCTCGTTGAAGCTGAGAGGGCCAGCAAACTGGTAGCTAAAACTAATTTAGCACACCAGCGAGAGTCTGCAGCATTGAGAAGAGATAAAATGGAGGGAGTGAAGACTTTCATTCGTGAAGCAAAGAACTCGAGTCACGTGACAGATTTAAAGGAAAGCATTGGAAGAAATCAGGTTTCTTTCGCTAGTTTAACTTAAAACGTGTCAACCATTCGCCGTTGTTGGTTCGCTTGATTTGGGGTCTTTGTTGCAGCTTTTGTTAAGCCAATGATTGGACTTACTTCCTCCATTTACTAATTCCCGCTCTAAAGTCTGCAGCAATGGTGCTGTTCAACTGGTCAACTGAATGCAAAGCTTGGGGATAAAGCAGTAAGTTACCACCCTAATGCCAGGACTAAGAAGGCCAAACTACCATGCAATACACGGTATGATCCAAAAGCAATGAGCCTCACGTTATACTGACGCATGCACACCCTGCAGCTCGCTCCGCTTGACAGCGATAGTGGAGGGATTTGTTGACTTTACAGCGCAACGCAGGTTGATTGCCTCCCAGATTTCGGAGCGGTACCATCATCTTTAACAGTAACTCCTATACGGTGGTGCGTTACACGACGATATCGAAAGTTCGTCAGAGCAACACAAAAAGATCATATTTTGCTTCCGATTTCCTTCTCAAACGTACGCAATGCTTCAACAGGCGTGTGGAACTGAGTGTCTGTCCTATTCGCTAGTAGAAAAGTCGCACGAGGCCTTTCGTAAGGCCGGGAAGTGGTGACTAACGAACCCCAGTCTGGACGTCCGTCCTCTGCCCGTAGTGACGTAAATGTACAACGAGTGTGTCAATTTTTAGACACGGATTGGTGTTTGAGTCTCTGCCAAGTAGTAAAAGCCCTGGACTTATCGGAAACAACGGTGCAACTCATTGTTACGGAGAAGTTGCACATGCGGAAAGTCTGCGCGAAACTTGTGCCGAAAGTTCTGACTGAAGAAGGTCCGAGTCAATGCTCCCGTGTTGCCCTAGCCTTCCTACAGTCCGAGCTTGTGACCTCCTGACTTCTTCTTGTTTCCACTATTAAAATCAGTGCTGAAAAGGAAAGGTTTCGACTCCATCGAGAACATCCAAGCACATGTCAAGGCAGCCCTTGCAGATATCTCGAAACAGGACTTCAGGAATGCCTTTGAGTCATGGCAATGCCACCTACAGAAGTACAGTGTTGCAGAAGGTGCTTATTTTTAAGACTATTAGGCAATTGTACTGATCAGCTCAATGAATCTTGTCTTTTTAAGCGAAGGATCATTACTTTTGGATCGCACCATGTATATCGACAATTGCAGTCTCTGGATGTCATAACCCGGCTGTCGGTATATTGCATCTAGTTCTGCCTAAGTCCATTCTAAAGGGTGGTGACTTACGACTTAGTAGTCGTATAACTACTTAGTAGTTAATAATGTACATGTGCACATGACACATAGAACCAACACCTTTTTGGAATTGAAAATTGTTATTAAAAATAAACTCGAAGTTCACCTCATGCTGATAATACTGATCAGTATGTTATATTTACATTTTGTATCAGTATGTTACATTTACATGTTTATTAGTACATGTTATATTTTTTTAATTCCTTCAACATACCTGGCTACATGCTTCATTTTCCCCCTCAAAAGTAATACATAAGACTGTTGATAATTGAGTTTAATTTTCTGAAAACAGTTCACCACCATAGTTAATGACCAAAGAGGCTATATATTTTTCCACTCCTTCAGCATACCTGGCAACTTAATGATCAAGGGTACACATCATAATTAATGACAAAGAAGGTTGTATTTTTTTAACTCCTTCACTATACCTGGAGAGATCTAGTCTTCATTTTTTTTCAAAGGCAAAATGTGTGGATGATTGAGTTTACTTTTCTGATAACAATTCACTACTATAATTAATGATCAAAGGTATCATTTCCAATTTTAATCTAGGTTCTCTTATGTTTAAGCAGCGCTTAAAGTTTTTAATGCAAAACCTTTTAAAATTTGAGCATATCAGAAATTGTGTTACTTCCTGGAGGTAATTATTAATTCCACTACGCATCTCCCTTATTATAAAGTACCGACTAAGATGAATGTATGTGTATGTATGTATTCGTTTTGCCGTGAGGTTTAAAATAATAGGGGAAAAATACTACAACCTAGGAGATAATTAATCGTTATATCCAACATAAGATTGAAGAAAAAATTGTTAAAATATAAAAAAGATGCCGAGGGAAAAGATTCATTAAATACCTTTTACCTATAATGTAGTTTGAAAGTAATTCTTCTAAAAACTATCATAGATGTAATGCGCGTATATGGTCGCTTGCCTTTTACTGCAAGAGTTTTTAACTCGTCTTTTATTTTCAGAAGTTTGCATTAATAAAACTTTTTTTTTTCATTGAAAGTAGATACTTAATATGATGCGTAAAAGAATTTAAACGGTTTAGAAAGAAGCTTTCCTTTTTAGAAAAAGCTGCTCGATAATGTTTTTTCCTTTAATGTGCTTATGATTTAATTTTCAACTGCGCTACGTTAAGACTTTTATAAATTAGTTAAAGGCTTTCTCCTCGTTTTTTTATGGGGGTTTTTTCGAGTAAAAAGGAACGCTTTTTCTGCTTTAAATATATATTAAGAACATTTTAGTTGTCGATGGCATGAATTTTTAATCAATTTGTTATTTACGTAAAATGCTTTTGTTTCAAAGTTATCTGTCAGTCTTTTGCGTACCTGAAATGTTAATGGTTGGAGACAAAAATGCAGTCATATTTGGATTTTTTATTATTATTATTTTTTTTAAGGCGACTTAAAAAATACCCCTTGAGTAAAATCAACTTCAATCTAATCAACTTCAATTTATTCAGTGTGTTTTGAAATAGAGCAGTCATATGAGAATTATTCACATTTGTGCATACATATCCTGACACTGTTGCCAAAAATGGTTAAAATGGATTCAACACTCCTTAGAAAACGCGTAAATCCGTCGAAATTCGAATTTTTTTAATGAATCCAATTTTTTATTCTGTACGTTTTAGATGTATAAGAAAGTATAAATGGATGGACAAAGTGTTGGTATTTTTAAATAATCGTCCTAAAGATTTTGAAATTTTAAGTTCTATCAATATTTTAGTAAATGAGTGATGTATAAAACTGTTCGAATGTTAATTGCACTAAAGCTATTCGAAGTTTTTAAGTTCTGATACTATTTCAGTAATTGAGTGGGATATAAAGCTGCATGGAATGGTAGTTGCATTAAAGCTGTTAAAGTTTTTAAGTTCTGAGATTTTTTCTGCAAATGAATGATGTATAAAGTTGTATGGAACAGTAGTTGCATTGAAAAAATTGAAGTTTTTAAAATTCTGACATTATTTTAGCAAATGAGCGATGTATAAAACTGTTCGGAATGGCAATTGCATTAAGGGGGTTTTCTAGTCTAGAAATTCAAAAAAATCGATTTTATCCCCTTCATATTCTCAAAGTTTAAACCTTTAAAAATAAGTTTAAAAGAATGTTTATTAAAGTTCAAATTATTTTTGGAGTTGCAGTTAATTTTGTTAACATAAACTCTTTTGCTGAAATAAGACTGCAAAGTTTAAACGCGTTTTGCTAGAAACTAGTTTTTTTTCTTTCTTTCTTTTTTTTTTCCATACGGTTGAAGAGATCTTAAGTTCTAATGCACCAATTTACTTGAAATTTGGTACAGACCTTCTTAGTACTATCAAATTGTCGCCACGTAGGGGTTATTGTAATTTTTTTATTTAAAAAAAATTCCAAAATTCAAAAACAGAGCCAAAAAATTAACTTTTTTTTTAAATTGGCTATGTCTAAACAATTCTACTTCCTTGTTTAATAAGAATTAATCTTAACTTTATGCTTCAGATCACCTGAAGGACTGGAATTGTGTCAACCCTTTTTTTAGAGTTCCCACATTGCCACCCGCCACAAACTTCAATTTTGATTTTGATTTTTTTTTTTTTTTCATATATTATGCATTTTTATACTTTTAAAATATCAATACAAAAACTGATAAAAATGGATAGTAAAAATAGCTTCAGTTTTTTATTGTGCCCGTAAAATTACCTTAAAATCAAGCCTCTATACTAGAATATCCCATTAAAGCTGTTTGCAGTTTTAAGTTCTGACATAATTTCAGCAAATGAGTGATGTATAAAGCTGTGTGAAATGGTAATTTTTCCAATGAACAAACAAGCTCCAGAAGAAAACTTTTTCATTTTATCTCACCCTTAAAAGAAAGCAAAATTCTTTGTATATGTCCTTTACATTTGATGCATAATGCTTAATACTTCTATCCCTTATAGAAAGACACCGGTGGAAAAAACATCTTGAGCAAAAACTGGGCATCTTTTCTCAAAGCTCGCCTCAACTGTTCAATACCCGGGGAATTTCCATTCTATTTCAATGAAATTCGTGAGTATTTTTTAATTTTTTGCTCTTTCTACTGCATGTGAAACCTTCTTTTTCTTGAAAGAAGTTGTGCATTTTCTTTCAGTTTTCTTATAATTAATAGGATTTTCCTCTTTTAATTAATAAAGAAAAGGCCGCAGCTTTGCTCCAAAAAAGGCATGTTGTAATTAAGAGATGGGAAAATGGCGAAATTGCATCGCTGCCGAAGATATTAACTTTAGAATTCTATTTCTTATGAGTTTATGTTTTCCTTTGCGTAAAAGGATTGCTAGCTCAGATTTCAACTTTTTTATTTATTGCTCAAATGAGAACTACCCGCTTTTTTGATTCAATGTTCAGCTGTTTTTCCTAATGGTTTCTGAATTCAATTCATCTTGGACTTTCAAACATTAATTTGTGTATTCAGATTTCTAAAGGTTTTAGCTTGAAATAATTTTATAAATCAACGTTTTATGAATGCACAGAAATGGATGGATTAAAAACATTTAATTTTTTCTGAATAAGGAACTGAAAAGAATATCAAAGAAATTTTTGAGGTTTTTACATTTTACCCAGATTTTTTGAAAGGATCCAAATAAAGTTTCGTATTTAATGAGAATCGTCTAAAAGATTTTTGTTTAATCAAACATTTCTAGTTTAAACATGCTTTAAAATTTCCGCAGTTTACCAACCACTATAGTTCAGATCGTCAGGTTTATTAAGGCACGAAACATCACCATTTTACTTAAAGTCTGTGTAATATATCATATTTAGTTTTTCATATTTAGAAATTTATTTCTTTTTATAATATTATTGCTTTATAAGTGTATTTTATTTCATCTAAAGGGAGTTTTAATGTATAATATTTCACACCCTGAATAAAAAATCGAATTGCACAGTCAACTACAATTTCATTGGTTTAAGACAGAATTTTAGAGAGGAAATATTTCTCCCTGTGACAGAGAGTGTGGTTTGCATTTTCTGTTTATGGACAGTAATGAAAACGAAGTATAAATTAATGTTTAGAAAAGCTATTGAAGTCTTATGAATTTCGATGCCGTGGGAAGGTAAAGTGCAGTATCTGCAAATTTTTATTTCCTTTTATGAAGTGAAGGAAGTATTGTATTCGCTAAAAAATCTTAACCAAAAATCGGCCTTAATTTCCATTTTGCTCGCCCCCAAATTATTTTTTTTTCCAACCCGACCACACGTGGTTATGTGCCTAAGAACGTATAGACGCCCGAAATATCCATTTTGACGATCCCCGAAATAATTACAACGAGTTTTCTCGTGACGTCCGTATGTGCGTATGAGCGGAAACCGGGGATAGTTGGTGAACTTTTTGAACTTTATTTTTTTAAAGGTTGTAAATAAAGTAGAAAATTTTTCATTTATTGCTTGGATAATCTGTATGGTATCAGCAATAAAGTGTTTTCTTAGTTTTGGCAGTACTATGCTTTGTCTATTTTTAACATAATTTTTTGTGAACCTTCGCAGAGTTCGTACACCTGCCCCGTCACGGGGTAAGTTGGCGAGTCGTATGAGGTAAGTTAGCGAATTGAGAAAAACTCATAATAGACACAGAAAATTTCACATAAAGCCTCAATGATGCTTTAAATAAGTAAATAAAACTTACCAATGAACGAAAAATAGCGAAATTAGTATTGTCATTGCTTTAAAATAGGTATGTTACTCGAAGTAAAAGGTTTAACTGATTTTAAAAGTAAATGCTGAAAAATGCAAACATTATTTGAAATGAACTATTTTATTTGCCTCCGTTCTTCTTTTTTTATGTTTCTTTTGGGGTCACATTGCTTTTTTCTTGGATTCAGAGATTTCTTGTATGTTTTGGGGACTTTTTGTGATGATTTGCGTTTTTCTGCTAAGATTCTTTCTTCCTGAAGAGCCTTTTTGACTGGAGTATTAAAAAGTATTGCTGTAGACCTGTTTCGTTTCCACTCTGTTTGATCTGACTCTCTCAAGCTTTAGGATAAGGTCGTACATGATCTGAAGTACTGCTCAGAGACGCAGGTGGGTATAGCTGAGACATAGCGCAAGAAACTCTAAATCTGAATTTTGTAATAAAGTAGCAACTGAATCTGCTCTAGGACAGGTGCATCCAGTTTTATTACTTCCTTCCAATATTGGTGCTGCTGGGACAAACAGATTTACTTATAGATCCAAGAGATTGGGAGCCTGGCCGATCAGTGATATAACTTGGCATGAAGTCACAGTTCTGAAAAATATTTGAATTGCAGAGAAACACACCAGTTCTTTTGAAACCATTCATAATATTTATGGGGCTTGCTTCTTGTGGAAAAGCAACTGTTACCACCGTTGGTACGTCGTAAATCGTCATTGGCTTTCCTGGATTACTCATCATTCAAGAATCACAAGCGGAATTAACATTTTTCAATGGGCCATGTAAATTCTTATCAAAGGGCAGCAATTTATGACTGCAATGTGGTGGGAAAGAGAATTGTGTTACTATTATTTTTAGTAGTGTGTAGTGGTTTCCTTACAAAAATCAAGCCGTTCTATTGGCGTGAGAGTCTTAAATGTCTAATAAAAGAATCAGAGGTTTTTCTTTAAACATCTAGTGTTTTTAGCAAAATCCTTTAAAAAATCTGGAAACATTTCAACTGTCATCTACCCACTAGGGAATGCACCATAAATGCAGCATTACATCTGCTGCGGTTTTCCCGTTGTTGTTTTTTCTCTTGTATTTTCTCATTTCCGGAAAGAAGAGCACGCATGTTGGTATTCGTTTAAGTATGTGTATAAGAAATAATAAGCTCAAGAATAGTGTAATAGAATTTAAATTTTAATTGCTTAATGTTTTGACTCTAAAAACTTAACTTGGGGCAAATATACGAATTCGCTCACTTAACCCGAAAAAAGTTCTCCAACTAGCCCCAACTCGCCATTCTGAAATCAAGTTACACTGGTTTAAAACTGGTTTCATAAAATAATCCGAATAAAACGTCATTTGTTGCGTAGAAGCATGGGCTATTCAATATTACTAAGTTTTGGTCAATTACTCTACTATTACTTGTTTTATAAGAAAATAATTAAGGATGAAAAAAACTACTTAACACTGAAAAAAAAACAACTTTCTCTCGTGCAACACGTTTGATTTGGCCGATTTTACTGAAAATACACTGACAGTAGCAAGGTATCTCCGTGGTTACGTGACACCTCACTCAGAGCAGTCAAACCAAAAACGAGAAAATTATATAACATTCGCTCACTTACCCCTTCGCATACTAGCCCCGGTCTCTCCTATGTGTGTATGTGCGTATAGACCTCGCATAACTCAAAAACGGTATGTCCTAGAAAGTTGAAATAAGTTTAAAACATTTTAAGTGTTTCTTATTTAAAGTGCTTACTCCAAGGCACTATTATCATTAAATTGGCGTAAAAGGAAGTCATGTGGTGCACACAAATCAGCTTGTTTTTTAAATCATCTATTGTACTTCAGCTTTACTGTGTACAAGCTTACTTATTTGGTTTCCGCTGAAGATAGAAGCACTAAAAAAACGTCAAATCCCAACCTTTCCCAGCTGTTAGTTTAAAATTCAAAACGCATTGCTTTAAGTATCTCAAAAATTCATTTCTGCAAATGCTGCTCTTTACCTTTCACCGACAGCATTGACCAGTGAACTGTTAGATCTTCAAATTTACTGTAATGCAGTGTCTGAAAAAAATTGCAAAGTCTTAGGCACCAGGAAAAAATTGTAGGCAATTATTATATTAATTTAAATAACATAGGCTTATGTTATTTAAACTTCGTATATGAGAAAACTAGAAAGTGTTGACAATTGAAAAATCTCAGTTTTTATAAGTGTGAAACATTAGTTCACTTAGAATTTTGAAAGCAACAGTAAAATCGAAAATGCACTACTATATTAAAGATCAAATTCGTAATATATTTTATCTCTTGGTCTGAAAAAATTTGTCAGCAACGTAGTAGCATTTGCATCAGTTTTTTTTAGCCTCCCAAAATTGGTCGGACATTGAGTATGTGTATCTATTCTTTAAAAGAGACTTGTATTCAGTGTTACATATAAGGCAATGAGAAGCAAAGGGATGTAAGTGGCAAAATCAAAAATTTGGAGATGACCAGTATAAATGGTAGGTGAGCCTCCCCTATGTTATGAGGCAAGAGATAGTATTAGTAGTTTGGGTAGGTACTGCTGTACAGCAGGATTTAGAAAAACTTTTCAATGAATGCCTTACCTAGGACGTGATCTTTAAACACTTAAACACATGTTACTCAAAACTTGAAAACTTCCACTTACATCGTTTTGCTTCTCACTGCCTCATAGGCTTAATAATAGACCTGAGAACAGAGTTTTAAATTTTTTTAGTTTCAAAATCTATTTGTTTTTATTTTATTTATTTATTTATGTATTTTTTGATAAGTAATTTAGACACTGAAAATTGTATACATTGAGATAGTTTCGACATAACGTTAACAATTTTGACGTTTTTTTCAACTTGAACCATAAACTTATTTTCAAATTATCAAAATAATAAAATACTAGATCTAAAGATGAAGTACATTGTCGAGTGTAAGAAAAAGGCCCTCCCAAAACATCATTAGCTTTGATTTAAAATTAAACCAACTTCTATTACTTGCTGTGATATTCGACATTTTTATTCAAATACATTTTTCAAAGAATCATAATTTTCATCCCGTTAAAATCTTTTTCAACCACAGTTTTTCGAAAGAAATTTCGCTGATAGAATAGCATATCTAATTTCTTCGTGGATGCTTATAAATATCATTCGTTCCGCAAAAATTATTTTATAAATTATAGTTGTACAGGGAAAGTTTATTTTTCAAACATTAATATGAAAAGAAGAGTATGAAACAACTGAAAATAAAAAAAGGAGTTCTGAATATCTAAAATGTAAGAGAAAATGAATTAAATGTTATGTAAAAAAGGAACTTTTGAACATCATTCACGTTCGAAAAAAAATGAATTATTTTCTCGTTAAGCTGCGTAAATAATGCCCGTTTGTCTGTTTTTAAAAGTTAAAATTGCACTATGCATGCAAAAATAACTCTTTATTATAGCTGAAACTTTGAAGAAAGAATAATAATCCCTTTTTACTTTTAAATGTAACATTCACTTGCAAAAAACCTTTGATTAGTTTATTCAAAGGCTCAACCGGTGTGAAATCATTAAGAGGATTTGAATTGTGTTTTAAATCACAAAGACACCGTTCAACGATTATTTCAAAAGCTTACATTTTTTTCGATGTATTTCCTCAAGAAAAAAAAACACAATAGATTGTCGGTGTTCATGAAACAAAAATTCAAGTGAACAAAAATAAGCATTCGAATTTGGCTGCTCCATTCATTACCAAACCTTTTATCCGAATATCATACAACTTTATCCATTATTCATATCATTAAAACGGTTTATTCGAATCTAAGCTACTCCTTTTTATTTTTTTAATATTCCAAACGAAAGTCTTTTTTTTTTTTTTTTTTTCAGTTCTCATAAATACGGATTCATTAAATTACAGGTATATTACCCAACGGCTGCAGATGCATTCCATGCTTGTAAATGCTGGGTCTCATTAAGTTTTATGCGCGCTGCTCTGCTTCATGTGCAAGCTAGAAGAAAATGGCGAAAAGATTGGAAGGTCACGCTGGAGAATATTTTATTGAATTACTCGTTATATCGGTACCTATTAATTAGGAGCGCTGATCATTTCTATTTCACTAAGGAAGATACTTCCTTAAATAATGCGATTTGTTCTAAGAACTGATCATATTTTCTTGAGAATGTAATTACTCGAAGCGTAATAATTTTGCATTTTGAATGCAACGGTGCATTTGTTGGAGTAAAATTTTGTTTTATTCTGCATTTTAAAAAAAGATGTTTCTCTGTTTCTGTAAATTTGTATTCCTCGCTTACGCCTTTTTCGGAGGTAAAAAAATAATTTAAAAGTTTTTATGCAGTGCCATCAAAGTTACAGTGAAAATAAAGAAACATTTTGCTTAAAAAGGAAGAAAAGTTTTTAATAAAATTAGTTTCATAATTTAAACTTTTAGTGTTCAAATTTCATTTTCTGCTAAAATGAAAAAGTTTTGCTCTAATAGAAATCGAAATTTTTTAAATTATAATTAAAAAACAGCAAATCTCAAATATCTGCGTTTTTCAGACGATAGGTATTCTTTCAGTTAGTTTTAACTAAACAATGTCTTTTGTTTTATTAGAATTTCTGTAAACAACGGTACTTTTTGCTGCCATTTTGTTTACTTAATACCTTCATGGAAACAAGCCTTCTGCGACGTAATGAGGTTGCTTCCACCATTCAAAAATACTACTTTTAGTCACTAAAGTTGATAGAATGAGTAAAAAAAATAACATGGAGTGAAGAAAATCTTCTATTTTCAAAACGTTTAATTTTTAACTAATTTTTTAAAATGTCCGATTTTTCAAACAAGGTGTGGTCTTTATGACGTCACAAATGATGAACTTTAATGCGTATTCCACTGGCGCACTGAATGCTTACGCTTGCCTGTCTATCGCGTTTCCACGTATGATAATTCAGAAATGAATTAAATATTGCGCTCTACGCTTGCTACCAACCGAATCATTGCCAGTACATGAAAGTAAAGATGCGAATTAAATATTGCGCTAATGGAATCAGTGAATGGCATTTCTTCATTTGTGATGTCATGTGCAAAAGCGTTGATAATTAAATTGAATCTGCGCACCGATTAAAATATTTTTTTTAATATTAAACTTTGTAAAAATGGTCAGATTCTATGTTTTTTAAGCATGCTCTTTCAGAAAACAATACGTTTAAAATTTCGAAAACGACCCCATTTTAAAATTGCCCATTCCAGTCCATTTCTTATCACATTTATTAACGTGTATATTTTTTGTTGACAACTTAGTACCCCGCATCAAAATAACTTTTAATTAAATATTGAACTTTCGAGCAAAAGAATTTTTGAAAATGCTATCCATTTGCATGCTACCGGTAAGAACTTTGAAATATAACATGCATTAAAAACACGAATGAATTGGTTGCATGATCGGCGAATTATTTACGGTAATCCTATGAAACGATTGTAAAAATATTTAATTAATTATAACAGATTATCCACATTCGCATTTCTAGAGCTTCGATACGCCATCTTGCAGTGGTTTAAAGAAGCAGTCAAAGATATGAAAGATTGCAATTTGTCGCGGGCAAAGCAGGTGTCTGATTGCATAGGTGTAAGGGGCTTTGTTTTACCTCTTTCAACAGCCATGTTCCAGAAACTGCAGCACCTCCTATTGTTTATTAGAAGTGCGAAGTGATTTCGTTTGATGCGTTTCTGTAATTACAACTTTATAAGTTTTCCTGGTAGGGAAAAGGTTACTACAAAATTCGAATTATAGTTTGGAATCATGCTATTTACATTATATCTCTTTCTTCAAGAATACTTATGAGCAAAATTTAGCGTTAAACTAAAGGTTGTGAACATTTGAATAACTTCTTTTTCCCTCTGATATGGAAGAAATAATATCACTAAGCAGGCTTGGAGTAATCGTCGATTACGTAATCGTAATCCAAGTAATCGATTACATTTTTGTGTAATCATAATCTGGAAATAGGATGTTCGTAATCTTGTAATCGTAATTTTAACAAGTATTTCTTGCATAATCGTAATTGTAATCGAAATTTAAGTAATCTTAATTTCCCCTTGTAATCATGTAATCCTGACTTGTTGAAAGTGACAACTTTTAAGTTGCGACTCTGCAAATGGAAGAGATGAAGCTTTTTAGTCAGTGTCTAAGTGGTTGTTAAGGGCTGTTTGTAAACGAGGGTCATAAGCGAGCTTATTTGGTTGCAATCCCGCCATAGGTGCCTTTGGCAGGAATGTCTCCTCGAATTTTAGGATTGATCATCAATTTTCTTTTTCATCTGTCAGTGACAGGCAAACAAGCAAAGCCCTGAAGCGAAGCTGCCGTCTCTGAAACAACAACATCAAAAGAGTACAAACACATGTGTTTTCAGGTTCTTCCGCACTTAGATTTTTAGAATCGAGGTGGGGTGGGTCAGGAGTCACAAGACTCTTATAAAGCGTGCTAGTGCTCTTATGCATTTGATTGTATTCACTTTTTTTTTCTTTTGACATTTTTGGAGAATGTCAATTTGAGACATACGAAATCAAGAACTAAAAGTAAGTTTTTTTCTTCTTCTAAAAGGGTTATGTATGTGGGTATGATATAAAATAAAATGATGCAGTGGGACCCCGATTTTTAGTTGTCACACTGTTGCAACACTGTTTTTAGCTAATATCTTTCCAACCTTTTTTGAAGTGTTGAGAATTTTTTTTAATCGATTTTGAAAACTTTCGTTTGACGCAGGATGGTACATGCTCTCTAAAATGTCAGAGAACATTTTTGACCATTTTATTACTGAAACCAGAAGCTTAAGTTTCAAACTACCAGAGACTATAGTAACAGACTTTTTGTCTTAATTAAATCTGTGGGACATGTTATTTTTCTCGGCCTTTTGAAAGGCCAATTCGCACAAGTTTATGGAAGTATAATTTCAAAAACTTCTTCTCTAGTTTCAATAAATGATTCACTAATCATATTCCTATTTCGGAGGACTTATCTCTTAAATTTTTAATAAGGTAACAACAAACCGGTTTTTGTCTTCCATGCGACTGTTTAAAGTTGCTTTCATGACTCTATATTGAATAATCGGCAGACTTCGTTAAGGTCCATACCACCAATTCTGTAAGCTACTGTTGCACGTTACATGCTCTCACTGGTCCCTTGGCCATTTACTAATTTTTGCATTTTTTGGAACAGCAAAAGTATTTGAAACTGTATTATTATATTCTAAATTTTTTATCAATTTTATAAAAAATTGATTAAAAATTTAAAATTTAGTCTTGAAATTATAATAAAGTATAAGAGTTTTCATGAATTACGGAGATTATTTTTTTCATTGTCATTTTTAAAACAATTGAGCAATTTTCAAAGGTAATTGAGCTGAAGTTACAGCAATATTTGAGATTTCTTATGAATGAAACACTTTGTCAGGTGGTCTACTCATGGAAACACCTAGTGGTCCAATGATAGCAACAGCATCATTTTGAATATTCTTATAAGTGTTACTGCTATGACGGATCATGATCTAAAATGAAGTATGGGGAATTGTACTTGAAAAGGCACTCTTATAAGTCAATGTTCACGTTTAGATGATCAGTGATATTTAAAGCATGTTATAGCTAAATTAAGATCTCAATAATTAGTAAGACAATGGCAGAAACCTTCTCTGATCGATTAATAATATGATTAAATAATTTTAGCTACTTGAAGACTCTGCAGTAGACTGTTTTCAGACAAAGAGAGGTACTAAAACTGATGACGCGTCTGCACAAACTCTGGTACAAGAAATATCTTCGCGGTCTAGTCATGGAACCGGTTCATTGACGGCAACCTTCCCCTAGAACGTGCTTTTAAGGAAATTAAGTCTAAAAATTTAAAAAAAAAGATTACAGATTTCTTTTACAAGTTCAGGGATCAATATTTAAACAATACACACAGAGTTTTAGCCCCGCCCTCGATTTTACGTTTTCCCGCCTGGTACGTCTTTTATCACTAGTCCGGCAGAAAATGTAAAGTCGAGGTTTCACTGTATTATGGAAAAAAATTCTGCTCCTCAAAAAATTCCTTTTCCTGCCCAGGGCACGAGCCCCGGGTTCCCGTACGATAAATAGAACCAGGGCGGTCATTCCAAGCTCGTCAGCTTGCGAGATCGAGATTTTCGCTCACGTGATCGGTTGTGACGTAGAAATGTCGCAAAGTAGCATTTTAATCTACTCGAACTTAGCTTGCGGCTAGGTTCGAGTAGATTAGAATACTACTTTGCGACATTTCTACGTCACAACCGATCACTGAGCGAGAATCTTGATCTCGGAAGCTGACGAGCTAGGATGGTCATCTCTATAATATTTGTAAATGAAAAATTATAATTTTTCAACTATGACGTTGTTACTACAAATGAACAATGAGAATAATACACCAAAAAAAAAATATACATGTGTGTGGTGTGTGTATGTATTTGTTCCCCACGAGTCTGTAATCGTAATCAAAATCGTAATCGGCATATCATAATTGTAATCAATTACATTTTTTACATAATCTAATCTTCTCTGTAATCGTAATTACGTTTTGGCCGGGGATTATAATTGTAATCTCCTATTTTCCAGGCTCGTAATCCTAATCGTAATCGATTACATTTTCTCGTAATTGACTCCAAGCCTGTCACTAAGAAAAGACGCGTTAAAAATAATTTTGCCACAGTTTATGCAGTCATTCAAGTACACGTGTTTCAAATCTACTTGGATATATTTTCTTTAGTTTCATTTTATTTGTGATTTACATCTACTTCAGAAAACTTTTTAAAATGTTTTCAACGTTTTATACCTTCTTCTCTTTGAATCACTTCGAAAACTCATGCAAAAATGTTTAAAGCTAAAGAAAATCGATATCCGGTTAAAAACATATGACGACTTGAGTCACTTGTCCATAAAAAAATACCTAGTTCCACTTTTTATATGCAAATACTCTTTATAATCCGTTTTGTTTTCGGTTGACTTGCTGGTAATAAGCTTTCTCCAAATTATATTTTTCCTACTGCAAGAAGCAATGTTTAAGCAAAGAAGCTCAATAAAATAAAATAAAATAAAACATTAAAAAAACTTTCAGTAGAAGAATAAGTTTTTCTAGAATGGAATAAATCAGGGTTTCGCATCGAACGGTCCCCGGAGTTTAATGATGCATATTTATAGAGACAAAGAAAAGAAAATTTTAGAGTCTTTGTCATGAATTCTTTTCTTACTGACGTAAGAATCCTTTTCTTCGCTGTACAGATACAATATACGACCCTAATGACTGAACATACAGACAAAAGGGAAGGAGAGCACAAAGAATAGTTTTCGATGAAGACTTTGAAAATATATATTGTGAATATATTGTAGAAAATTAAAGGGTGAAAATACAATGTATGTGAAGTTTAATACATTCTAACAACTAATCTCATAGGGGTTTTTTTCCCCTGACTCCTTTTCGAAAATGACTTTTTTATACTTATGGAATGAGTGTGTGTTTTTTTAGATGAAAAATGAGAAACGATATTTTTACGTCATGCATTTATTACCGTTCTTGAATAAAAGTTTAACTGAGAAATAAATATTTTAAACAGACAATTTTGCAAGCTTGGCAGTAAGAAATAATCTATGCACCATTATATCATAATTTAGCTAAATGTAGAGGTTTAATCCAGAACTCAACATCCAACGTTGAGCGTCATTGGATTTTTTTTCAACAATATATTTCTTGTTAATTATCTTGAAATAGATTTTCAAACGTGGAATTAATATAAACTAGATATTAGTATTTTATTCTTCAGTAAAAAGGGAAATAAAACAATTACAAAATCCTAATACATTCTTGTAGGTTTGTTTAGCTATTGTCCATGCAAAGCACTTTCCATGGAAAAATGTAGTGCTTCAAGAGGTTTAACCTCTAATGCAATACACTGACATAATAAACCCTGATTACTGGCTGAACCATCCCGAGATGGCACCACCAGTCATCCCGTCTTAAGTACTGTGTTTCTTCCTGCTCAACAACCAACAGTCATCCTGTATTATCTTAAACACAGCTGAATAGATACTTTAATACAGTATGGTTTGAAAACCGGCCCAGTCAAAGGGACTGACAGCAAGAGTATCTGAAACTCTGAAAGGATACCTGAAGTTCGCTAAAACTACTGTTTGACCACGGATTGTATGTAATTCGGCAATGTGCCAAGTAAAGACGATTCCATCTGAATGAATCTAGCAGGGGAGAAGGGAAAATAACGATGGGATTTTTATGCACGCGTTTTATTATGACACTAGTGCCTTATTAATTTATTGCTTTCTCAAAAGTAAAATAAGGGGAAACAAAAGTAGTTACCATGGAAACAACAAAAAGAAAATAAAATATTTTCATTTCGTTCAGGAACGTAAAAGCAAAATGGTAAGCTCAAAACTTTGTTGTGAATAAATAAATCAGTTAATTTTTGCCGTGAGAATATAAATCGAATATACTTTAGATTTAAAAAATGCTGCTGTGAGCAAATTTTCATTTTTACAAAACTAATGCTAAATAATAGAGGCAAAAGTGATCATCTGCAACAAACCAACTAACATCCCTATAAACTAATAGATACGTCCATTTCCGCCTATAAACCGGATATTAGCCTTTCTATGTAATCGATGGTCAGACAGTACTCATTGTCTTTGTATGAACAAAAAGCTTTGAAATAGCACCATATTTTAATGTACAATGCAAAACGAAATGTAATAGTATAGTGAAAGTACTGGTATATGCATAAAAAAAACGTGTATTATAACTGTAACCTTTTTTTTACAGAGGATATATACAAACATCCAGAAGATGACCAAAAGTTCTATGCTGTCTTCACAACATCCATGTGAGTAATGATTACATCTTGATCTTTACTAATAATAAAGCTGAAAGTCTGTGTCTCTGAATGTCTGTGTCTCTGGATGTCTGTTACGCGCATAGCGTCTAGACCGTTCGTCCAATTTTCATGAAATTTGATACAAAATTAGTTCTGAGCATAGAGGTGAGCGCCTCGAAGCGATTTTTCGAAAATTCGATTTTGTTCTTTTTGTACTCTAAATTAAAGAACATTTTACCGAGCAAATTATCATAACATGGATGAGTAAATTACCATAACGTGAGCGAGCAGATTAACATAGCAAATTGTCTAGAAATTCATCATCCATTATTTGTAAATATACTGGCCGTTTAAGAGAGCTATGTGTATTTATAGAAGCAAAAAAAAAATGGTGGAATCCATGTCAATTCAACAAGGGGCGTAACATGATGGTCTCCGATTTTTTTTTTTTTTTTTGAATTTAGCATATGTTAAAATTATTAAAAAAATTATGAAATACTTTTTTTCCCCAAAAAAAAATTTCCCGGACGGAGATACAGGCCGCCAAAGATGGCGGTCCTGTCATCATTTCTCTTTTGGGATTTTCGTCAAAATTTTTAAAGTCTCAGGAACGGTAGAACATATTTCGTTGCGATTTGTTTTATTTAAAAGGATTTTTTTCTTGTTTAAAAAATATGCAACTTTTTGAAATATGAGCTTTAGTTTTTTTTCCACAATGTTTTGAAAAAAAAGTTTTAAATAATTTTTTTGATTTTTCTCAAATATATCAATTTTAAAAAGTTTTCATTTTTTTAGTTTATTAGTACCACTGAGCACTACGTTCCCTGAAAAGGAGAGCTTCCACTTTTTAATTTAACATATTTTAGAGGCATTTGAAAGAATGAGGGTTTTTAATGAACTTTTACGTAAAAGCAGACTTGAAAATTCAAATTTTTTTTTACAAGATGGCATTGTGCTTAACGATTCTTTCGGCGCTTTGCTGAAGGGTTGCGTGGGGAAATGCAGCGAATGGACTGGAGGCCACGTTTTTGTTTTCATAAAAAATCAAATTTCTGGATAAAGTGGAGACTCAAAATGAAAATTTCGCTATATAACTTAATTAAAAAGTATTCTCTGCCCACTTGTTGCGGTTTTTTTTTTTTTTTTTTTTTTTTTTTTTTTGAATTTTCAGGTCTGCCGTTACGTAAAGAGCTCCTTAAAATCCCTCATTTTTTTCAAATGCCTCTAAAATCTGTTAAACGAAAAAGTGGAAGCTCTCCTTTCCAGGGAACGTAGTGCTTAGTGGTACTAATAAACTGTAAAAAAAAATGAAAAATTTTAAAATTCACATAGTTGAGAAAAATCAAAAAAATTATTTTAAACTTTTTTTTTTTTCAAAAGACTGTAAAAAAACCTAAAGCACGTATTTCAAAATGTTGCATGTGTTTTTAAACAAGAAAAAATACCCTTTTAAATAAAACAAACCGCAACAAAATATGTTCTACCGTTCCTGAGATAATGAACTTTAAAAACTTTGACGAAAATCCCAAGTGAGAAATGATGACAGGACCGCCATCTTTGGCGGCTTGTATCTCGGCCCAGGAATTTTTTTGGGCAAAACAAAAAAAAAAATTCATTTCTTAATTTTTTATGAATTTTAACATATGTTAAATTCAAAAAAATCCGAGACCATCATGTTACGCCCCTTGTTGAATTGACATGAATTCTACCGTATACTTATGTACGCGAGTAATGCTTGCGAGTTGCGCTCTACGCTTGCTATCAAACATATCGTTGCCAATACACGTGAGTAAAGATGCGAATTAAATATTTTGTTCTGTGAATAGCAACATTGAATGGTATTTCATCATTTATGATGTCACGCGACAGAAGTGTAAACAATGAAAGCGCACCAATTTAAGTAATTTTTTAAAAATATTAAACGAAATTAATTATTTAAAAAATGGTCAGATCCTATGTTTTTAAGCATGCTCTTTCAGAAAAAAATACTTTTAAAATTTTGGAAACGACCCCGTTATGCATGCACATTAGAGCACATGTGTTAGATAAAAGTCGTGATCATGCCACATTTATCAACTGAACATGATGGAAAAATTTTGTATTTCTTTAAATTTTTTTAGTCTCTATTTAGCACTCATTAGAAAATGTTCTAATATTGTACAAGGATTTAACTACCCCATGAAGCAATATTTATTCGTGTCTCACAATCGATCACTTAAATTTGAGGAATTTTTCCGCTTTTTTTTTTTTTTTTTTTTTTTTTTGTCAATACCAACCGTACTCGAAAATTAATAAACAGTGCTTGGCGTATCCCATCATGCTTCAACAACGTTCGTTAATTTAAATAACTTTATCATAAATTCAACTTTAATTAATCTGTAGCTTCGGAAACGACATCCCCGATAAATCAATTTATGGAGAATTAGTGAGTGGCCCTGATGCTTGAGCAAGTTGAAATTCTGCAGTCTGTGCGAATAAATGAAGAATAAATTCGAGGCATAAATGCATGGCGAATTATGTTGAAGTTGGTGCAATAATTATAAACAATACTCGCCGACGTCTGCAATTATATGTTAATTAAATCCTTCGCGTGCAGTAGAAATCAGTTCAATTTGTTAGAAGCATAATAGAGAGCTTTTGCATATTTTATGAGTGGTTTACACTTGGTTGCCAGTGGCAATAAAAATCGGGAAATAATTTAGCATTAAAATTGCAATTTTAAGCGTTTGCAATGTTTATTGATTTAAATAACTGCCAGATTTCTTTTCTGAGTTCCAATTAAGAATCAAATGCTGTTCTTAGTGTATGATTACGTTTTGCGTTGTAGGAATTCCACGTAAATTAACCCATCGTCTGCTTGGAGCATGAAATGGTTAATTCATGCGGAAAAGTCTTTATTTGTATCTTAAGTGCGAAAACACTCCAATATATGTGAATAGAATAGCATGTTTCGAATTTATATTAGTTGTTTAACATTAAAATAGTGTATGCAAAAGGTTAATTAATACAGACGAGCGAAAGATATAGTTAGAGCGCTGATTTAATAAAACAGCTTCTCGTAAAATTTGAGCCTGTATGCACATGTCTTCAACCAGCTGAAACATTCAAAATTTTGCTGGATATGCACAAAACGTGTTTTTGAATAAAAATGGACTAATAAATCTTTGCATACATGAATCCAGTTTGGTGAAGTTTTAATTGAAAAACAATCAAGATTAAAAGTGTTTGCGACTTCTATGAGTTTGAACTTGTATTATTTTTTAAAAACTATTTCTTAGCTTACTTCCTCTGTCATAATGCCCGCGTTTGACTTCCACTTTTTAAATGTTGCCAAAAGCAATAAAAATTAATTGTAAAAGTTAGTTTTTTTTAGTAAATTTAACAAATTAATATAAAGGCTGAATCAGAGAAATCATATATTTGAATTTTAGGCACTTAAAATTTTTCAAATAATGCAGGTTTTCGAGCTTGCTTTGATTCAAGTCAAGTCATCCGTTGAAAAAGTCTTCAAAGGCGCTTTTTTTTTTCATTTTACTAGTTTAAAATTGTTATTAAATTCGAACGTAGAAACTTGCAATATTTAGAGCAGATTCTGATAAATTAATCGATTCTCTCTTTATGCGCAATAAAATGAAAGTCAATACCTTTTTTTTTAAATAAGAATAAGGTGAGTAGTTATGTTTTAAATTTCAAAACTAAACAATTTCACCATGAAGTCTCACTGAATTCTCATGTTTTTTCAAGTGAATGTGTAATTTCTAAATGCATATTGTCTGAAGTGAAAAGGAAAATCAAAATTTATAAAAACACAAAAGTCAGTTCGCTTATTGAACTTTGTTTTTCCTTTCTCGTGTGTATATATTCTAAATTTTCCATAAAAATAGTTCAAGTTTCTAAAAGAATCTCGAGTCAAAATTGTTTGTGCAAAATTTATGTCAACCATACATAAAATTCTCAGACAAAATCTTTTCTGGAACGTACGAAACTGATTTTCTTCAAAATTACATGTCAGACTCTGATATTGCTCACGTTCTCTTAAGGTTATAAAACTCGGTTCCGCGAGTTCGAAGCAATAAACTGGAAAAACACATTGTTCCTTAAAACCGTGATTCACAAACGTACGTAGTGGATACAAAGTGCAATATAATTTTTATTTTTGATGTAATATATATTGGTTTGAAAATGTTTTCATCGTTTCTTTGTGCGCTCGTGCACTTCAAAACTTAGAACATTACATTTTTGTTCTTAAGTCAAAATAGATAATCAATAGAAATGACACGATTCAACCATCATTTCACGAAAAATGTGAGGAAAATGAATTCATATAAACTGTAGCGTCTCTACGGGGGAGAGGGTAGGATAACTCCCCCCCCCCCTGTGTCACCCGTCTGTGGGGGGTGGCACCCATAAGGTAATTGCAAGTTTTTGAAAAATATAAAGCTAAAATGCATTTTTAAGACTACAAATTTGAAAATTTTCCCGGGGGGAGTGTTACAATAAACATCCACCCCAGGTGTTATCCATGCTAGATACGCCACAGCATATAAATCTTTAACACTCACTCAAATGACACTCAGTTATTTATTTTAAGGAAGCAAAGTAATTCAGAGTATTTCTGGGGACCAATGTTATTCGCTCTTTTCAATAAAAAATTTACGCGTTTAATCCGTTCGCCGCACCTTCAACAATTAGCTAAAAATATTATATTTTTGAAAAAATTATAATAATAATAAGGATAGATGCAGTGGTGCTCTAGTAACTTGATGCTTATCCTTGGGCAAGCTTCTTTATGTTTCGGTGGAAAGGGGAGAAATTCCTTAATTGACACAATGTCAATAATCGTTATCGGCTACGCAAACTGGCTTTCCTCACCCTCTATTTTAACAAATGGAATAGTTTAAGCTTCAGCCATCAGAAATCAACTTATTTGCGGCAAACTATAGCAAAGCTATTTAAATATCTTAGAGCAGGAATTAGTAACTGGAGGGAACAAGTCCAATCATTGACTTATGAAATACTGAGGCAAAGATCTCAGATCACATGGTTCAATTTCGACGAATGGGAGACACGTTTTCGTGAAATGAGTGGAGGAAACCTGATTTCTTCCAATACTTTACTTTCAAATATATCACGTGACTTGGGATCTGAGCTTCAAGATTTGAAGGCTTTACTCTCTCCACCTTTTATTCCTTCTCAATTGTAAATGTTTTTTTACGAGTTAGTAAATAAAGAAAACTAAACGAGTTAGTAATTTCAAACTTAATGTTAAAATCATGGTGTGTGTACTTCGCACTGATGCATCTTTTGAAAACTTTCACATGAAAACATTTTTTTATAACACAATGTTAAGTATGAACCAAAATTGAATTCTAGTTAATAACAGTGTTATGGTAAGTTTTTTCCAAATTATTTTAGGTTAAGGGATATGTTTTCAGAAGCAGAACTTTTTCCTGACTTTAATTCAATCGATATTAAACATTTCTTATATAAGCATAATGTGGGGTCGTTTTCGAAATTTTAAAAGTATTTTTAACTGAAAGAGCATGTTTTAAATCTTGGGATTTGAACATTTTTAACATAATTTGACAAAATTTAATACTTTTTGACACTTATTTTAATCAGTGCGCAGATTCAATTTCATTTTCTACGCTTCTACACATGACATCACAAGTGATGAAATTTCATTCACTAATGCAATTAGCGCCGAGCGCAATATTTAATTCGCTTCTTTACTCACATGAACTGGCAACGATATGGTTAATAGCAAGCGTAGAGCGCGATATTTAATTCGCTTCTTTATTATCACAATTTGGAAACACGGTAGACAGCAAGAGTAAGCATTCAATGCGTTAGTGGAGTAGCGAGCCAAAGTTTATCACTTATGACGTCATTAAGACCGCGCCTTATTAGAAAAACATTTTTAAAAATAATTAACAGTTAAACGTTTTGAAAAAAAAAAGTTTTTTTTTTTTTTGGCCTCCGTGTGTGTGTTTTGTTTTTCTCTCATTCTATCAACTTTAGTGATAAAAGTAGTACTTCTGATTGATGGAAACAACCCCATTCGACAATTTTCTGGGCCATTTATTTTCCTTAACTAATATTACTAAATTAACTTTTCAGCGTAAATAATATAAAAAATTAACAAATGCTATATGCATGCAACGGTTTTGACCTTCATCTAGTTTGGTGTTTCGATTTGAAAATTTTTTAAAACGTTTTTAATTTTTAAGTTAAAATTATTATGCTTTCCAGGGTAAATATTTTTTTTTAATTTAAGTAAAAATATCATCACTATTGTGCACTAGCGCAGCCAGAAATACCTTCTGGAAGGGGGGGGGGGGGGGGGGGGTTAGCAAAAATACCTTCTGGAGGGGATTTTTTGATCAAAAATACCTTCTAGGGGGTTTTGTTTTGATCAAAATATCTTCTTGATGGGGTTTTTTGAGCAAAAATACCTTCTGGGTGGGGTTTCATCAAAAACACCTTCTTGAGAGGGGGGGGGGGGGTGTTTTGATCAAAATATGTTCTGAAGGGTTTTTTGATCCAAAATATCTGCTGAAAGGGGTTTTTTGTTCAAAAATACCTTCTGAAAGGAGTTGTTTGATCAAAACAGCCATTTCATATGCATAAACTTGTATTAGAATTTGCATTTATGTTAAAACCAATGACTCTAGGGGGGTTCACTCCTACCCCCCCTACCCCCTTTCGCTGTGCCACTGCTATTGTTGGCGGGCCGTGCCGTACTTGTGTAGTTTCATAACAAATTTGCCTAAATCTTGCAATTCCGTTAACTTCCATTTGCCTTTTCGCAGAAACAATTTCGTACTTTTAAGAACTCCCGAACAACTGTCACGAGCAGCAGTTAGGACACTTATTCACAATTCCTTCTCTCGACATTCCTCGTACGATACCTCTTTAAATGCAAATAGAATGCATTTGAACTACCTAGTAAAAATATGATATCCTCATCATGCCTAAGGGTGCGGAAAGATTCTTCTGCACCTCTGTATTTAACATTCGTCCCCTTGAAACGGTCGAAAAAGATTCTCGAGTGTATCTTCATTAGCATTGTGACGATTGCTTATCCATATGCTGCAGAATTAATGACATCGGACTCTCTTTTGACTTTAGGCTATTCTGGTGCATAATTGGAGCGTTGTTCAATTGTTGTTTAACTATTATTTAAGGATTAACCCTTCCGACGGAACGTTAGAGTAATAGTTATGGCTGGAGCTGTGCTTGACAGTTTTGGCGTGAACACTTCAAGCATAACGTCAAAATATAAATAACAATATTTTCTGTAATGTATTTACTTTGTTTTAAATAAATCGAAACAAAACTGTCAAAAAAATCAGTGCACCAGTATGCAAAAAATGCAAAGAGAAAAGTTACCCGTTTCAGAGGCGAGTCTTCCTCCAAACAGAAAAGAAAAAAATGTTCGAAAAGTTAGTAAAAGGAATAATTGGAGTTTAATAAATCAGTGCTGTCACATTAATCAATAGTTAGTGAACCATTCTTTCAAACTTTTCGCATCAGAGTAATACTGGGCAAAATTTATAATAATGTAATTTTAGTTCTGAATCAAGTGGTTCGTGAACCTTTAGAATGTGTGCGTATAAATAGTAGTATGTAAGAGTTCAATAAAGTATCATTAAAGCTAAACATAATCCCTTAATGTGGTTACGGATCATGCAAGGTAATGTTGCAATCAACAGTTGACAAAAGTTTTTTTTTTTTTAATGTAACAATCATTACCTAGAGTCGTACCGTTTGCTAAAACTTCCACGAGCATACCTTTTTCGTGTTTCATTGCAACGACAAGATTAATTCGTTAGTTAAAATGGACAGAACAACATCGATTGGCATAAATAAAATAATTAAAAACAATAAAATCAGCAGACCGATTTAAAGAGAAATCACTCCCTTTGTCAGTGGTGAGCGAAGAATGACACCGAAGAAGGAGATGACTGCACTTGAAACCGGTCTGCTGGGTTTTAAAATTTTAATTAATTCATTTGAGCCAATTAACATTGTTCTGTCCCTTTTAACTATCGTACGAGTGAAGTATGACCACTTTTTAATAATATTCATTTGTTTTATGCGAACATAAAGCTGTAAATATCAAGATATTCTTTTGGAAAATGAAAAATTGAGCATTAGTAACATTTAGTTTTATGCTCTTTAAACTCTTGTAACATTCTTGCATTTTCTCCCTTACAGAGAAAAAATAGACGAGTGAATCACTCTCGTTTTAAGAACTTACATTCATCTACCGCGGACCTACTGTCTGACCATCGATTAAATGGAAATCCGGTTTATAGGTGGAAATGGACGTATCTATTAGTTTATAAGGGTGTTAGTTGGTTTGTTACAGATGTGCACTTTTGCCTCTCTATTATTTAACCCCAGTTTTGTAAAAGTGAAAATTTGCTCTTAGCAACATTTTTTTAATCTAAAGTATATTCGACCTATATTCTTAAGGCAAAATTTAATTGATTTATTTATTCACAGCATTGTTTTGAGCTTACCATTTTGCTCTTACATTCCCGAACGAAATGAAAACATTTTATTCTCTTTTTGTTGTTTCCATAGTAACTATTTTTGTTTCCCCTCATTTTATTTTAGAGAATGCAATAAGTGAATAGGGCACTAGTGACATTATAAAATGCGTGTGTCAATATCCCATTGCTATTTTCATTTCTCCCCTGCCAGATTCATTCAGATGGAATAGTCTTTACTTGGCCGATTGCCAAATTACATACAATCCGTGGTCAAACAGTAATAGTGAACTCATGAACTATTTGACGGTATTAAGCTTAATAGATGAAATTAAATTCACATGGTGAAAGTAATTTGCACTTAACAAAGAATAGATGGCAAAAAATCAATAAAAAAGATAATGATAGCAAAAGTGTACATAAATCATAGAAAATCAAGAAAGAGGGGTCTTAAAAAAGGAAGATATTAAATGTTAGCGTTGGACTTTCTCCAGAACTGTCTTCAACTGCTTGATATGCAAACAAAAATCCTTGACGCAATGTTACAAAGGGGACCTCCGTGGCTCTGGTGTAGAAGCTTCGTTTCATATTTCGTAGTTCGACTCGTGGAGGTCGTGGGTTTTAATTCCCACCGTTGCACTTTCTCTCTATGTGCTGTAAACCATTCTTGTGTTGTCTTATCTCTAAATAAATAAGGAAGTCCATCCTCTCGACGCAATGACATCCATCTTTACGTATTTTTTCTCAGTTACGGACACGACAACAACAACTAGTAAAGTACAGAAAATCCTGACTCACTTTTAACAAAATCTAAAACTTCGATTGTTGCCACGATACGTAACCACCTTCTATTACGTCTTGTGGCACGAAGCAGCCCCATGTCCCCTGGCGGTGGAACCACGAATCAATCAATACCATACACGAACCCAAAACGAAGCAGTGTCTCCACTAATGAATGAAGAACCTCCCTATGATGGCAGACGTTCCCAATTAATTTGTTGATACTTCAACGAAAAGAGGCTTGCGGGGAGATACCCCCTCTGCCTGAATCCTCGATACATGTATCGGGCAAAACTAAGATTTTTAATTAAAAGTGAAAACTTCCACTCCTCTTAAATTATGGATTGCTAATTCAGAAAGAGTAATAATTTATTGCTGCTTACTCGGTCGGGGCTTGTGTTATTCGAGCATGCATTCGAACTCTAATTAATAAACTTCAGAGGCTGGCGCCTTTGCACCCCCTGAATTTTGAATACTCAATTAGGAGAAAGAGTTGGAGGATTTTAATATTAAACAGCAAATATTTTTCGTCTTCAAGTCAAATAAATGTCGCCGTTTAATTATCAAACAAATAAGTAGCATAAATGAATTGAATGCCTCTTTTTTACTCATGAGGTGTTTAAGTATATCTTGAACAGGAGTGCTATTTTCAGTTAGTGATATTATCTGCACTTTTACTAAAATTACGCTCTTTAATTATGGCTGATTCGGTGGCTGAAGTCGACGTGGCTTTTCAAGGTGATGAGTCATCACATTTTGTTAATTGCATTAATTGATGATCCGTTTTAAGTTATTTCTGTTGCATCGTTTAAATTTTATGCTTCAATTTTCTTTGATCGTTTATTTAACCTTTGCACCTAAAAGCACAATATTGATAGAAAACAAGCACCGCATTTAACATGAGGTAAATTCTAGTTTTGATTTATGAACGTGCTACATTTCAAGCATGATAAACTAAAGGGTAACGTGTTTAACATAGGTTAATTCTAGTTTTGATGTTTGAACGTGCTCCATTTCAGAGATAATAAACTAAAATGCACCGCGTTTAACATGAGGTTTATTCTAGGTTTGATCTATGAACGTGCCCCATTTCAATCACGGTAAACTAAAGGGAACCTGTTGATTGCGAGCATTGTTGTATAAAAACCGAGTGTTAACTTACTCAACAGAAGTGATTCTGACTGTTGGGATAGTTTTTTTTTTTTTTTTACTAGTTTGTCAATGTGTTTTAT
Source organism: Uloborus diversus (assembly GCF_026930045.1). NCBI lineage: Eukaryota > Metazoa > Arthropoda > Arachnida > Araneae > Uloboridae > Uloborus > Uloborus diversus. The sequence continues at coordinate 110,800,984 of NC_072739.1, read as the reverse complement.
CCATCTATAGACTCGAACGATTTCTTTAGTAAATCAGTATTTTTATGGAAAAAAATAAAATAAAAATGGTACATTAAATTAATGAAATTAGAAGTTCGTTCAAAACTAAGCGAATCTACTTTCCTGTATGTCATCAAATTTCTAACATAGCCATAACTTTCTGCTGTCTAAGGCTGCAAATTGTTTTGAGCAGTTTTTTTTTTTTTTTTTTTTGAAAAGAATTTATCTATTACGGGAAAAGAAAACAATTAAGATTTGAGTTCGCCTTACTTTGCTTCAACCAATCTCTAACGTTCGTCAATGTTAAGTCTTCGAATATTTTGCACTTCGATTTGCATTAGCAACTTTTTTTCTATTTCTTCATGCAAAAAAACAACAAAATGTATTTAGAGTCTCCAGGACTTTTTTGGTGTGGAATGGTATTATTTTGTGTTGGTTTTTCTTAATAAAACGTTTGCATTCTCCCATAGGCAATAATGTTAAAAGTTTTTGTTTTTTTTCACAAAATACAAAGTTTTGAATGTGTTTCTATCAGAAGTTCTAAGCGATAAATCTGGTCTAAGATAATCCAGTTATTAAATCCTTTGAACAACGCTTTTGCAGTGCATTTAACGTTTTTTTTTTTTTTTTTTTTTTTTTTTTTTTTTTTTTTTTTTTTTTTTAAAGCAATCACGATTGCTAATTGTTTTCATTTGACCGTCCTTGATGTTTGGTTCATTTTTCAACCCCACTGTCCCGGTAACCGCTGCTCCTGGTCGGTGGCGTCCATTTCCTAGACACACTCACGCTCATTAACACTAACACACATCCACACACGCGCCTTTACACACATACGCACACGCGAACGTACATACACACAGGTCTACGCACACAAACAAGCCTACACATGCACAACTATACACACGTAACCGCCCAAAAGGAGGGACGGGAACCGTTTCTAGAAACAAGCGATTGGGGTAGTAACCAATGAGTAGGGTCCTGTCGCAACTCCTGATTGCGAAAACATAATTTGAATTCAAAATTTCAGAATTCAAATCATTTTTGAAAATTTAAAAGGATTTTTATTTTATTTATTTATTTATTTTTATTTATTATATACATACATATATATATATATATATATATATATATATATATATATATATATTTTTTTTTTTTTTTTTTTTTTTTTTTTTTTTTTTTTTTTTTGTCCAAAAATGAGTGAGAGTTTAAGTATCACTCCCACCCTAAAATTATTTAGTTAGGAAATGAACTGAAGTCAGTTAGAAGTTGAAGGTTGTTTTCTTGTTTTTATTTCTTAATTATAAAAAATAATAACTGTAACTTTAATTGCCTTTTAACGTAGTTAAAATTTCAGGAAATGCTCTTTAACTCTACGTTTATCAAATTTAAATGGATCAATGAACAAAACTTTTTTAATTTAAGTTTATTTCCTAACGAAAACTATCAAACTTCACTTAAAGAGTTATTGCCCGAATTTATGTTGGTAATTATAGAGTTATCTCCTTTAAATTTTTACTTAAAAGAGTGTTGATTAGCTGCTGCTCTTCAAGAATTCAAGTTTATAAAACACGATTTTTTTTCACACGTAACTTGAAGAATATTTCTTCAGTATCGTAATTGAAATATTAGTTTTTAAGACTTTTCTATGATGAAAAGCACGGAATTTAACCGGAAGTAATTAGATCGCTTTTGTTAAATTTTTCTCTTTGGAAATTAGTTCATAATGTGTAATATCCATTAAAATATTAAGAGTATTGAGTGTGACATCTTTAAACTATTTCTAAATTTAAATAGTTGAATTTCTCTAACGTTAGCTAGAATAATTTGCTATATTATCATACCAGTTTTGTTTGATCGCATACAGTGCACATTTTTATCCTTTAGAGCATAGGAGTAGTTAATTGGATGGGATACTTAATTGCATAAGGATATCTACAATACAGGATTACCAACTGCTCAACAAAAATCGTGAAACTCCGCAGCTCTGCAAGAAGTTATTTTGCTCCGCATTTTCCGTTTGGTCTTAATTCTGACCAAAGCTTTTAGTAAAATGTTGTTGTTTTTTTTTTTTTTTTTTTTTTTGATATGTCGCTAGTTTATTTGACAGGCATGTAATATGGGAAATTAAAGATGCTTATACTCAAAGTATGACGTAGTGTTTAGGACTTTTTTATTAATTTTAAAATAAGTATTTTTATGCCAGTGGTTAAAATGATTATCAAAGCTAAAAAACAATTTTAGATAAGAGGTTTAATTTTTTTAATTGATTTTTATACATAATGCCGAGTTGCTCTGCGAAATTTCAAAATGCTCCTCAAAATCATCACAGATGCTCCTCAAATAGTTTCTACAAGGTTGGCAACGCTGTATATATATGCATCCAAATCGTTTGATATTTTTATTATTATTATTAATATTAACGGTTGACTTCATGCACCGACACATGAAATCCAAAGAAAAAAATAATAATGATTCTTAAAATCGTCTGCTTTTCAACAGGTTCTTTTAGGGGCGCGGGGGAGAAATTTCATCACCTTAGCTAATTTTATTGATATTAGTTTATATCAATTAACACATGATAGATCCTCTATAACCAGCATAAAAGCATTATATAAAGCATTAAAACATTTACGTCAGCTGGGTAGCATTGTGGTTAAGCGTTGGCCTTGCACCCGTTACCAGTACTGCGATTGACCACGTGGACCACGGTCCATGCGGTTAGTCGGTGATTTTGAAATGCAGAAAATCATCAGAGCCCATGTCGCATGATTATGCAGCATGTTAAAGGTGTCTTGAATGCCTGTTCGACTCACAGGCACTATCGGCCAAATTAAATTCCTGGTACAATTTAACATCGTGAAAGTGGGAACGTAGGTGCCTGAATTTGGTGGGAAACTAAAGGTCAAAATGATCTATGACTTTGAGAACTGTGCCGTTATGGTGGCACATGAGAAACTGAACGCTATATCAGGGGTTTACAATAAATCTGCAAAAGGACAAAGTCTCTTACGCAGCCACATTGTAAGACAAAAAAAAAGTTGTCACTGATAGTTATAGTGTTAAAAGAGCTCTTTTTGTTCTATTGCCCTTAGATTGGTGGAAAACGAAGCTTTGAAACAGCAGCCTCCTTTTTATTTAAATTTTTATTCAAGCAGTACCCACCATGATTTTTCTTTGTATTTGATTCTTGAACGAATTTATTACCTTTATTTAGATTTGACTAATAGTTGTAATTACTTTTCTTTTTTTCACATAAAACTTTTAAAGTATAATAAATTTTGAATGTCTCTATATGTATAATATTTTTTTAACACCTCTTTTTGATTTATATAAAGTTTTTAGTAAAATTTTACATTATTTTCGTCTTTTTTTTTTCATGAACATTCAAAGATATTATTGTTGATGATAATGTATATAAATTTCGAATGTCTCTATGTGTAACTAGAAATAATTTTTTTTAACGTTGTTTTTGATTTGTAGGTAACTATGTGTAAATTAACAAGATATATATATTTTTTAATAAAGTTTTTAGATATTTTCGTCTATTTTTTTCATGAACATTCAAAGATATTATTGTTGATGATAATTTTCATGTTTCTGAAAGTTTTCTTAGTGCAATTTAAAATCTTAACGCTGTTTGTTCACGGTTTCTCCCAGTAATGGCGATTTCCTGCAAAAGAATATTGATTGTATGTCCGTCGAATTTGGCGTCCTCTACCAGGAACTTTGCATAACTTTTCCCTGATTTATCATCCTTGCATTTCATTTTTTTTTCTCGTTTCTTTTTACCTCATTTAACATATTCTAAAAAACAGTTTAACAAGTGTCGAAACAGGTTTTTAAAATTTTTTGCTTCTCTTTCATTATTTCATTTTGTCATAACGTTTTGTTCTTTCATTTTATATTTACACTTTTCATTTGTCGGTACTTTTTTCTTCAAAATTTTTCATTTCTCTTCTATTGATCTCTCTATAAACCAATCTTTTTGTTTAGATATTGTTTTATTTTTTTCGTTAAATGAGTTACAAAAAAGTTTCCGTTTTTGTTAGTTGCTTTTTTTTCCTAGTTTGAAAAAAAAAAACTCTCTTACTGTTTCGACTAGATTTATTGGAATGACCTCAATAAAGGGAAACAAATAAGGGATTCGTTTGATACCAGGCCCGAAGCAGTTTCCAGGAGGGGGGGGGGGCATAGTGAAAATATGACCGCACGAATAAAAAGAGAAGCTTAATAAGTTTCTGTTTTTGTTTTTCGGCCTCAAACAGGAGTTCTGGCGCTCTCTCCCTGTTAGTTCTCGGAGTTGAAATTCCGAAATCGCAATTCCTGGCTCCAGGGCCAATCCGGCTTACCTTAGAAAGATACAGCCAAGAGTTTTTGTTTAGACGTTAAGACTTTTGTTGAGAGGGGGAATGTCTGTGTTTTGACTTAACCGCGATTAATGTTAACATCATGTAATTTTACCCAAATTTAAATTGTTCTAAAAAACTAGAAAAGCATCCCATCTTTATGTTGATACACGCATTGCGAAAATCAGTTGAAAGGTGTTCTCTAAAAAGAGTTCTATTTTTTATGATTTTGAGAAATTAAATAAGAAGTTTTTGAAATTCTAATGTTTGAATTTTATGAAGTCATTTTAACTTTTTTTTGGAATAAATACCATTTCTTCCGTTTTGTCCAACCATAATATATGATGATAGGTTTTAAAATATTACAAACAAGACCCAATGTCCACACGTTTCCAAACTTTCATAAATGAGCATTAAATTTTACTAATTTGAAGTGACTTCGTACAACACTTTCAAAGTTTTGCAGCAGGAAAAAGTATTTAGAATCAATAAGTAACACTTCACCGAATACAAAATCATTAAGATATATGTAACCAATACGCGTAAAAGCTGTCCAAACGCCAGGGCAAAAGTTTCTAACAAAAAGGAGCGAGAGATTTATCGTCTTAGTTTCAAACATAAAAACTTACATGGAATTGGGAAGAAATACAGGGGCTGAGCTCTCGTGGGCTCTCATGCAAATTAAGCCCTGAACACAGCACTTAACTATTTTTTTTAGAAATATTTCACGCCAAGTAAAAACAAGTAATTAATTCAAGATGACTTGTGCAAAAATACACACCGACTGCCTTTGAAGTTGTCTTTAAAAAAAATTAACCAATAAACATAATTAAAATTTAAAAAACCATGCGAAAATATTCTAAAGCTTAAAATTTCTGAAATAAGACTTTTAAAAGAAGATATAGTTTTCAAAGAATAAAAGCCGAAAGACGACTCTGCAAATCCAAAAGAATATCTTTTTCTACAATTGAATTTCTGTGATGCTATAGAATGTGTTTGAGCAATATGATTTCTTTAAATATTGTTTTATACTAAGAAAGCATGTGTTGGGAATTTTAAAAAAAGCATTGCATGCTTTTTATTTCAAACAGTACCTTTTCTAAATAAATTCTAGAAGGATTAAAGTAGACATTTGAAGCGGAAATCTTATGATTAACTTAAAAGTAAACAGCAGAAAGCTTTTTTCTTGCACAACCGTAATTTAGGCATAACACGCGAAAAAACGGACACGCTCATTTATATTTAATGCAACGGCATTTAATATGCATCACAACCACATGTTGGCATTCCTAATTTGCAAACCTTCATCCCCTGCAGGACGGATCGTTTAATATCTACGGGACTGCTGGAGAAGCGCAAAAAATAGCTATAATTAAGCCACAACAAAAAAAATCCGAACTTTTTTTTGGCAACAGAAAACCAGAGTTAAAAAGATTAAAAGCAAATACCACACTCCTTGCAGCCCTAAATGAAGTTCGGCAATTAACACAGCGGAGGTTAATTGTATCTGATATAAATATATGTGGCGCAGATAAAAAATTACCTTAAATTAAAACGAGGCGGCTAATTACTGACGGTTAGCTAAATGGGAGACGTTCTAATGTAGTACGTTCTCCCAACTCGGAACAAATGCGAAAAAATTTCAAAACTGGCGCACGTAAATAAAAACGATATTGTGAAATAAAGCGATAAGTTTTGAAGTTGGGAAAGAGAGGAGTTGAGCTGTATCTTCTGGGGGACAACGGCTTATTAAAATACGCATAAAATGAGATGAATTTTCTAGATTTTTCACGCGTACTATTTTTGTACTCCGATTACTATTGCGTTTGAATTTCTGAGCTTGTATAATGTTGCTTTAAATTGATGAATTTTGGTACACATTATAGTCAATTTAAAAATAAAAAAAAAAAGAGTCCGAGTTGGAAAATCTGGAACCGTAGGTCAGACACATTTGTGTAGGGCGTGTCCTCTCTGAATCTTTACTAATGATAAAGCTGAAAGTCTGTCTGTCTGAATCTCTCTCTGGGTGAATCTCTGTAACGCTCATAGCGCCTAGACCGTTCGACCAATTTTCATGAAATTTGGTACAAAATTTGTTTGTAGCATGGGGGTGTGCACCTTGAAGCGATTTTTTTGAAAATTTGATTTTTTTCTTTTTATATTCCAATTTTAAGAAAATTTTACCCAGCAAATTATTACAACGTGGATAAATAAATTACGAAATTGTCATAACGTGTAACCGTAACATGGGCAAGCAAATGAATATAGCAAATTGGCGAGAAATTCATCATCCATTATTTGTAAATATACAGGCGAAACAAATGACCTTTTAATTTTCTACTACCGGCAAAGCCGTGCAGGTACCATTAGTAATGAATATAATTGTAGAAAGTGCTATGGAGATACAACCGTGCACAATTTTTATTATTGCATATGCCACAGGCTTGGGTTCACTAAGAGTGCATTCGCGTTTTAATTGAAGGTCACTGTGACCTCTCAAAAATTTTCTTATTCGTCAAGTTATGACATACGATTCGGAAATTTTTTAGACAATATCACAAAATTTCAATTAATCTTTTTTTTTTTCAAATAATGCCTAATATCTCTTCTATTAGATGTAGCTACGTATGTATTGCTTCAGCATTTTTTTCAATTCGGCAAAATTTTAAGTTTAATTCGGTAAATTTTAAATTCTCTCTCTTCCAAAAAAATATATGTTCGATTTTGTTCCGGTAGGGCCCTCTGTAAGAATGTAAACTGCCTAAACAAAACACTGGATAGCAAAAAATATCTGTTTTGATGATAAAACATGGTTAACACTTTTTATATCGCTTTTGAATTCAAATGTCATAAGAAACAAATTAAAACTATATTTTGGTATAATGTTCTATATAATGATCTGTAATTTTCCAAAGAACCCTGGAGCTGAGCACCCTGAACATAATGAAAAATCAGGCTCTGGCTTGCAGTAAAAAGGAGTTTACTCCTTGTTTGGAAATTTTGAGTCAAGTTCACACTCTGACCCAAAAAGAAACATTTTTTTTAAGAACGAGGAGTTAGTCCCGATTGTTATTCCAGTTCAAAGACACATACAATAGTACATAGAATCAGAGTTTCATTGCTTGTATTGAATCTTTTGCTTATTGCTTTGAACTTAAATATTCATATCTAATTTTATCTTTTAGGAATGGATTAACTGGTTCTGCCGTCTGCACCTTCAGTTTGGAATCAATACAAGAGGTCTTCAACGGCAAATTCAAAGAACAGGCCACATCATCTTCAGCCTGGCTGCCCGTCCTAAGCAGTAAGGTTCCCGAACCACGCCCTGGTCTTTGCGTCAACGATACCCAAACCTTACCAGACTCTGTGCTAAACTTCATCAGAGGTCATCCGCTCATGGATTCTGCGGTAGCACACGACAATGGAAAGCCTGTCTTCTACAAGAGGGATATCCAGCTCTCTAGACTAGTGGTGGACAAGCTGGAAGTAGATGGTTTGCCTTTCACCGTTTTCTATGTAGCAACTAGTAAGTCGAAGATATTTTGTATTACTTGTTATAATCCAGAACTGACAAATCCTCCTATATAGGATAGCGAATTCATTGATCTAGTAACGCTGGCGTCACCAACATGAAACTCGCTCCAAAGCATGATAATCTTACTACTATTATACTAGTCGACCCGTGCGGAACTCCGCACTGTGCTTCGAATCGTTTCATAAGGCATTTCGCTCTTTAAAAATTTCAAAGGATGAAAATTATGAAGAAGAACCGAAAAAAAAGTTAGCGCAGAAGAAAAGGCATGTAATTTAAAGACATCAGTAACAAAACCTCGTTAAATACAACGTTGTGATAATTTGATCATCGCTCACCTTTTGGTCGTACATATTTTCAATGCAAACATAAATATCATAAAAAATGTGGCTGAGTAGTGACTCGCGAAAAAGCAATAATTGTGCATGTGAAAAAACAGGTTGTGGCAAATACAGTCCTGCCCATGTGAGCATCTGACGGGAAAAAAAGAAACATTAAAGAGATATTTATTGGCACGGATTCGAATTGGCGCCATTCTGATTAACAACCCGACACCCCAACAAACCTAGAAATTGCGCCTTTCTTTCCGAAAGCTATTCATTGAAGGAATGCGTAGTAAAAAACAGCAAAAAAGCTTTTTGCCAAAAAATAATAATAATAATAATAAGATCATGCTTATATGTTTTGTCATTAACCAGCATGATACGATTTAAAATTATTCGTAAAGCATGGAATTTGATTAAAGAATGACGAAGACCTCACGTAGCGATTGAAACAAACATTCTAGAGAAGTAATAAATTAGATTGAAAATAAGTGTTTTTATCTTTGAATATTGAACTATTTAACGTAGAAGGTTGCTTTAACCGTTACGGCTTAAATGCCCGCACATGTTTCTCTTTTAATCGAACACTTAAAATTCAAAACCAAAACCAGTTGAACTGAGTCCGTTTTTTAAGTGTAATTTTTCGAACGTAGACAAAATGAATTTTTTTTTTCAGCAGAAAGCAGAGGAGTAGAAAATGATTTCTTGCTAATGAAGTTGATAATACTTTTAATGCTTTATATCGTATTCGCGCGAATAAAAAATTAAAGGTTTACTGGATGAAACTCGTAGTTTTAATTTGGCGTAGTATTTTTTCATTTGTACAAAATGTCGAACACTGCTATTAGAAATATCTACATTTCAGCATACAATGAAAATGTTTTTCTGCACAAAAAGGATTTCCTTTAGGTAAATCTAATACTTTTTTATGCTTACATTATGCTGAGTGGTCTGGATGTAGTCAAAGCTTAAAAAAAAGGAAGAACACCCTTCGATTAACAGTCAACTTATCCGAATGATAACTGTAGCCTGTATAAAGGAGTCGAAACACCAAGTAGCATTCCCACTGCATTTATTTTATCACGTGTGTATGTTATGAGTACATGTAATGCGTAATACTAATATAAATTTGATATTATGTCGGACAGCCCAAGCTTGCCCGAAGTTCAGATAGTTTATAGCCGAATGCTCTACCGAAAAAACTTATCAATTTAACCGAACAACTAAGTCTAGGGCTTTTAAGCTTTATTAAAATGTGAACACGCACACACAGGCTTTTTTTTTTTTTTTTTTTTTTGGCCGAAAGCGACGTAAAAAATTGGAAAACTGCATTAGAACTTGGCTTTAAAAAAAAATGCATAAGAACTACAGGCTGCATCAAGGTTTTGAAACAGCAAGGGGCGTTTTCAAAAACTTGATTTTTCGACCGTAAGTCTATTTTTCGTCATTAGCCACCCTGATAAGTTTTAAAATGAGAGGGGAATAATATATAAGATAAGATATTGAAGAAAAATGTTTTTGTTTTTGAAAATTTTTACAATTTGTTACCGCAGGCTGCTTGAACCGTTATGACTTAGATGGTAGCACGTGTTCATCATTTAACAGCACGGTTAAAATACAAAATAAATTTAACTATGCTCTTTTTTAAGCGTAGCTTTTCGAATGTAGTAAAAATGTGATAAGCTATTTTTTTTTTTTTTTTTTGCAAAAAGAAGAAAAATATATATTTTACCCTTCAAGCTGAGGAAGTAATTTTTTTATTTGTACAAAGAGTCAAAAACTCATTAGAAGAATATATATTTCTATATACGGTTTATTATTTTTTTCTGAACAAAAAACAATTCGATTGAAGTCTGAAATCTTAAACTTGTTACTTATATTTTCGCTTACATTATGCTTTAATTTTCTTACCAGAGCCAAAGCTTTAAAAAAAAAAAAAAAACCGTACAATTCAGAAGTAATTTAGCACAAAGTCACATCAAGTTTTCATAGCAGCAAGGAGCGTTTCCTTCTCATTTATTCTATTCCATCATATTTGTTATTCACTTAATTAATTGTTCATGTAATGCGCGATATTTCTCTATTTTTTTGATGCAGATTGTCCGGACGTGGGCCCGAACACTCATTCTCCTGCTTACGAGGAGAACGCTCTGCCGATCAAGCTATTCAGCTCTGTCGGTCATAGTGCAAATTAAAGTTATAAGTTTAACCGAAAACCTCATTCTGGTTCTTTAAAACAGGTTTTTCGGCTGAAAAAAACAATTTTTAGACCGTGGGTCTATTTCTCGTCAGTAGCCAGCACCATAAGCTTTAAAATAGAGTGTAAATCAAAGAAATCGATCAAGAATTGAGGAAAATCTGGCGTGGAAACCAAAAACAGGCTACAGAAATAATATATAAGGATATGCGAAAGTTTGTCTGTATGGATGTATGGATGTTTGTTACTCTTTCACGCAAAAACTATAAAATACAATAAAATACAATTTTCGTATAAATTCTCTAATATAGGGATGAAAAAATACTTGCACATATTTACATTATATGTCCATCGAAAGCTCTGATTTTTCTGCTGAAGATGGCACCTATTCGAAATTTCTAAGTAGAATAAAAAACGAGTTATGAGCTTTTTAGTTCCATGTTCGAAGGCTTTCCTCAACTCAATACAGTATTTAGTGTATCATCTCAACTCCCTGTCGATAGCGGCAATTGTTGTATTGTTGGCTATCTTTGCTTTTCGTGACTGTTCAAGGCTTTTTTCGAGTCAAATCTTGAAGTAAGATTTTTGCACAAGATTGGCAAATAATACATGATTTGGCTGATCATTTTTCATTTGAACGGAACTTTAATGTAATTAATGGTTTTTATTATTATTTATGCTGAGTGAACACTTACTCATTATTTAATCAATCAGCAGACTGCCAAAATTTTTGCAGAAAGATTTTCGTAGCTGATGCATTTGGCAGTTTTTTTCAACGTCGCTGTTTTTGAAGCCGAAGACTACGTCATAATGTTTCTCAGCTTTCACCATGTAAACAAAATATCGCCAATCAAAGAATCTTTAAAAAAAATTTTACTGTGTTAAATGATTCAGCAACTAAATTAGGCAAATCCATAAACAGCACAAAAACTTCCATTAATTTTCCTTTTTGCACAACGTCAAACAATCGCCAAATTTTACTACTTATTTTGGAAACATTTCGGATGAAACTCTTTAGCGCCATTTTATGGTGACTAAATGTATCTCAGCACCTGGAAATAATATCTCAACGAAAATTAATATCATATCGTTTTACAAAGTAAGGAAAGAAGGGGGGAGCATCATCGAAGGTATCCCAAAACGATTCAAGCAAATTCGGTAAAATCGCACCAAGAGCCCACAATGATTTGAAATTTCCCAAAATAACTAAAGCAAGTACAAGGGGATTACGAGCGCGGCTATATTTTTTTTTAAACTTCGTACTTCGATAGCTATACAGAGAAGGTTTTAGACTCCATGTTAAAAAAAATGTATCAAGAGATTAATCTTTTTAAACACGAGAAGATTAATTTCATGTTTTGGAAATTTGTATATGCTTAAATATAGTGCTTTCGTTTCTAAATCAATACTACTTTGTTCTTTATACTTATTGCTATTTTAGTTTTATGGGTAAGAAAGAAACTCGATTTTTAATCAAGTCAAAAAGATGTGTTTTAAATTCTTTCACTTAAAACAGAAAACAAAAGCAAGTAACGATTTTTTCTCATAATTATTACTGACCCAGGCAACGCCGGGTATTTTTGCTAGTTTGATAATATTTTCTGACAATGTTTGACATGCAGGGAAATGCTTTATTTTGACAAGTTTGAAATGGATATAGTAACTTAACTGTATTGCTGGTAAGGCTGATTTTAAGAGAATGAAGAGACGACGAAGTGGTCAACAATAAACTCTATCTACTAGAGTTTAGGGTTAATTCACTGGAGTTAGGGTTAAAATTTCAACTATAAAAAATATTACCAAACAGACAATTGCTTCGTTCAGATGTTGAAGCAATTTTCACCCGTCATGCCTTGACGGGTAATTTTATAGTGTTTTTATAATTTCGTATTATGGCTATTTCTGTTGAGGGCGGTAAAAGGGGCAGAAGTAATAAAAAAAAAAAAACATTTTAGAGGAGGACGGATTAAATATTGAACAGCACTGTAAATCGAAATTTCTTTCAATTATTTTACTCTCTGGAGGATATGCAACAAATTTCTATCTTCAAGCATCAGTAAATGTTTTTCATGACATGTGTTTCATTACCTGCAGACATTTTTTCTCCTATTCAAAAAGTATGTCCTATTGATGCTTTGGTTAATAATGTCTTTTTTTCCAACAGATGAAGGCATAATTTATAAACTTGTCGAATGGTATAACAGAGATGGCGAAGAGCATTCCAATTTGGTGGACATCTTTGAAGCTACAACCCCAGAACCTATAAGATCGATGGAAATTTCCAGCAAGGTATTTCATTATTACTTGAAAATAAATATTTTAAATTTTTGCAATAAATATGTATAAATTTCCGTATTTCATGAAATGCCGACAGAGTGGTGTAGTGATTAGACGCTATACCCAATGCCATAGGTTCAAACCTGGCTCCAGTCAAGATGCAGAAAATAAACAACGTCCATGTATGATTATGCGATTTATAAAAAAATCCTTCGAGTACTCGTTTGACTTGAGTGCTCTTGGCAAAATTAAATTCAAAGTGCAGTTTTGCATTGAAGAGAGCCATAGTGTCTCCATCTCGTGGAAAAACTGGGCTTCGAAATTCTCGTAGTAAAAGCATCTGCGAAAGAATAGCTAAATCGGGGGTTCGCACTAGGTCTGCAAATGGTTGTGCTCTCTACAATATTTAATGAAGTAAAACAGTAGTTACTGCTGTTTTTTTTCCCATAAAAATCGGTTAAAATTACATAACCAGTATTTTAACCGTGGATTAGTTATGCTAGTTTTTATATTATTTTATTTCATCGATATATCGAATTTCTGTACAACGATGCTTCACGGTTAAAGAAATACGTCATATTTTATTCAATGTGTCATTTCCCTATTTCAATGGACATTAATTGCATTATGCTGCATAAGGCAGCATATAATAGGCTCATGTTATAAAAAGGACTCAAATTGTATCAACTAACTTAGATTTATGTAAAAACTAATAGTTTCAGATCTCAGAAAGCTTCTTTATTCATACGCATTTGTTTCCTTTCCTTATGTCAGGAACGTATGAAAAGCTCACGTTTGTCAAAAATTATTTTAATTGGTGACTAAGCATAAATATTTATTAAGAAATAATTACCTTTAGTCTCTCAACAAGAATAATAAATAAATTAATTTCTAGTGTGTTATATTGCTGCATGTTATTATGTTCTCTATACGGAAAGGAATATATTTTTGCTTAGTTGAGTTGCCATAGTTACAATGGAACAAACAAAAGATTTGTGCTCCCATTCAACAAAAGAAATTCAAATTAAATTTTTTAAATCAAAGAAGTAATTATTTGTATTTTGGAAGTAGATTGCTGTGAAAGTTTTTGTTGAAAACTAATCAAGATTTTTATTATTATTATTATTATTTCATGAAATAGTTGTTATCAAAACTTTAGAAACATTTATTAGCTCAAGACTAAGAAGAAAGCAGACTTATAATATAATAGTCTATCATAACACGAATATAAATAATTTCAGTTGCACTCTTGCATAAACAAAATTGTATTGTTCTTATGTCATCCCTTCCTGCCTTCTTCTATTTCATCGTTTCACAGTTAATTTTTTATGAAGTTGAACCCTAATGCGTAAGTTATTATGTTTTCTTATTCAGTTTAACTCTTCCAAAATCACTTTGACTTCACTTTTCAGTTCAATTTTCTCTCTTTCTCATTTCTCCTTCTCGTTTTTGTTCTTTTTCGTTCAATTCACTCTTTTACACTTCATATTCATTTTCTCTCCTTTTTAGGAGTATTTTCTCACCTTGAAAACACCCTAGCTTAATCTCAGTTCGTTCGTGAAAAACAGACGGACTTACTTTTGATTTTATAATTAGTATATAAACACTGTTAGTTTCGAAGATAACTTCTTTTTCTTAATAAGCACAGCTCGGCAATCACAAAACATTTTCTTCGCTATTAAATTTCCCAAATTGTTACTTTAGTTAACTTAGCAGCATGTAAAACAGTTTTGGCATACCTTTACTATTAGACCACCTCACTAGTAATACCTGCATGTATTCATAACCATATGCATCAAAACACTTCCAAAATCAATCTTAAAATATTTGCATTTACGTAGAAACTAACCGAAATCAGAAGCAATAAATACTGAAATGATTTGTGCAGAACGAAGAGCGATTTCACCCAACATGAATACAAATGAATGATTCTTAACCAACTGCCTAGATTCTGTTCTTTGCAGTTGTCTACTTTGGTATAATGAGTGGAATATTATCCAAAGCAAATGAGCACTTGTATGATTTATTGCGATATCATATCGAGAGTGAAAGCTAATATGGTACGGTAATACTGATATTGTACTCTTGATTATATAAATTTTTAGGCGGTAGTTAAAATTTAATGTATATAAACTGCTTTTATGGAAATATTTATTCAAGTAACGGTATGTTGAAATATGTGGTACGGCATCAAACTAATAGTTTTGATAGTTTAAAGTGAAAGGTAACTGAAGAATAGTTTCCAAATTCTGCTTGTTTTTTTTGGGGGGGGGGAGGGGGTTATGGATAATGTATCTAGATTTTTTTTTTTTTTAGAATTTTGGGAAATTAGTAGTATACTATCGTGGGAAGATAAAGGGCAGTATCTGCATTTTTTAGATTTCTTTATTTATTCATTGCATATTTGTCATCTATTGCACTTTAGCTCTGCTGCACAAGCTAACTTCTTTGGCTTCCGCTGATAATAAAGCACGAAAAAAAAAGTCAAATTCCCATATTTGACTATTGTTAGTGTGGTATGGAATCCAAAACACGTTTCTTCAAGTATTTCAAAAACTCATTTCTGCATATACTGCACCTTACCTTCCCACGGCTGTATATTATGCTGAGATCGGAAATTGTCTTTTAGCTAATGCTTGTAAAATATTAAAACCACATCACGATGTTGGCTACGATTACTTTCTTTAAAATTATAGTAAAAGTTAGTGGTTGCAATCGTTTTATTTTCTGAATAAGCAGCTCTAAAACTTAAAGGTATAAGAGGAGTTTATTTTTTTTAATCATTTCATAAAAGTTTATTAAAACTTTTCTCATTTATTTCTCTGAAAAGTTTCAGTCTGTTTTATTTGTTTTGAATCACTAGTTTCGTTTTGAATGAGCAGAAAATCATCAGCTTTTATTCAAAAAAAAACAAGATTCAGTAGTGACAAAATAATGATTTTACTTTAATTGTAATTTATGGATGGAAAATTAAAGCGTTCGGGAAATGTTGTAGAACAATTATTCATTGCCAACAGAGAATAAACGAATGCCTGGAATAAGTACAACGTAGGGGATGTGTAACTTATGCCATATTGGCAATGCTTTTTAATTCTCGCGTACTAGTGCAATAGCAAAAAAGACGAAAAAACATTTTTTTATTAAAGGCTTTAACTAGGCACATTTCTAGGACACATTGGCCTAAACCCAGAATTTTTACCAGATCAGGGCTGCTGAGAGCCGTGGCGGCCTCCTGGTCAGTTTGGTCACCCCCCCCCCCCCTCTACCTCCGTAAAACTGATAAAACTTAAACTGCACCGATTCCAATTCGGGCCCTGCCAAGGGTCGGTTCCCTAGTTTCCACCTAGGCTGATATAGCCTTTCGTCGGCCCTGGTCCTGATCCGTAACGCTTAACGTCGTGCCGTTCGGTTTTTTTTTTTTTTTTTTTTTTCATTTATTAATGGAATGGCTGAAAAGCTTTACCTCCTTGTGAGTGGCGCAATATTACTCCCTATTATTTTTTTTCTTTTTTTTCCATATAGTACTACATTTAAGTGTCATTTGAATAAAAATATTTATTTTAACTTCTTTTCAGCACAAGTCATTGTACATTTCTTCGGACTCCTTCATCCGTCAGTTTGATGTAATTATGTGCAAGGGAAGGTACGACAATTGTTTGCGATGCATACAAGATCCTTATTGTGGGTGGGACAAAGATCACAATGAATGCAAGCCTTATGTAACTGGGTGAGTGATGATTCATTCTTGCCATAACTCTTTTTTTTTTAATTTCCTTTATTTGAGTGATACAAAAACTCACTTTCTCAATTTTTTACAGGCTTTTGCAAGATGTCACCAATGCTACTCCAGGGATTTGTGATAGCAGTAAGTGAATGTTATTTGCGTTTTTTCTCTTAAAAACAGTAAAATCCCGATTATCCGCGAGTGGATTATCCGCGGGGCGGATTATCCGTGAGTAGATTATCCATGAGTCAATCAACAATCCGTTACATGTGTTTTCGCAGCAAAAAGCAAAAACCGATGGCTGTTTTTGGCCGAAAAATTGCAAATTTAAACTCGGTTGTTTTTGTTTTACTTATTTATTCATTTTTTGTGCTTTTTTCATCGTACATACACTTGTTCTATATTGATCTTAAGTTCTGTTGTGCAAAATTACCTAAAATTTTTACTTTTCTGCATATATTTTCACTGTTTGAAGAAAGTATTATGCATCAATACAGCTAAGTTTTTGAGGAAGGTCAATTTTTATCCTATTAGTTTCTCATTTCAGTCTGCGGCTTATGCGCGATTTTTATCATCCGCGGCACTCGTACCTCCTAAGCCTCCTATAATGGAGGAGCCGACGCTTCTGCCATTTTGGAGCAAACTTGATCCAGTGCTTCGTAGCGATAGCGTTGCTGCGGATGTTTACATTTATTTAGCATGTGTTAAATTGAGTCAAATGGGTGGTTGTTCGGCTGTTAATTGTGTAAACAGCTCCAAAAAAGGATTTCAGCTCTTCATATTTCCAGCAGATGCAGAAAGAAAAAAGAAACGGATAAATAATAGCCCGCGAAGTGACTGGCAGCCTGGAAACGACGCCAACTGTTTCCAAAATTTCGACGATGTTCACCTTCGCTTTCCGACTCTCTCGTTCCCTGTTTGGCGAATGATTGTCAATAAAGGTAGCTTTCCGTGTTATATGCTTGCTCCAAAATGGCGGATGCGTCGGCCTCTACAATTATAGGGGTTCTAGTACCACCCGATTCTGCGGATAACCGGGAGTTTACTGTGCTATTTTCAGAATATGAGCTCAGTTTTGTTGTAGAAAAGAATGTTAAGAAATGGGTAAAAGTTGTCTTTAAAGCTTCGCAGAAAATTTGAAACATTTTGAAATATAATTTTTATTCAATGATGTTTAATGTAAGTTATATCAAAAATAAAATTTCGTGAGTTAGATACGATGCTTCCAAATTACACACCACACGTAACAAAAACTTATGCTAGAGCCAAACATAGTGTCTATAACCAGTAGCACAGTCATTATGGGGGTTGGTTACACAATCCAAAAGTGTATATTATTCACTACCATTCTAGGATTAAAAATAGCTTAAAAACCATGGGTTCTGAAGGGGATGCTGAATCCCCAAACCCTTAATTGCTGCTCTCTATCGTTATGTTTGAATCTCATAATATGTACTGTCTGACCACGGATTGTATGGAAAGACAAACATCCGTTTCACACCCGGAAATGGACGAATCTATGATTTTTTTACTGGTGTTGGCTTTTGCAGAAGCAGAGTCTCATTCAAATGAGCGGAATACGCGCATCAAATTTTTACTTTTCCCCCTTATTCACATAGTCTAATCTGGACGTTTGAAAATTCCATGCAATCCGTGGTTGGATAGTATTCACTTTTTTGTACAATTTGCACTTCAGACGTCCAGCTAGTTTAAAACAATGGTCTGAAGTTTTTCTTTCTTTAATGTAATTTTGCTTGTTTTCTTTTCTTTTTTTTTTTTCGATTGTCAGTGCATGTATGAACACGTGCCCACCATGTGCCGTTTTCAAAAGTGGACCTGTTTGTTTATGGATTTAACCATACTTAGCAACTCTACTGGTTTTTCCTGCAGTTTCCTGAATTTTATAAATATTAGGAAAAATCCCTATATTTAAGAAATTCTGTAAAAAAAAAAAAAAAAAACTCCAAAATTGTGTTTGTAAAGATTGTTTGTCTAGATGTATGTAACCTATACTTAGAAAGCTTCCTGTTAAAGTTGAAACTTTAGTGCATCGATCTTTAGCAACGTAGCAACATTATAAATGCTTATTAAGTTCGATCCAAACTAAGTTTTAACTATAATAAGTATTAAATATTATTCTTCCGATGTATGTTTCAATTAGTATTTTTATGCGCAAATGAAGTAACGAACTTCCATATGATTTTATTTAAAGGATAGCAAAAAATCTGGATTTTTTCGTTGAAAAGTTGGTAGGTCTGGATCTATGGTAGGAGTATACAAATTTGTTCAATAAGAATCACACAAGTCCGAATATGTAATGCAAATTTAATAAGACAGAATATAGTAAACTTTAATCTGTATTGTGACATTAATGATGCAGCTAACTATGTTTTGCTGTTTAACTCTAAGCAGAGAAACGTTGCAAAAAACAATTACTTTTATACAAATACAAGTGACGACCAGCAACAGGCTCTGGGTACAGCTAGGCTGGTCCTAGTCAATTTACAATCCCCATTGAAGATCAATGACCCTCTTAAAACTATCTACTCCCTTGCTCATTACCACCTCTTCCCGTAAACTGTTCCAAGATTCCACTAACCTGCTAAAATAATAATTTTTCCTAATATCCATGTTATCCTGAGATTTAAATAGCTTAAAACAATGACCCCTTGTTCTGTTTACAGTGCTAAACTTTAGCCCCGTAATATCTTTCATTTTAATAAATTTAAACAACTGAATTATTAAAATTAACGGTCTCTTCTTTGCTCAAGACTACAATTAGATACAATTGCTTCGAATTTAATAGCATTTTAAACACTAAATGTTTTTAGCGTTCCAAACATTTACTAAGTAAAATATATAAAATTTAAAAAAAAACGACTTCGGTTAAAAGAGTTTCGGATAATTTAAGCTCTACTGTTTCGATTTTAAAAACTTCATTTATGTAAACTCTAACCATCTTTTGCTTTTTTCAGGCGTTAAAAACAAACCTCTTCACGTGTATTGGGGCCAAAGTGTCCACTTAGCCTGCAACATCCACTTGCCTCAAGCAGAGACTGCGTTACCAGGAGTTTCAAAATGGTACCGGTACACTCGGGAGAAGGGGAAGTACGAAGTGCAGCAGCGGCGGGAAAAGTACATCTACACGCAAGACCAGGGTCTTGTCATTCTATCTGTGACAGAAAGGGACAGTGGACGTTATGACTGCAAGCTGGGACCGAATACATTGTGCAGTTACAATATCACTGTTGACACTAGTAAGATTTTTTCCTATGAACATTTGAAATTTTATTTATTTCAATAAAAATATTATACACAGAGAGCTGCATTTACCTATAAGGTAAACATTAACAAGCTATAGCTTACGACCCTCGGTTTTGTAGAATGTCCCCAACTACCAAACATATGCATGATTCGGCCCTAAGAAATGAAAAGTACTTGAAAGTATAAATTTCATTTACAAACGCTTGAAAATTTAGAAAATTATAGTTAGTTACAAACCTTGAATTTTAAAATTTCTAATGAGTGTGAGGGGAAGGGAGGGATTGTCAAAAATGTACCAAATTCAGCTTCATGCTACATCTTGCATCAAGGAGGTAAAAATCATAGTTCTCACGTTTCCGAAACATTTGTTTGGGGTAAATTTTTGTGACTCACATGTTTCATATCTTGCTAATTATTTAATCCCAAATTCAGTATTTTAGAAATTCTTTTGTTAATGCTTGCTTTTATCTTACTTCTATTGCATACTGTTAATTCTTTTAGTACAAGAAAAAATATAGTAAACCCTCTCAACCTCTATTCTTTTTCGTTTCTTGCACTACTTGTAATGGAAAAAAACTGTTATAATGAGAAATCTTTAGTTCTCCCCCTCCCCCTTAAAACAGAAGTTTTGTACCAAGTTAGAACGATTAAAGTATTAAAATATCAGAGAGTGGGAAAGTAAAAATTAAGTGCTTTAAATTATTTTTATTGTTATAGAATTCTTTAAAATAACCGAGGAGGTCTTTGAAACTCCTTGAAAAGTGCTTCAATTTTATTTCTTATCAAGTATTTTAACCATCAACTTCAAATGGCCAGGATGTTATTCTCTCTTTACCTGTTTTCTAAATCTTTGGTCCATTTCTTTTTGTAAAAAAAAGTATTCATTTTTCATTAATGATCATTTTACATTTTATTAAGTGTTGTGTTTGTCCTTGGACTGGCGGGATAATCAAAAATCAACTATACCAATAGCCGATGTGAGCAAGTGACGACGCGTTATCTTTTCTTCAATCTCTGTCGAATAATGTCAACGCTTTGTCGTATCAAAAGCAATTTTAAGTTTATATTATCTTAATTTGCAAAAGAGTGGATAACTTTAAAAGAGTTTTTGTTTATCTATATTTTTTCCTGATGTCTCAACTCTTGTTCGAGTTGAGACAGTGAGAAGCAAAAGGGTGTAAGTGGAGTGGACTTTTTAAAGTTTCATACAAAACGCATTTAAGGTTCAGATTCTAGGTTGACTTTCATTAAATTATTTTTCTAAATCATGCTGTATAGCAGCACCCACAAAGCTACTAGTACCATATTTTGCTGCAAAACAGAGGAGAGATTCCCCTATCATTTGTACTGGTTATCTTCAAAATTTTAGTTTTGGCACTTACATCCCTTTGCTTCTCACTGCCTCAAAAAAAGACTCAAAATGCAGAATTTTATATCTACTTTTCATTGCAAAAATTTGTCAAATTGAGCTGCATTTGTCAATCTGTTTACATTATCACTAAATGTATAAAACCATTGCCTCTTTATTTTTAATTAATTTGACAGATTTTTATATGCATATTTTTTTTTCTTTACTTCCAGAAACTTGTAGTGCGCCTACTGACGTCGAATATAGGAAAGTATACTCCGATTGGTGTCACGAATTTGAAAAGTATAAATTGGCTATGAAGACATGGCAAAATAAACAACAGGTGAGTTATATCATATCCCAGAAGTGTTCATGTAACCATGGTAAAATAACAAAACATTTTAATTTTTACTTCTAAAATTTACTTTCCTTTACCTTTTCTTTCTTCTGAAAAGGAACCTATTCGCTTATGATAGCAATATTATTTAACTATTGCATTGTACTTAAAGAATATAAATAAGCACTGTCGTTTTCATGTAAGGAACACACACATTTAGTTCATTAACTTCACATTTTCGCTTTTGTCATGTTGCTTTAGGGTCACTCATTTAACTCGATTTTGTTCGATTCGATTGAATTCGATCTAGCAGTAGCGTAACGAGAAATTTCCTTCTGGGTGAAGCAAAGGAAATTCCTGAGTAGATACAAAAGATCGTATTTAATTCGATCGAATTTTGTTAAGAGTTGAATTTGCCCTTTAGTTCTGTCGTTGCTCATTTTTTTAGTAATTAGTTTTAATGAAACGGTACTCTCTGGAAATCCATTGGCCAAATTAAATGTCATCATATTTTTTGCACATATTTAAAGAGAAATTTGTCATATGGATATGGAAATTTGGATTTGTTATTTTTCTCTTTGAATATGTTTGATTCATATTTTGTTATCATAACTATGCATCAATACACTAAAAAAAAAATTCAGTTGCTTAACTTAAGAAAGTTCTTTCAATACTGCTGACAAGTTTTAATCAGAAAAATGTGTTTTAAAATAGTTATTGTTTCCCACAGCATTTAATTCTAAGTTCTAAATAAAATTTTAAGACTTTTCAGGTAAAGTAAATAAAGAAAATTAAACAAATTGTTTAAGCAACAGCAGAGTTAAAAACTGTACGATTCACCTCAAATAATTAGCATAGCGTTTTATTCCTGTTTTACTTCAATTAGCCAGTTATTTTACCTCATGGAATTGGTATAGTTTCTTAGAACTCTTAGCATGAGCTTCAGTTTTCTAGTTTCAAAGCAGAGTATAGGGCTCTCGTCTATATTCGTTACCTAATAATGGTTATTGGTATTGTTTTGGGCATAATTATTATTATTTACCTTTTATTTATTATTATTATATACTCCATTATGTATTAAGTTTAAAAGTTCACTTACAGTTACCACAGGCATAAATACCCTAAATTTATTCAGATCTCAGTAAGAATTTTAAAAATTCTGTTTTTACACAATTGCAAATGCATAATAATATAAATAAGGCTTTTAACCGGACAAAAAAAGTTTGAACTGTTATTTCAAGAAAATTTATACACTCTAAGCTATATGAAAACGTTCTTCTTATTAATTATAATACTGAATTTCCATACTTGTAAGCGCAATAAGAATTTCTTTATGACCCTTGACTCTATTATTGAATCATTTTGCTTAAAATAGAAAATTTAACATATTTTTTTTCCTCTGCATGGAACTAGAAATTTTAACTATTCCTGCGAAACGTTCCATTGATATCAGTTTGTTGACTTACAATGAAATATGATATTTAAAAGGGAAACGTTAACCTACTGTAGTTTTCCCAGTTTAAATCACACAATTTAATTTTCATTGCATTTTCCAACAAAATAGGCTGTGAGTTTGAAAGAAATATTTTACTCAAACATATAGGTAATTCAAGCTAATAAAAGTTCTGATTTTTATGCATGTGAATTCAGTGTCAAATAATTTTAATATTAGAATTAGCAAGAATATACAATTGTACTAAAGCTAAAAAATTAAAAATATTTTTTTTTTGTTTTAAGATAAAAAGCGAAAAAAAAACTATAATGTTTGCATTTAATGATCCTAATTCTGTCTGTTTTAACTTCTACTTCGATGCAATTTTTTTTAGTAAAACTTTTAACTTTTTCTATACCTAATTATTGAGAAATCGATTTTTTTTTCATAGTTAAAGCATTTCAAATAGTTCTTTTTGTTAAACTTACCCAATTAGAAACGCATTTTATTTTAAGAAATAAAAAAAAATGAAACCATTCTTTTTCTTTTTTTTTTCTTGACTAAGATATGTTTTAACTTCATATTTTTATTTTTTAACTATGACTACATAAAGAGAAACAAACTACCGCGCAGGGATCAAATTTTCTTTCAATAAAGTCTCAGTTTGAAGATATTTTTTTTAAACATAGCAATTTTAAGAAAGCAGATTACATAACGTAATTTGAATATAATGTAACATACTTTCTATTTCTTAATACTATAAGAACCAGTTTGATTTTATATTTTTATAAAATATTTTTATAAATACATATTTTGAAGATTTTTCTGAAATTGTAACAGCATTTGAGATCAAACGGGAAAAAAGCTTTATTATGAAAAAAAAGGAGGTTTTTGTGTAATCTTGGCTCTTTTTTCTGTCAGTGCACCTTTTTGCTTCCCTTTGGGGGAGGACACTTGAGTTCTGATTTTTGTGGCGCTTTACTTCCCCCCTTAATACGTGGCCATTTTCATTCCTTTCATACATGACATTTACATTCCTTTATTATGTGATCCTGTGCATTCCTTTAATGTGTGACCATTTATATTATTTTAATATGTGACACTTCTCCCTTCTCCACTCCCAATTTTGTTCTCTAAAAAACTATTTGAAGCTTGAAATATTCTTGAAATAACGTGTACTAATGATCCACACATTATAAGATAGCTTTTTTGTTATTTATAAGTCTTTATAAATAAATTCCTTTATTGGAAACCGCGATTCAGACACTGATATTATTGGGAAGTTTCATTAAATAGACTTATTAATAGCTACACACAAAGCACTTCAGAAAGACTTCGAATATGTTAGATCATCCAGGGATCGTGCTCAGCATTCGCCATCAAGCCAAATGTAACAAAATTGTAAATTCGGCGAAACAAACTCTTATTTGGCGAACAAGAAATTCTGCAGAAGGAAAAAAAATACTTCCCACAGTCCTCAAAACGATGTAAAAATATGCAAAATTTAACTGTCTAAAAATCCTGCAATAGGAAAAAAACTCTTGTGAAAGAGTGTCTTACGTAAAATAAGTGAAAGCTGCATCTTTAAAATACGTTATTGATTACATTTTATATTTTTAAAAATTATACTTTACTCTTTGAAGTTCTATAGAAAATGTTGATTCAAATTTGTTAAATTAATCTTTGGGTAAGACTTTTAAAATTCGGCTAATACTTTCAAACGTTGACTAATTTATTGGCTAAAAATTTGAAATCTCTTGCGAGGTCCCTGAGTATCCTTGCTTCATTGCAAGAATTTTATGTAGAACATGAACTCCATTTATATGTAATGCAATTAAATCATGAAGTTTTCCAGAAATAATAGTTTAATATTTTTTGACTCACAGTAACAGACGTATTTAGTGAGATTCACCCATTACTGAGCAAAATTTATTACCGAAATATCGTTTCGAGGAATCGTCAAAATTTAATTACATTTCTCAGAAGTAGAGCACATGTTCTTCATAATGTTCATGCAATGAACCAAGGATGTAACATGTTAGAAATCTCTGTAGAGTGTTTTGTGAAATTCTGTTACTGTGGAACTGCCCATTACATTAGTAACTCTCCTCAATAGGAACCCTCTGGGATAAAGGTTGAACATCTGTGCTGAGGTTTAGTTAAATATTTGTCTTAATAAAAATCCTACAATAAAAACGAGCTGATGTGTGCATCACATGACTTCCTTTTACTCCAATTTAATGTCATTTCCCCATTATTGGCAATTTTAATGTGATTCAATTGTTTACTCTCTAAATATTACCAACAGTGGACAAATTGAAACCAAATTTTAAAAAAAAAAGAAAGAAAATCGCCAAATTTCTCGCCAAGTTGGAAACAAAGCTTGGCGACCAAGAGACTGGCGATATATCGCCAAGTGTCCGATAAATTATAACACCATCGAAATTAACAATGATTTCCCCCCAAAAAGGGGCAAAATACCCCCTTAGAAACATCCGAATGCAACCAAAACTGAAGGTGCACAACTAGACCCCAAATTTCAACTTTCTAGGACCTACCGTTCTTGAGTTATACGAGATTCATACACACATACACACCTACGCACATACATACGTACGTCACAAGAAAATTCGTTGTAATTAACTCGTGGGTCGTCAAAGTGGATATTTCGGGTATTTGTACATTCCTAGGCATATATCCACGTGTGTTCGGGTCGAAAAAAAACTCAACATTCATTCGGGGGTGAGAAAAATGGAAATTAAGACCGATTTTTGAGTGAAAAGTTTTTCGCGAATACAATACTTCCTTTTTTGTAAAAGGAAGTAATAATTGTTGTTAATGTTGCGTCTTAAGTCATGCATTTAAGAAGTATTTTCTTTGTAAAAATCCTGAAATTAAAATAATTGTTGTCATTATTGTGTCTTTCAGAAATGCCAACTCAGCCATCCGAACGATGTTACATATCAGGGAAGTCCACCTCTGTAACAGTGAACAGAAACAGGACGCCGAATTATATATAACAGAAACTTAATGAATCCTTCTTTCTGCTGCTCAACGTGACCGCCCTGCATTAAGAACCAGAAAGTGAACGAAGCTGCTCACTTCTGTAAATAACAAACACAGTTCATCGGATCATCTGTGATGGTAAAAAAAAAACTTCAACAACACGGACCCCTCGTTGTTGGACAATGCAACTATGCCAAAGACTATCCTAGGTGTTCCTCCCGGTCGGAAGATTGTTCTGGAAATGCTCAATTACACGGGAAGAATCCGTTCTCCCAACGTGAAAACATGTTTGTAGAAATCCAGCGTATGATTTTTCTGTATGTGTGTGTATAGTGTTAGCTATGCGGTAACAGGATGAAACTGCAATGACAAAAACTGGTTCCTTCGATAAATATAAAATTTTTTCTAAGTGTCCAGTTTAATCATTTGAATAATTAAAGTGAGAACTTGCGTGGATTGGGGAGACTATCCCGAGATTGGGATATATTTTCGTTTTATTTTCCTGAGCGTCACGGACTCGTTGTAAACAATTGTAAATTCGAATGCAAAAAAGGAAGTGAACACTTAAGACGACATCTTGACAAGAACTGTGAACCTGTACCCATGAGTGATAACTAGCAAGCTCATGCAAATGCTGAATTTTCTATGTTGTGATAATTTGTTTGAGCCATGCTATATTCTTATTTGAGACATTTTTTAAAACTTTCTATAAGTATGCTGACTTATGCAAGTATTTGCTCCGGAATTCGACGCAAGAATGCCCAAGATGAGATATTCTTTCCTCTTCATTGACATTGTAACATCGCATTTTAAGTCACCAAAATTCGTCTGCCAAACTGTATATTATTTTTGTTTGTTGTATTACAATAATATGATCTACACTTGAATAAATCCAACATGAGTAAGGCATAAATTTGCAGAATATTGCATACTTGTTTTCGAGTTTCAAAGAGTTGCTTTTGTACGAGAAAGTAAAACAATCCGAGAAGGTTTTTATTTTTCTCGCTTAGCTCATTTTCTTGTACAAACCACGTGCTTAATAATTTCTTCACAAATTTATGCCTTGTTTACATTAGTGGTAAAAAAGTAAATGCATACCGTTTATTACAAATGATTCAAAATTCTTTAAAACAGCAATAATGCTACCAACGCAATTTCAATTGAACTTTATCACATTCACAACTTAGAAAACCTATTTTTTCATTTGAAATATTTAAAAAATTACTGATGTATAGCAATATAGCATATTAAGTACTATGGTAATAGTGGTTCATGTAATTGTTCGATAAGCATATTTAACTAAATTTTGGAAAACAGAAAAATTTGCTTTAAAAGCATCATATGTATATGCACAAAATCTTTGCTTTAAAATTCTCTGAAATTTAGAGTTCAAAACCTAAATCCCCAAAACATGAAAACCTTATGTTCAAGTTTAACATGTGAAAGAGTACTTTTACTTTTGTTAACATTTCTTCCATATTTCTCACTTAATATTTGGTCTAATTTATGTTAGAGGCAGATAAAAACTTTAGAATAAGATTTAATGAAGAAAAAAATATTTTGACATGTATTCAGATTACTATTTCTGCTGCTTGAAACAAGATTTAAACTCATTATTTTTCTTTGCATGAACTAAATTTGCTGACTGTTTTAAAGCGTGGTAGTTACACAAGCAAGTTTTATATGAAAACTATGCAGTCTATTTTTTTCTGATATTTAACTGAAGTCATTTTCGATTTGTACCATTGGCGCCAATGTTATTAAGTAATTAATTTTATTAGTTAAGTAAGTAATTTTATCTAATGTTTAAACTTAAACACATTTAATATTAAATGAATTACTCGCTATAGTTTTAGCTTTGAAGTAAAAACACCAGGTATCACTAAAAAACTCTGCATCAAAGTAAAACATTTCGAAGTAAAACGCACTTAATACAGAAGATCAAATTTCAATTTGTTCAACCATTCAACATTTCTTGCCCATGTGTTTGTTTCATATGGAAACAGCGACGGAAGGCTTTAACTTTCAAGTACATATTTTTGTTATTGCAAATGAATAAGAAGATTTTTAAAAATGATGATACTCAAAAGATGGAAGCTGCTCGTTATAATTTAAACGAAACAAAGTTAATGGTCTTGCATTGCAAATACACACACACATCCATACATAAATCTTTTCGTACGATTAGTTTCATTTCATTTTTCCTAATAATACAACAGTTAATAGCAATTCATTTGCTATTAACTGTTAATAACACATACAAATAACGCTGATCAAATCTTTGAGAACTTAATAGTATCCGTTTTAAACCATAGTGTACACTTTAACCAACATTGAAGGAATATTTTCCACCACTTTTACCAATGTCCCAAAAGCTCGATAACATAAAATTCTAATAAAGGTTATTATGACATGTATTTATTTTTTAATTCAGTAAAAATAAAAATCATTTCTTTTCGGTTCTCTTATGCTCCATAAGACTGGTTTTTAGCAATATCTAAACTAAAATGTAAACTCCCGATTATCCTCGGATTAGGGTGACACGGTAGCCGCCGATAAAGGAAAACCGCGGATTATCCGAATAATTGGCAAAAAACATACTTAGTGTATACAGTAGCTAAAAAAGTATTGATAACACTTTCATGTACACTAAAAACATTGCTACATTGCATCTACTAACATTGAATATAAAAAATATTTATAAAATCTAAAAGCGAACAATAACAAATTAAATGTTTAAAAATAAAATACGAAAATGTGAAAAGACCCGCGAATAATCCGACCACCGATAATCCGAAGTGTACTATAGTAACATTATCAAACACACTATGCAAGTATTTTACGTATTTTATCATGTATGAATAAAAATATGTTTTTCATCTGAATTAGGCCAGTAAATACAATTAAAAAATGTTTGCTGTATTTTCTGCGCTACTGTCAGAGAATACAACTTTTATTTGACATTTTTTCCACTAAACGTTACATAATCTACTTTTTAAAAAAATCTAGTTCATGAGATCATGATATTAATTTTCATACAAACTTTCATGATATTGTTGCATATCTTGCAATGTGAACGTTGGAATTATGTTTTATGTGTGTAAATATCATTTCGTCGGTGTCTTTCTATTTCCGTGTCTAAAGTGCTTATTTTTCGAAACTTTAAAAAATCAGTTCTGCAAATGAGCTGGAGTAATCATCAAATCCTATGCAATACATGATTCTAATTTATTTTGCAATTTACTCAATTGAAAGCGCAATAAATGTTCTGCATTTTTTATGAAAGAAAAGAAATGTAACATTTAAAATGACCTACGATGAGTATCCAAAACATATGTCAAACTATAAAAAAAATTTGATTTGCTCATTTCAAGCTGTTAATGGATAAAATAAAGATTTTAACATTTTTTGTATACATTGTGTCTTATTTTCTCTATTTATTTTGGGAGAAATGACTATGGACGTGCAGAATATAGTAGAGCACAGGGGCGGACTGGGTCCCGCAATGCCAACCTTGGCGTCCAAAGAGAGCGAAGAAAAAGGTGCAAAAAATAAAGAAAGAAAGATATAATAATGAATAAAAGAAAAAAAAAGAAGGAATGAAAAAAAGTTACGCAGATCAATGGGTTTAAATAAGAGAAAAAAAAAGAGAAGTAAAATCGCACAGGTTTGATAGCGCAAAAAAAAAAAAGTTGCACCAATAATAATAAAATATTTTTTTTTTTTAATTTTTGGTAAAAAAAAGGTGTTCACTTTTGAGGGCGCATCGGCCCGATTGGCCTGCGGGTCAGTGTGCCCCTGGTAGAACGTCAAAAATCTGAACTAATTGGTACCATAGATAGTTCGGATTTTTGAATTTAACCTAGAAAATACTGCTTAGGAACATAGTATGTCACTTAATCAAATAAATTGGAAAGACATAACATATGAACATAACGCTACAATGTATAACTTCATTTTTTAACAAAAAAATGAAAATTTTTACGAGGATCACGAATATCAGTCTTATCCACGTGAAACGCTAATTAACGCGATATTACTTAAAATCTCACTTTTACTTCCACCTGAAATATGTCTACTCCAAGGAATTGTCCAAGCTTCTCGATTTTTCGTACCGTTGGAAAGCCCGTAAAAAAATAACCCCTTCGAAAATTTCCCCAATGCTTCGAACTTTGAAGTGCAAAAATTGACTACAAAAAAAGTTATACTGAGGAAGGAAAAATGAAAAATATTTACAGTACTGTAATGAACTTTTGAAAAATACACCGACTTCACATAAAGAAATTTAGATTAATTTGTAAAACTAAAAATTGGTTTAAACTCATTTTTTAAAAATCACGGATATCTGGCTGAGAGAGCTTTGAAATGTGCGGTCTTAATGTTCTTACTGTATTTCAATAATTGCATGCAGGGCCTGATTACTTAAAAGAATCGGGAAAACTTAGATCTTTTTCTCAGAGCTTTCAGGGGCTAAAAAACGACTGCGATTAAAAATTCAAGTTTCTGGCTTTTAGGAGCAGTTTAAAGAGAATGGTAACAAAACAACTGGTTCAAAAAAAAATTATATTAATTTGAATTTTTGGCATCTTGAATTCCAATTATGGTTTTCGCAATCACGAGCGTGTGTGTGTATGAATGCGCGTGTGTTTGTGTAGGCGCATGTGTGTGTGTGTGTGTGTATGCATGTGTGTGCGTGTTGTGCATGCAGTGCTGTGTGTGCGTGTGTGTGTAGGCGTGTGTGTGTATGTAGGCATATGTGTTTGTCTGTGTGCAGGCATGAGTGTGTGTGTGTGTAAGAGTGTGTGTTTGAGTCTGTGCGCAGGCATGAGTGTGTGTATGCGTGTGTGTATAGGATATGGACGCAACCTGCAGACGGTTTTCGCAAGAGGAGCAGCATCGTGAGGCCGGTCGACTCGACGGTGGTGCTGGCAGAGGGTGCTGGTGGGGAAATAAAATGATAGGAATTCCAATCAGGCAAATGAAAACAATAAGCAATCGTAATTGCTCAAAAAAAATGGCCTAAGTGTGTTACTACAATTTTTATAGCAATTATATTTGTGAAGCATTAAATCTGAATCATTAACTAACCACTCTTATTCGCTGAAAATTACAGTGCAAACATGTGTAATGTACCAAACTTCTATGTTTCGGGAAACGGGGGGTGGGGGATAATCTTTTATCCGAATTCCTACGATCCTCTTTTAGCAATAATACTCGTAGCACAACTGAATTATATTTCAATACGTAGAATTTTTAGAAAGTTAACGATAAATAGTTTTCGATCTATCGTTAAGCACAAAATTAACGATAGATCGAAAAATGATAGTGTTGATCGATTCACGCATTTAAATAAAGAATTGACTTAATAAGTATGTTTTTAAATTTTTCTCGTATGTTATCTGATGAAAATTATAATGGAGCTTAGAATTGGAGGAAGGGAGTCTATTTTGGCCTACAAAGCAGTTATCGATGATCTGCCCACATTTTTCTTATCAACAATGATGTTAAAATTCAGTTAGATAGCCCAACTTTCCTTAAAGGTCAACTAAGAAACACCAATCCCCAACCCCCTCCCCCATTTTTTGATACACTAATCGCTTATATACCAAAGAACAAGATTTTGTCGCAGACGACGAAATTCGTCAATACACCCGTTTGGATAACGAATCTCATTTTTGTGAAAGTAATTTCTGTAAAACTTGTTTCTCTGCAAGCGCAGTGTCTTTTCAGAGAAAACAACCTGCTCGTACAGTACTGCTTTGTGCAGGTAAAGTGCAGTATTTGCAGAATTGAGTTTTCGAGATATTTGAAGAAATACGTTCTGGATTCAATAATAACAACAGAAAAATGTTGGAACTTGATTGGGGGGGGGGGGGGTTCAGCGGAAACCAAATAAGCAAGCTTGTGTAATAGAGCTTACGTGGTTTTCTTTCTTTCTTTCTTTTTCTTTTTTTTTTTTCAATTATAGGTTTTCATCTTAACAAAGTAATAAAAATTAAATGTAGTTTAGTACTATTTAAACAAAAGTAAAAATACGATTTAAACGAAAGTAAAAGTTTTTGATTGCATAATTTATCCCAACATTGTAGATAAAATGTTTTTTAAGCATAACGCTCAATGTATACACAATTCTTCTTAAACAATTTTAATAAAAATTTCCTGCGAAAATTATTACATCGTTCTTTTTTCCGCATTCAATAACATTGATTTTCCAGAATATCATTTTCTGTTTGACATCATTTCCTAAGTGATAATCCCAATCTTGAAAGCTCCGATCTATGCAACCTCTCCTCTGTTAAAAGCATCACACGCAGAAGCTCCCTCCGAACCTCAAAGAAAGAAAATTAGTAAAAACGGGAATGTGGGGCAAAGTGAAAGATTGAAATATTTACTCGGTTTTTAGCGCCACCTATCTGGTAATATTTCACCTATCTAGCAACACATGTATACTGCGCCAGACAGGAAAAATTTACACCTGAAGATCAAAGCATATAATGATAAAAGCAATTTTCAAATATTAGTAGAATAGAAGCTCGATTAACCGAGTTTCGATTAGCCGAGGTTTCTGTTAACCGAGCCGTTAGTAATTTAGAATTTAAAAATAAAAATATTTTATGGGAAATTGTGTTTTTTTAAATGCCTCTTTCAATATTTAACTTGGCATTGTAAGAAATGTCAATTATTTTTTTTAATTTAATACAAGTTATTTTCTTATTTTAGTGTTTTAACTGTAAAGCATAAATTTTTGTGTTCATTTTCATATTTTGAAAAAGTTCTATTGTATTTTTAGTTGATTCATTTTAAACATTTGCGATCCTGGTTAGTGTTATGCAAAGTTTCTATTAACCGAGATTTCTAACATCCGAGGCACTAGCGGTCCCAATTAGCTCAGATAATCGGGGTTCTACTGTACCTAAATTGTAATATTTTAGTGCTATTCAAAAATTATTTTTGTTATTATGAAAAGATAAAGTTTTTCTTGTTAAACAGTCAAATATTTACTGAGACCTGCTAATATTCGGTTCTGTGTTTGTTTATTTACTTAACCTTAAGCTTATTTTTACTTTTAATGTTTTGTCCAATTAGTCAAGTACATGCGGGCAGAGTGAAATAGTGAATTTCGTTTACTTATTCAATCATTTATCAAATCACTTATTCACTTATTAACTAAATCATTTACATTCCTTCATTTGATAGCTCACTGATATATATTTATTCATTCATTCACTTATTTTCATATTCATTCACTATTTTAATCATTTACTTATTGTTTCTCAGACACTAATTTATTTATTTACTAGCTTTTGCCCGCGGCTTCGCTTACGTTGATGTAGTTTTTTTTTCAATTGATTCAAGCTAATGGTCATTACAGGCAGAGGTCAAATAGTTACCAAAACATTGTTTGTCTCTAGTTTCGCAGACATTTCAAATTGCCTGCCCCCTTAAATGTATCAAAAGGTATGATTGAAACTGAAAATTAGGGGTAAAGGGAATAAATGAAATGTTGGCAAAAGTGAGAAGAAAGCCAAAAATCACAAAAAATAAATCACGAAAACGTTCAGGAGTTGTAAAGAAGTCAGTTTGGGTAATTCCCAAAAAATCCAATTCGAGTGAGGTCAACTATTCTTAAATAAAGTGAAACAGTTCCCTTATAATCCCGATCTCCATCAAATAGATAATATCCAGCGCTACACCGGCAATCTAAATTATTGTATAATGTGTAACTTCTTACCGTAGAAATCGTCCCAAAATAGGGTCAACAATGATGCTACCCGAAATGTTTCTAATAAACAGCAAAAATTTGGCAATTGTTTGAAATTGTGTGCAAAGACAAAGTAATGGAAGTTTTTGCGCTGTTTATGAATTTGCGAATTAGTTGGCGAATTATTTTACGTGTTAACAAATTTAAAGAAAGAAATATTAAGGAAATGGCGATATTTGGTTACATGGTGAAAACCGAGAAGCAGTATTGCGTAGTGTTTAGCTTCAAAAACAGCGACAGTTGAAAAAAATGCCAAATGCCTTAGCTATTGAAATGATTCCACAAAAAAAAGTTTGGCTAGATTCCAGCTGATCAATCAAATACCCAGTCAATACAAATAAATAAAAAAAAACATTAATTGCCTCAAAATTGCATTAAAATGGAAAAAAAATCAGCCAAATCTATGTATTATTTGCCGATCTTGTGCAAAAATCTTACTTCAAGATTTGACTTGAGAAAAGCCTTGAACAGTCACGAAAAGCAAAGATAGTCAACAATACAACAATAGTCGTTATCGACAGGGAGTTGAGATGATACACCAAATATTGTATTGAGTTAAGGAAAACCTTCGAACATGGAACTAAAAAGCTCATACCTCGTTTTTTATTCTACTTAGAAATTTCGAACAGGTGCCATCTTCAGCAGAAAAATCAGAGCTTTCAATGGACATATAATGTTAATATGTGCAAGTATTTTTTCATCCCCATATTAGAGAATTTATACGAAAATTGTGTTTTATTGCCCCCCTAAGGGGGTTTTGCCCCCCATAAGGGGACGAAAACTACCCTATGTGTTATTCTGATGCATAAGCTATAGTATTGTGAAGTTTCATCAAAATCCATTCAGTAGTTTTTGCGTGAAAGAGTAACAAACATCCATACATCCATACAGACAAACTTTCGCATATATAATAGTAGTAAGATTTTACAGTTTAAAGTTTTATTACGTATTCAATTATTTATTTATTCTTTTATTTACGCATTCATTTGTTAAAAAATATTTTATACAATCAAATGTAAAATGTTTTATAAGAAAAATACTTTATTTTTCACTTTGCCCCATGAAAAAAAAAAGTGAACATTTTCCACTTAAGTTATAAATTTACTGCCAAAAATGCAAAATAATGTTGCAATGCATCCATGTTTTAACATAAAATATATTATTCTTTCTTTATATACTATAATTTTCAATTGTCAATAATCAATTTGTTCATTTTAAAAAAAGATAAGTTATTTTAACTATTTCACTTTGCCCCACATTCCTCTACATCTCATAACGTAACTGTCGTAGAAACGTAGTAGTATCAGTGGGGGTAAATTGAAACAAGCTCTATTACCACACTTGTGGTTATTTTTGGAAGTAAACTGTTGGTGAGTAAAGTCTAGGTAACAGATAGAGAGAAAAAAAAAGATTCTGAGAGAAAAAAAATGGCTTGAATCAAAGAAAGTTTAGAAAATCTGCATTATTTAAAACATTTAAACCGCCTAAAATCAACAAATATATGCATGCTGTGAGTCTATTTTTGTTTGCTTTGACATCTGTTTGTTAAATTTATTAGCAAAACTAACTTAGTAATTTCTATTATTTTTCATTTATTTTGGCAACAATTAAAAGTGGAAGTAATCGGCAGGCATTATGACAAAGAAAGTAAAATAAGAAATAGTCTTTAAAGATATAATCATAAATCTTGTGATGATTTAAAGAAAATTTATGAGTTTTACACGAATAACTAAAATTAGAACTTAAAACATTCAGTTTTCCTATGCCTTGCTTAAAAATTTATTTTACTAATTTTTAAGGGTCTTACCGCTTTTCGAAACGAAAATAATGAAAAGTGGAACTAATGAATACGAACTAATTTGTATTTTTAAACGCATAAATTTATTCGCTCTCCGTGAAGAACAACACATAAGAGCACGTTCAAACTGTCCTGTATTGATCAAGTTTAGGTATGACGATTTTTTTTTCTTTTTTCCCAAATATAAACTATTTTGAGAATGTTAAAGTTCTTCCTTCATTTTTTTTTTTTTTTACTTTCCCTGCCTATCGAATTTTGCATTTATTAAATCATTTAACGATTTAATCAGAATATAATACTTCATTTTATTTATCGTTTAAAGCGCTAGATGGCGCTGAGTATCCTAACCAGTGAAGCTACTACACTGGACGTGATTTCATGGAAACAAGTGAAAGTGTGAAGGAAAGGAATGCTTGATTTATCTCAAGATTATTTTGTTTTTCTTGTTAAAATAACTTCTTTTTCGCAAGGTGTGTCCTTCACTTGTCATCATCAAGAAAGAATATTTTTGAAAACATTCAACTCCACATTTTCGGGTGGCCACGGGCCTGCGCCTCTTCCCCCCTCTTCTGGTTGTTGCAGTAGGGACAATTAATATCTCGAAAGCACCCCCCCCCCCCCTGTTGGCGTTGCCAGGAGGATGTTAGGGGGTTAAAATCCCTCCTACAATTTTCGATGTTAGCACATATTCCCAATCCAAAATAATGGCAGCTGTGATTAAAACCCTAACCAGAAGGTAGTTCTTGCTGCGCTACGCTACTGCCACACTGCCCCTAAAAAAATCACAGGTATGTCCCATTAAGATATTATTGTCTCATTTGAAAAATAAATAAGAAGTCTGTGCTGTAAATTGAGAAAAGTATTTTTCTTTAAAATATTTCTTTTTTCTCCCTTCTAATGAATATTTTTTAGAAAATACTTAGGGAAAAAAAATCTGATGTACAACAATATTTTTTTTAAACCTTAAAAAGTTAGAGTATCATCTTACACCGCATACCAGTAAAAGGTGCACTTTGCATTCAACCTTAAGAAATTTAAAATGATAATTTATATATATATATATATATATATAGCTTTTAACGGCATGTGCAAATTTATAGAGAAGAAAGAGAAGGATTAGCTTCCTAATGGGAAAAATCGCTTTTAGAAAAGTTAAAACACATTATATCATTATGAATAATTATTTTCTCCTTTTAAACAAAAATACATAACAAAGTAAAAATTTCATTCGAGTATTGTTAATTCGAGAAAGGTAATCAACAGTTTTTCATTAATTAATTTGCTTTTTTTATTCTCACAATAAATTAAAAGTTATTTCCTACAAAAGGCCATTTAACAAAAATTTTCGACTTTTTTTTTATATCTAATTTATTTTTATCATTTTACCAACTAAAAATTTGTATTTCAGATTTGCAGACTTTTCCCCTTTTTTTTTCCCTTCAATATTGGTAAAACTTTCACTGAAAATTCGTCCTTATATCGTCCTAAGATCATTTGAACACTATTATCCAAGACGCGCTTTGATAACGTATAACATCGTATTAAAACTAAATCTACTTAAAGAATATGGTCTCATACCTCCAAACACTCTCTCTCTAAGAGCATTTGCTGTTCTTTCTTCTCCCTAAGACAACGGTTCTTGTATTTCTTGAGCCATGTTCCTCCTTCCTCCCAGTGACTCCTTTTGATCTCATCATTGATGCTGTGTGAAGACAATGCTTATAAAACAAGAAAATAGTTACATTTAGGTGATAGAATCAGCGTTTTTAAGGAAAAAAGAAAACTTGTTGCATACACATGTTTAGGTGTTGCAAGAAACCCCCCTTTTTTTTTAAAGCAGAACAAGAATTAAACTTGAGACGTTAAGCTACAGTCTATAACAGAAATACCTTGAATGTATTAAAACAAGCTGAATTTATGCATTCAATATCTACAAGGAAGGCTTGTTTTTCTGAACTCCCGTAGAACTTCCTCTACCGCATGACTAAAGTATTTCCGAACCTGCAATCTTTTTTTAACTTGCTAACCCTTTCGAAAATCCGAAAGAATTTGGCGAACCCTGTTGTGTTCCGAAAGTAAGTTTCAGGTAAGGAAACAAAACTTATGATCACCTCCTTTCTTTTTTAATGTTGCACATTAGTACGTAACAAAAAATTAAATCATGTTTGCAAAATATTTAAGTACAGACAATGATACACACTAAAATGATAGCTATAAAAAATGAATATATGTAAAATTATTTCAACAAACCAACTGGCTCTCAGTAAGTTACATAAGTCTTCAAAAAAACTCTTAATGGAACAGTTATGGGACAAAAAAGTTCAAATTCTAGCTCAATACCTGACAGTTGATGACGCAGATATGTGTGTTTACTGCAACTCATTTTAAATTAAATATTTTTTACAAAAAAAATATTGTATTTATGTATTTTATTTATATATGTTGCTGCAGCTTTTTTGTGTAGCCTAATTGTCAATAAAGAAAATACATTAACTTTCGAAAGATCTTCATTTATTTTGCATAAAGCAGCATTCAAGAATTCATTAAAAAATTCAACTACAATGTTATTAAATATGTTTTTTTTTTGGAAGAAAAACTTATCTACTTTAAATTTTTCAATGTTAACAATATCATGAACATGGGGGCATTGAGCATTGAACTATTGCATTATCAAATCAAGATACATATGCATGTGGAAGAATAAGACGAAATTCAAAGCAGAAGTTCAAATTGCCTCAATCTCATGCTCTAAAATTTTCCCGAAATCTGTGATACTAATCCACACAACACTATCCACATAGATAGCTAGAAATCAAGACTTGGCGCAGACTGAGAAAGTTTTACGAATGGTTTGCGGCGATAACATTAATTTTAACCTAATCTAATTGCAAATACCATCGAGAAATGGTAGCAATACCGTTGGTGTGAGGCGGTTGCTTTCTTGAGTGCTACATTGCTAAGCTCCTCTCATACATTTTTGTGGTCCGGCAGCATATATACGATCTTTACTCAGCTACAGACCTTGTCATAGTTTGAGACTCCTGATTGGTCAGCCGACACAAATGCATCGGCCATGTTTTTTTTTTTTTTTTTTCCTTCATCCAACTCATGTGAACGAATTTCGTTGTTCAGAAATTCTGAATTCACGTTTGAAAGAGAGTGCTTTTAATGTCCTCTCCCTATAATGTCTAGGAAATCTCGTTTCGAAATAAAACATAAAAGAGCACGCAAAACAAGCTATAACGGAGATGGCTGACGGTTTGTATGTTTGTTTGCTAATCAACAGTCTTCAAATTTTTACATGGTCTCTAGAGAAGTAAAGGTTGTTCATATGAGGTCCGGCAGACCATTCGTTGGCCATCGATTAAATGGTAGGCTGGAACAACATTTTTATGTTGCAAAATAAAAATTAAAAAAAAAAACACGAGAGCTTTTTTTTTTTCTGACAGCGAAATCAAATTTGAAAAGCTACCAAGTAAATGTCGCATCCTATAATGTCAACACTATTTGGCGAATGCTTTGAGCAGTGGTTTAAAAGGGAAAGTTTGTTATTGAAAGCATTACTGTACAATAGTATGTCCCGAAGTTAAATCTTTGTGCATGTTTAACGAGGAAGAAATAACGCCTGCCCATCACATTTCCATAAAACCATTCAAAGGGAATTATTTATCGCTAAATTATAAAATTTGTTTTAATGCAAATGCTTACTATTAGTTGTGACATTTTTTTCCGTTAGTTTATACTAGTAGTACTATGGAATATCAGAATTACTGTTATAGCTATGCAATTTCACATACAGGGTGGGCCAAAAGAAATGTCCCAGGTAAATGAAGCCCTAGCGGCCTATCCAAAAATCAATTGAACCAAAAATTCAGAGAGATAATTTCAAAATTTTCGAAAGGCAAGATCCACTTTTTCCATGGACAAACTGAACAGCATCTTGAAAAACTTCAAAAATGACGTTGGAAAAATATGCTAAAAATTGAATTTTTCAAAAAATAATAAAATTAGTTTTTTTATATTTTTATAAGTCAACAGCCATAAATTGTTTGTATATAGCGTAATTTGAACCTAAAAAAATATTTTATAGCTTTTACATAAGAGCCAGTGGGAAGCAAAGGGATGTAATTGGGTTTTTTAAAGTTTTGATTAAAACGCGTATAAAAATAACGTCTTACGTAGGCTTTCATTGAAATTTTTTTCTAAATCATGATGTCAGAATTTACCGAACTAGTAGTACTATCTCTTGCCCCAAGACAGAGGAGAGGTTAACTTGCCATTTGTACTGGTTATCTCCAAATTTTTAATTTTGCCATTACATCCCTTTGCTTCTTACTGCCTCATAAGATCTTTCGTTTGCGCATACGCCTTAAATTGGGCTAAAATCTCCTGAAATTAGAAGCCCAATTTAAGGCGTATGTACGAACTAAAGATCTTATGCAAAAGCTGCAAAATATTTTTTAGGTTCAAACTACGCTTGATAATTTATGGCGGTTGCGTTTTGAAAAAAAAAAAAAAAAATAGTTTTATTATTTTCTGAAAATTTCAATTTGTGTAACATATTTTTTCAAACTTTCAGCCTCATGCGCGAACTGAAGATGTCAAATTAGAATTTTTGTGAAATTTTTCCCAATTGAGAAGATCCCAAACTACAACTTTTGAGAGGTAACGCGATTTCGAAATTAAAAAAAAAAAATCGACTTTTTCGAACCACCTTATTCCTCACTGCTTATTAAAGGTTTATCCTCAAGCAATGCATTAGTGCTTCTTACTTCTGTCCTGTGAATTATGCAAAGCTAAACAAAGCCTCTACTTTATAGTGTTATCATTAGTTCTTTTATACTGGTCTTCTTCACAAATGCTTCGGGTCGACAATTTTCGTCACACGCGAATCGTCAACGCCATTTGTGGTTTTTGAATAAGCTGATCAACTTGCGCAAGGAAAAGTGTTTTCATTTAAAAATTTGGCAGATCAGATCTCTAATTGTATCTGTAACCATGAGCAGAGCCACTGAGAGCCGAAGAGAACCCTTTGTCCGTTTTGCCACCGAGCTCCGTGCACCTAAACCACATATCTGTCTGAAAAGCGCTTCCCATATATTGTCCGTTTTCCCCCAAGAAGGCACTTGACTCCTCCTACGTCACCAAGGCCGTATCCAGAAATTTTTTTCGGGAGGGGCCCGGATTAGCACATTGCCCTAACACACACACACACACACACACACACACACACACACACACACACACACATATATATATATATATAGTATATATAGACACACCAAACGCATAAAAATGTTAACACAGAAGACTTTTTGTCTCTATTTTTAATGATTCCACTGTTTGGACTGATCTTATTTTAATTTCTTATTATTTTTCTTATTCATCTTGTAGTGGTAAGGATAACAGGAGAGTGTTCCTTTAAGTCGGATGTAGAAGATCCATAATTTCAGTTGGTCCGGGGATTTTTCCCCCGAGAAATTTTCGAAAAAAAAATCTATTTTGAGGCCTTATATTAGGTAATTGAGATTACAAAAATATGAAAAAAAAAATAGGCAAACAAAGTCTTTTAAAAGTTATACATTCTTTGGCAAATCAAGATCAAACAAAATAAAAATTGCTTGCTCGACAAATCATGGAACTTAATGGACAGAGAGGAAAAACGAGAGAGGAGAAAAGAGAAGCCTTTCGTCATCTGCTCATATCGGCTTTTAGTGAAGTTTGTTTTTGATCACTCCCCTACCCTCATTTTTTTTTTTTTTTTTTTCATTAAATGCCCTACAGTATGAAAATTGTACAAAATAGTTTAAAAGAAATGGTGCAGACATTCAGAAATTAAGAATGGAAGAGTAATATTCTGACCATTTGGACAATTCATACTTTATTTTCTTGATAAGATACAAAATTGAAGAACTTTTCAAGGAATTTCAAAACAAATAATTTTCAAAGACTCTCGAACAGTTCAAATTATTTGAAGCTCTTTATTTACACTTTTCAGAAGTTGATTGCACAGTCTTACAAAATGATTATAACTTTGTAAGACACACCCGTTTTAAGTTAAAAATAAATGCAACGAAATATTTCTCGAAACAAACTTTTTTTTTTTTCAATCACAGGTAGTGCAGAAAATGAAAGAGAGTAGAGTAAGTGTTATTTTTTTCCCTCATACTAAAGGTATTAACAGTATGAAGTCGAAGTAAGAAAAAAAACAATCAATAACAAAAGAACTTCCATGATACTGAATTCGGCATTAAATAAATGCAAGACAAGAAACATATCAGTCACAAAAATGATCTTAAAAATTATGCTACAAAAACGCGAGAATCGTGATTTTTGCATTTTTTACTCAGGATGTATCAAGGAGCTGAATTTGGCACATCTTGGTAACAAGATATTCGCCTAGTCGGAAACTGGGGGCCCAGCCTTTGGGGAGTCCCCGGTTCGAAATCAGTACAGTGTAAGTTTTAGGGGGAGGAGGGCAGGGTCGTGCACAGAGGGGAGAAGGGACACCTGTTGGCCCGGGCCCGAGCTTAAATGGGGCCCAATATTTTTAAACCTAGGGTTGAAAATATGGGTAAACAATATGGAGGGCCCAAAAAAAAGCATTTGTGACAGCCAAAAATTTCTGTACACGCCCCTGGAGGAGGAAGTGCACAGAAGTCAGTTTAGTAGACTTGAAAAGTCTACCGAACTGACAAAGGGCCTGCCTTAACCCTGGACTGCCCTGAATCGAATTAGGAAAGAGAGCAGGAAGTCCTAATTAAAGGTCTAAATTTCAAGTGTGCCTTGCAGCTAATGAGAACTAGAACTGCTTTTTCTGTATTTCTTCAAAATATTATAAATTTTGAATAGTAGCAAAATTAAGAATAAAAAAAAAACTTTGTCATTTTCCTTTTCTGACATTAGGAATTAAAAATAAAAATAAAAAATAATTAAAAAAAAAATTAAAAAAAAAAAAACTTTTTCTGTTTTACGGTACAAATCATTTCGGGTTTGGGGGGGGGCCGTCAGGTCCCCCCCCCCTCTGGATACGGCCCTGTACGTCACGTGGTATCCGATGATTCTATTTCGCTGTTTTCGGCAGAAGGTATATTCGGATCATAGCATTTTGTTGTTAAAGCAGCAGTTTTTAAAATGTAAGAATAACTCAATTGACAACAGACAAGTGAAGCAAGTGATGTAAAGGACACTTTTTTTGCACATTAAAATGCATGCCCAAGTTAAGGCTGCCTGGTTGTCTCATTTAGAAGCGCGTGGATATGTTTACCAATCACCCCCGAGTAAAATTGAACTCTGCGCTCGAGGAGGCGTGGAGAAGTGCCTTATCGTGAAAAACGGATAATATCTTAATAGCACCCTGACCCCATAAGCGGCTAGTGCATCAAAATCAAAAGGAGGTGCGTGGGGGGAGGGGGCAGGTTAGGTGGGCGGCAAGGCTACGAAAGCTGATTTTTTTTATGGGTGATTGAAATTTAACGTCATTGTCGATTAAATGACCCTTTCGGAAAAAATTCGGAACACTACTTCAAAAATCGTGACAATGGCAACTTCCTCCTTTCAGTTAAAAGGTTCAGCTAAAATTTCATGAAATAATAGCAAAAGAAAAAATAAAACACACACTTATTTAGTCGATTCTTCTTTCTTTAAACGCCTAAATCGATCAATTTATCATTATTTATCAATTAACATATATCATTTTTCAATCGATCGTTAGTTTGGAACTCAGAAAAGTTTGAAACAGAGCCCCTTTACTTTTGAAAATAACGGGACAATTTCCCTCTTACCCCCCTCCCCCCCGTACGAGCCGTCTATGGTCTATGCATGGCCCCTTTAGATCTTTGAAAGATACGTTCCTTTTTTTTAATCTCTAACAGGGGCGGACTGGCCCTAAACTTTTAATGCGGAAAAAAAAATTCATGCCGGCCCCATCCAAAAACGTTTGGCTGTAGTTTTCCAAACCTAAAAAGTTTCTAGTGTGTTTAAAAAAAAAAAAAAAGGTTCCTCCCCCCCCCCCCCCCCAGCAGCCCTCACCTCTCTCCCCCCGCTGAAATACCTAGATTTTTTTTTTTTTTTTTTTTTTTTTTTTTTCAGAAATCCTTATTTAACTTTTCATTTCAAGCAAACTAGTGGGCAGATTGATTTAAACTAAGCATACAGCAAACGCCCGTAATATACAGATGATATTTCAAGGATCTAACTTTCTCAAAAATATTTGCAAGCTTAAATTGCTCTACGCAATAAAAATACCACTGTGAAAACTGTGTGGCTTCTTTGAAAAGCCGCATTTAAGAGTATTTCGTTTATGTAAAAGTGAATAAAAATCTTATTTAAAACAAAACGTAATACATTTGAGGCAGTGAGAAGCAAAGGGGTGTAAGCAGACATTTTCAAGTTTTGAGTAAAATTCGTATAAAGATTACATCCTAGGTAGGCTTTCATTGAATTTTTTTCTAAATCATGCTGTACAGCGAGCCGCACCTACCAGGGCTGCTGGTACTATCTCTTGCCCCAAGACAGAGGAGGGGTCCACCTACCATTTGTACTGGTTATCTCCAAATTTTCAAATTTTCCTCCCTCATCCCTTGCTTCTCACTACCTCATATGGCCATGAGCGGTACTATTTACCCTTCAGAAAAAAATTCTTTTTTTTTAAGTCTTTTCTTAAAATTGTATTGTACGTATTCAAACTAATGAAAATTTTCATGTAAACCAAACGTAATATATCCGTTCAGAATGAATACATTACAGATCATGAGACAGTGAGAACTGATCGGAAATATCGGATAAGCCCGAATTAATCTACAAAAAAAAAAAAAAAAGAATTTCGTCCGAAAAAGTCGCCATTTATCTCAGTGAGAAAACTGATTTTCAAAGGTATCTCTCAAAATGTTATCTAGTGAGTGAAATTTGTCAGGTTCTAAGAACTAAAGTGAAAATCATGGGATATACACTTGGGGTGGGGGGATTGCGGTGTCCTCCCAAGGCCCTTGGTTTTAACGTAGATTTATATTGCCAATAATTTTAATACGGTAGTTTATATGCATGTAAAGATGGTTATGACCAAACTCCCCTCCCCTCTCCACAGAAAGCAAGTTCTGGCAGTGCTTGTGCTTTATGGTATATGTGTGGCCTATGCTACATATTAACTTGCCTTTAATAATAATATTCCACTGACACAACGTTTTCAAGTAAGAACAATTTA
Source organism: Uloborus diversus (assembly GCF_026930045.1). Taxonomy (NCBI): domain Eukaryota; kingdom Metazoa; phylum Arthropoda; class Arachnida; order Araneae; family Uloboridae; genus Uloborus; species Uloborus diversus. The sequence continues at coordinate 110,756,433 of NC_072739.1, read as the reverse complement.
TTTATCAGCTTCCAAGATTTAAAGTGAAAACGAAGAAATGTATTGGGAAAAGCAATAAGATGTGCGTATTCTTTTTCGTAAGTAAATATGTTCAACTAGAGTTTAACCTACGAAGATGTTCAACGAAGTGAAACTCAACCGCTTAAACCAAAAATATAACAATTTATACTTCTATTGTACGAGTTTACATGCTTGCTGAAAATAAATAATAATCGAGTAACAAAAGAAAGCACAACACAGAAATGGTCCGACTTAAACCTTTTAAATGACATAAATTAAACGAAATTAATGAAAACGAAATAATATTTTAAAAAAGTTACTCAAGAGTAATAAACTAAAAATGACAAAATTAATATTACTCTTCAAGAATCCGTGAAAATGTTTTCATACAAGGCCCTAATTTCGTCAAACTGAAAAATCTAATAATAACTTTGTAAATTTCAAATTAGTGCTAAATCTTATCATTTTATCCGGAAAAATTTTATCCGAAATTTGAAAGTATGCTATTTAACGAATTTCAACATTGCATTTATCAATTTGACACTGAATAATAACATTAAAATTGAAAAGTATATGATGATAAGATTTTTAAAAATGTACTTTTCGTACTAGTTGCAATATGGTAGTGCTACTAATAAATTAAAAACTAATAGTTTCTGGGAATACTGCATTTTAGATTCGGAAATTTTAGATTTGCTTTTAAGATTGTAACATTAAAAATATAAGTAAAAATAGATACATTATTTATGATTAAAATGGGCAAAAACACTTAAAGCAATTACACTTATCAATCTAGCTAAGAAAGAAAAATCTATAAACAAGCATTACAAATCAGTTAACAGGAAAAAACTTCAAAAATAAAGATTATTTGATGAAATATTATTAAATACTTAAAATATGGTTAAAGAACCTATTTTTTTTTTTTTTTCTTCTATAACTCAGTGTATCCCTTTAAAAGATAGGGAAACAAAATTTTACAGTATTTAAGACATAATAATTACTTAAATTTTTCAACATTCCTTTTTAATTTTATCAAAAAAATTCTTTCAAAGCATGTAACTTATATTTTTTTCCTTAAAAGTAATAGATTATGAATATCCGTTAAAGACTACTTGGTACTAAAGATAAAAATAAAAGAAATCGCGAGAAAAAAACACATTTCTACAACATTAATCTTTCTTACCAAAAAAAGTCTACTTTGTTGAGCAACAGCATCAATGGTATCCTCTGAATCTATTTGATTTAAAATGTCCTTCTCTAAAGACATCAACATGAGAGCTTCTAAATTTTCTTGAGAAAGGGTTAAACAAAAAATCATGAGTGTAAAAAAGAAATGAATTAAGTTCAGGAGGGCCATGCACATTGCACATCCTCATATCTTGGACAAGCAAACGAATTGTACTCAGGGCAGGTTCTGGATACCGGAACAAACCCTTCTCTCTCTCTCTTTTTTTTTTCTTCAAGTTTAAACTGCACAAGTTTATTATTCTTCCAAATCCTAAATTTCATACCAAAAAAAGGGGGGGGGGGAGAGAGAAAAATGTTTTGCTGTCTTTGAGAAGTATATTAATAATCTTAGTTTATTATCTCCCTTCAAAAATTATTTACTCTTGAAAAAAAGACATAAAAAATGTGTGTATCAATAATTGGATAAAATTGGTACAGTATTTAGGCTTTAAATTAAAATTAAGTACAGTAAAACCTGTAGAGTTGACCACCCTTGTAAGTTGACCACTTGTCTATGTTGACCTCTTTTGTCAGGAACGGAATTAGTCCTATCTTATATAATGAAGGAAAACTTCTGTAACTTGACCACCTGTCTATCTTGACTACTAATGTACGCCAAATTTGGTTTGGAGCATTGTAAAAAAAACCTTTGTAAGTTTATCACTTGGTTTTTTTTTTACTTTCTTCAGTAAATTACTTTATTTTATTATTCATTAATTTATTATTATTGTATAATTACTTGATAGCTTTCTAAGAATGTTTTTAATGCTTTGATGACGGACTAGCAATTTACTAACTAAACAGCAGCATAAAGCTTATGCTGCTCTTTATTCTCCAAACTTGTTTTCATTTGTTGTTCTATTTGAGATAGTTTTTTGTACTTTGTTCAATAAAAATAGGTGTCAGTAGAAAAGTACAAAGTATTTTCTTTCAGTTGCAATAGGTTGTGGCAATTCTGGAATTGCGCTAAGGCCCGGATCTGTACATTTTGGGCCCTCTGCAACAAAATGGGTAGGGCATCTCCCTAGTGGCCCAGTGTCTATTTGTAAAGTTAATAAGTCTCAATGCTAGTTTTTTTCCTTCAATTTCTAGGGCCGTCAGCCCCCTAGAGGAAGTGAGCCCCCCCCCCTCACTGCGGGTACTCAGATATGGGCTTGCTAAAGAGCCCTTCTGGCTTATTTCGAGTGTAAGGGATTAAGATATAGGACATTTTAATTTTGCTTTTATGAACTGAGAGAGTCGAGCTTGTTGCTCTTTGGGCTGTAAGTGTTACATAAAAAGGCTTCAAAAAGAAAGTTTTGAATTTGAAATTAATAAGAAGTATGAAATATTAAAATGAATTTAAAAAGGAGAAAGCCAGAGAAAATTAGCTGGCACATATGGAATTTCTAAAACTACGGCGTCTAATATAGTTTAAAACAAGGAAAAAATAATAAAACTATTTGAATAGTATTTTTAATTATGGTTTTACTTTCAATAATGTTAAACAATGAAAGTTAGTTGAACAGAAAGAGCAATAAGGGTGAATTCCTCGAAAAATGAATACACGGTACGAGAAATGACAAAAAATATTTCAAAAAATCATTACTGCCCTTTATAAGTTGACCACCAAAGTACTGCACCGCGAGTGGTCAACTTACACAGGTTTCACTGTATGCAAAAAATACCTAATATCGATTTTACGTTCCTCTAAAATTTGCTTTTTTCAAGGAAAAAGGTAAGGGGGCGACGGATAAAAAAATGTTGGAAATCACTGTTTTAAATATTTATACTGTTTGTTCTTTTATAAATTTTATCTTTGCTAAACGAAAATAGATGAATTGGACGGTGTTATACAAAAATGAGTTATCCAACAAAAATTTTCAAAAAAAATGAGTTATTCACATAGCTTGGCAGATAAACTGATACACTACCGGGATACAAAGACGATTTCTATTAATATGCCACCTATGAAGATCAGTTTAGAACTCAATTTACTCAAAAGTACTGCTTGGTGGGTTGACCCATTTTTGTGTAACACCGTCAATTTGTTATAATTATAACTGACAGTTCAAGTTCTTATTATTTAAAGTGCTGATGACAAAAAAAAAAAAAATTAAAAAACACATGATGATTAAAAATATTAAACTTACCTAAAAAAAATTCTTGTCACCCTTGAATTTAAAACACATGCAATCCCATTGAGCAGTCAACACGGTGTATAACAAATGACTCTTTTTTTCCCTCGGAGACAAAATTGTGGAGTTCTCAAAATTATCTAATTGGTTGAGAAAGTCGTGGATCTATCTATTGCAAAGTGCTGGGAAACAGAAGAAAAAAAAACGAAGGATGAAAAGGAAAAAAAAAAGCTTTTTAGCAGACGTTTTGCTCCTATTCATTCTATTCTTAGGATGGCGCCTTTCTCTTATTTCATTTTAAAAAGGTTCAATGTAATCTTTTCCCAGACAGTCTCGGATCAGATCGTCTCAGATGGCCACAAAAAAAGATCCCCACCCCCAATAAAACTCCTTACCAGAATTCCAGGAAACATCAATCCCGAACAGATACGAGAGACACCCATGGACCCTGAAGGCTTCGCTTCGGACGAAGACCACCCAACAAAGACATTGTCCCCTACGTAACAAGATACGGTAATAGTTAGGCAAGAACAGAGTAACGTCCTGAGAGTGACCGTTGGAAAAGGAGCGGCCGTTCTCCTCTCCCTCCGCCCCCCCCCCCCACCCAAAAAAGAGCTGTTCTGGCTGCAGCCCTCGATACAAGAACGGCCGGCCTAGCTGAAAACTTTTTTTTAAAATAAAATTGAGAAAAACGGCACGTACACATTGAATGCACAGAAAACGGCCCGAGTTAAGGACGGCCCATGTGGAATTTTCCACATCTCACACGTGGCCAGTCCGCCCCTGATCTCTAATAGAGGCTTCACGGCTTTCGTATGTATCACTCGTCTAAAAGAAACTCCTCTGGAGTAATTTCACACCTTGGAGAAAAGAAATATAGTAATAATTATTAATTAATAAATTATCACATGTATTCATTTTAATTAGTCCCGTATAAGTGGTGGTAGACCAACCAAAAATTTGCCCCTAACCCAGCTGCCTCACAAAACACGCTATTAATCTGTTGTCTGGGTCAAGGACCACCCCTGTTCTCCGCGAGCACACCTACCATGTACTGCCTTCCATTCTTCTCCTAAAACCAGTCTCCCAATCCAACGGAGACAAAATGGTGCAATCAGAGCCTCAAAGGTCTCGAATGCTGCAAGGGTCTTCCCCATAGTCCCACCTATTGTCAGTCATCCCCGCGGCATTATGTGACAGAGGAATGACCTCCTTCGCCACGAAGAGTGGTTGGTCAAGTCTGATGGGTCATGTGTAGGATTCTCCTCTCTCATACCTTCTTGTTTCGAAACACTCCCAACTGCTCAAAAAAAAAAAAAAAAAAAAGGCCAATGCTTGTCTCTTAATCAAAACAAACGAGTACAAGCTTTCAAGCATTTTGCTCTTTTCATGAGCTTGCATTACATATGCTGTTCAGCTCCTTACAAGCCCAATAGCCCAATTTATAAATATTTTTACATACTCAAGATTAGATAAGAATAATGAGAGAATCTGTCTCCCCCCCCCCCCACACACACGCACAAGATGGTGAGCACATAATGGAAAAGCACCGAACATTCTTTCACATAGTGGATGAATAATTACATAACAGAACATGAAATCCTAAATTTATGGGTATGTATCATAAAAGACAGGAATTAAATTTTATGAACTATATCAAAATTCTAAAAATTAATTTTAAAAATATTATTAAAAAATAAATAAATAAATTGTAATGCAGCAAAAGCTTAGTTTGTGACGTCCTTTCATATCATAGCGTCTGGGACGTTCCATACCCGGATCTACGTACCTGCCCGCGCCTCTAAAGGGCCCACTGCCCAAAAAATCAAAAAAATAAGTAGGGGAACATGGGGCAAAGTGAAATAGCGAGGCAAAAGTGAAATGGTGAAATATTTACTCTGCTTTTAGCTCCACCTATCTGGTATTGTTTTAACTATATAGTACCATATGTAGTATATTCCAGTCAGGAATAAATACCGCCGAAGATTAAAACATTTGGTAATGCAGGCAATTTTTAAAAAATTGATACTGATATTGTAATATTTTGTTGTAAGTCAAAAATTATTTTTGTTACTATAAAATGATAAAATTCTTGTTATTAACATTTTAAATATTAATTGAGACCTCTTAATATTCAATGCATTATTAATTTAGTTAATATTAAGCTTATTTGTATTTTAAATAAATTGTACAATTAGTTAAGTACATAAGGGGCAAAGTGGATGGGATGGGGCAAAGTAAAATAGTTTGTTTCGTTTACTTACTCAATCATTTGGTATAAATTACATATTTTCATTTATTAAGTAATATATTTACATTCCTTCATTTACTAATTCACTTATTTATTCATTCATTCACTTTTTTTTCTCATTCATTCATTCTTTTACTCGCTCATTAATTTGTCTTCGTATATTAATTCATTTATTCCTTTAATTATTCGTTTATTGTTTCATTACCTTTTCATTTATTCATTCAACCTTTTATTTACTGATGTTTTTTATCAAAAATATCTTTTATAATGAAACAAAAAATATTTCATGAGAAAAAAATGTTATTTTTCACTTTGCTCCATGGAAATAAATGTGAAAAATTTTCAGTTTCTACTTAAACTTTTTATTTTATTTTTTCACTTAAATTTACTGCCAAAAATTAAAAATAGTGTTCAATGCAAGCTTTATTATGAAATACAGTGTTCTTGCTTAATGTACTGTAATTTTCAAAACAAATTTCCTATTTGTTCATTTTGAAAAAACTCAGTCATCTTAACCATTTTACTTTGCCCCACATTCAGATAAAAATGAAATGAATTTAAAAAAAACTATATTTAAATTTTAACAGGGTAATATATATTTGTAACGTTCTGGTAAAAATGTGAGGAAAAATTTTAATTCAACACATATTACTATAGTGCATAAGTGAATTGGAGGGGAGCAATATAAAGTTATGGGAGACTTTTTTTTTTTCTTGCTGATACAACTCATAAATAAAATCTGGGATCCTGCGGGATTGGTCCCGAATTTCCGCGGAATTGGAAACCTTAGTCGAAAACGCGTGCGGTGAGAAGGGGTGTAGTTTTACTGTCATATTCAAATACGGAACACAAGGAGATACATGAAAAAATATTTTAGGAACAGGAATGCAATTGGTACAAAGTGCAATTGGTTCACTTGGAACGTTAAAACGACCCCGGCTGATACAGAAACTGGCCTTTAGCTCAGGGGTAAATGTTCCCCCTCCCCCCACCCGTGCATTGTTTAAGTTTTTTTTTACCTAAGGGAAGGAGAAAGGAGGAGTAAAATGAAGGACCATGCACGGTCAAAACGTAAGGGGGGAGGGGTAAGAAATTAAGTGGAGTAGTATAAAGACCAACTGCATCTCACTTTCACTCCTCCACATCAAGTCTAACAACTGGGGCATGCACTATCCGGTTATTTAACTGTCACAGCTTTTACAAAGCGTCTGCGGTCTCAGTATTTTTTTTTTTTTAATCATTTTGGACTTATAACCTTATTTTTTTTCCACTCTATTTTATTTTAAACATAATACCTCCTGAATCTCTTGATAAACGTTGTCTGTACTTTCGTTTTCTACATTCGAACACTTAGAACAACTCGTGTGACTATTCATTACAATCAGTGGCACACCCAGGAATTTTGCAAGGGGAGGGTCCAAGGTTGAAAATCACATTGCTATATCACACCCAATACGCCGTCAAACATATTGACTTCATTTTATAGATTCAGGAGAACGAAAAACAGTAAAAAATAAACTAATTAATAAATAATTAGCATTATTCAATTAAATATACTTAAATAACCAGCAGGCCCGGACTGGCCAGGTCGGCTAGTCGGCGATCGCCGAGGGCCCCCAAGCTAGAAAGGGCCCCCAAATGAAGCAAAAAAAAAAAAAATGTAGCAAAAAAGGATTTTACAATTCTTTGATTTCCTTGTAACTATTTCAATCTGTTTCCTTACACGTTTTGCCAGGATCAGGGCATGATTACTGAATGGACCAACTAGACTGTTGTCTAGGACCCTTGCTTTTTAGGGGCCCCCCAATGGGTAAAGTTGTTTTAGCGAATGACTAAAAGTAAGATTTGACTGCATAGCGGCTTCAAAAAATCTTTGCTTAGAACCTTCGTATATCTTTAATCAGGCCCTGTCCGGGATGCTTTTGATCAGTCTTTCTATTTTTATACAAATAGCACACTGGGCCTAATTAAAGCCAGGTAGGGCCCCGGGGCAAACATTAATTTTAGGTTAGGGGCCCCTAGGGCTTTAAATTCTATGAATTTGTCCCGTAAACAGTGCTGGATTACCAAATAGGCAACTTAGGAATCGTCTACGGGCCCCAACAAAAATGTTCGGCCTCCCTGCTAAAAATCTTCTGTGCCCCTAACCGCCCACTGAATTGCCCCCCCTCCCCTCCCCCGCTCAAACGAAATTAAAAGAGTGGTTGTTTGTTTTTGTATGCTTCAATATTTCTACTTACATTTTGAATTCATATGTTTAAATATTTTTACAAGTTTATTATTATTTTAAAGTTTTGAGCAGTTATGTGGGACTTTAAATCCTGATTTTTTGGATGTCCATTTCAATTTTAAGTTATATAAGCAAATAAACAAGAATTTCCCAGGACTTAACAGTATTCTAATAATAACTGTTCTCCTCTGTAAATCTTGGTTTTGAAAAAAAAAGTATTCACATTGTATGGAATTCATATTGATTTGGTAAATGATTTAGCTTTCGTTCTGTATTTCTTATAAGTTTGAGGCATGTTTTTCGATTTGAGGGTTTTCTTTCAAATATTTTATTTTCTGTTGTCTGCTTGAGAAATTTTCTTTGAATTCGTTTTTGTCTCATTAATTAATTTTATTTCATTTATGTTGATGTTGATGGCATTTAAGGTTCTGGTCTGTGATGAACCGAAATTCACAGAATTTTTGTTTACCTGAACTGGTCAAAACATTTTTTTCGTGAAAATACTTCGACCAGTTTTCACGGCATTTTCAGTTAATTTTTGAATGCTTTGAAACCTTTTTTTTTTTTTTTTTTTTTTTTTTGAATTTCATTTTATTCCTTTATTAACCGGGATGATTAGAGGTGTTGTGTGCCTTTTATATAAGTAGATATACAAAACATTAACATCAATTTTTTCATCAAGTTAAATTTTTGTTTTCATCCTTTTAGAACTGATGAGACTATCATTAAGAGATTAAGCGGTGCCCAACCCCCCAAGAGCAAGGGCGCTTCTCCCTAAATATCACGAAGCCCCCCCCCCAAAGAAAAAGCCCCTACAGAAAAGTAAAACATACCCCTCAAAACCACCCCCCTAAAACTTTCAATGGCGCAGTCTGCGCCTTGACCCCCCTAGTTGGGTACCCCTGAAGAGAGATTTTAAAACTTTGTGGATTTTTCATGCTTTCCGTACATATATTTTTTGTTTACTTAAAAATGTGTTTAAACTTCACAGTTGCACAGTTTAACTGCTCCTGGGTTAATATGCGTTGAGTTTCGTTTTTCCTTCAAAGATTTGCTAAAACATATTTTCAACTTTTAAAATTTCAGCAAAGGTATTAGGGGCCCGATTAAGATATCGAGGGGTCGTAGGCAAAAAAAATTTTGAGGGACCCTGTAGTCACACTCTATCTATTGGCTAAAATAATTTTAGCCGCAAACTAAAGTAGTTTAAGCCATTTGAGGGCCCCTAAATATCGGGGGTCCTAGGCAACGGCCTAGTTGACCTATTCAGTAATCAGATCCTGCAGGTGTTTAGCTGTTCGATTTATTTTTAAAAAGATTCTTTGGTTTCTCGGGCCGTGGGCATCTTAGTGGTTCCCCCCCCTCCCCCTCCTTGCATTGCGGAGTCTGCGAGTACGCAGCAGATCTCCAGAGTAATCCTAAAGTTGAAAAAAGTTATCTTTTACAAATTCTAACAAATAAAATTTTAACGAACTTATTTTCTTTCCTTCCCTCTTTCTCCAAGTGTACTACCGACGTCTCCGGGGTTGTCGGCGGTACTACACAGGAGGTCTGTCTTTGTCAATAGGGAAGTTTTCGATTTTTCAATTTTATTTTTATATGATAGAGTAACATGTATGAACATCATAGGTGAAAAAATTTTAGCGATACGATAAGTAGTTTTTTTTTTAAATTAATTTTTAAAGTTCAAGCTCTTGTGACGTCAAATGGCATAGGAAGTGACGTCATGCGCTCTTCCGATAGGCGAGAAGCCGAAGGTATACCGAAGGTCACGCATTCGACTTCGAAGACGAAATGTAAAAGGCTTATCTCCTCGCATTTAACTCCTCGCGTTTCTGGAACATTAAACCTCTCATCCTCTCGGAAATATTCGAATATCATCATTGATCTTACATGAGGAAGATTGTTTAGATTGTGCTTTAACGAATCCGGTCTCCATAGTGTGTTCAAAAGGATTATTGAATTTCTAAAAAATAAAAATATCAGCGCGCTCAAAATGTCCCTAGCGAAAACAAGGGGACTTCGGCGGAAGGCTGCCCATTAGCGCCCTGTGACGTAGGCTCGTGACGTTTCAGAAGAGCGCACTTTTGCGCGTGGATTTTTAAAAATTCATTAAAAATCAACCACGGTGTTTTAAAATTCGGCGATGGTGATTTTTTTAGTTTTTGAGGGTCAATTAACAATATCCAATAGCCAAAATATGAACGATTAATAGGTTGCAACTTCCCTATTGGGTTCCACGCATGTTGTTAAGTTACTCCGGTGACAGGAGTAAATTAGGACCCCTCGGAGAGTGATGCCAGCCTTTGTGATCCAGGCAGCTAAAAGTGCGTTCTACACGTTTCTGCAAGTTCTTGTAGAATCAATAAGATGAGATAAGACAAGAACTGGATATTGGGTATGGATGATGGTCGTGTGAAAAAACTCGGAACAAAAGAGAAATGCAGATGTAATAGAAATAGGAGTCAATAAAAACTTCATGACTTGTTCAAGACTCAATGGGTTCATGTTGATTGCTTTAGTGCACCATCTCCTTTTGCTTTTAAACCAGTAAATAAATGGGAAAATTGAATGCACATGGAAATCTTTCCGATAGGGTCCGACGGGATATTGGCCATTCTGTATTTTACTTGCGTGCAAGCTAACTATAATTTTTATTATGGAAATTAAAAGATAGATACATTGGGACAAAATAGTGACAAGATGAAGTAAAAAAGGTATGATAATTTTTCTACTATTAAGGCATTGTTTTAAGCTTAAAATAGCGTGTGATAAAGAGAAACTCAGCCCCTTCCAACAGTGGCTCACCCACGGAGATAAGGGTCTCCCTCTTAGAGACTAAGCTCCCCCCTCCCCATTAGGCCTAAAAATGCAGAACTTTATATCTGATTTTCAAAAATTTCCCCGGGAAAGGCCCCCGGACCCCTAAAATTGGGGATATTTTATAGGCACTTTCAGAAGGCTTTTACGCAGAATTTTTTCAATGAATTTTCTAAATTCTATGTTTTGACACCTAACGTGGTTCTGTAAGAGTGTTTTGAACATAATGTCTTACCATCGTTAAAATTAAGCAAATTTATTACAGACTGAATATTGTATATAGTAGTAAAAACTGAACGGGCATGAAGATAGCACTACATGATTGTAAGCTATAAGATAGGAATTTGTAACTCAATTAAAAATTAAAACAGTGATTTTCAAAACTAAATAGCCTAATGATGCTAAAAAGTTTTGAGACAATTTGGAGCGAAAAAAGCGTCAGGGCACGTTTAGAAGTAAGTCACAGTATAAGAACGTGCGTAAAGGTGCTCAGACGTCAACGCGTGAACTTGCCCCATCGCCAAGCTTGGATTTATTTTTAACGTGCAAAAAAAGTTAATAACATTTCAGTTCATACAAATACAATTCTCAAAAAAGGATAAAATTCTGCTAATTTTTATATATTTGTTCTTTCTTAACTAAGTATTATTTATTCACAATAAGCCTCAAACCGTTCAACTCAAAATTTACTCGACTTGGTAGAAAAGCGATAATTCTTTCTGCATGCTAGACCGAAACCGAAGCTCGACTGATGCTCAAAACCTTGTGAGGATATTTGCTAGGGAGCAGCATCAATCTGTTATGACTGTTGGCCCTCCAGTTATAATTCGTTTTGAAAAAAGGGCGCTGCGTAAACGTGCCCCGGTCTACACTACTTCACTGAAAGAGGTGACCCTGCACCACTGATCTGAACTAGAATTAGTTACTAGAATTATTATTTATATATTATTTATATATTATCTATATTATTTACTAGAATTGGGCTATATAGAGCCCAGTGCCCTGCACAGAGGGTTGGCTTTTTCCCGTCCAAAACTTGTTTTTTTCATCCCGCTGGGAAATACTGGGAAGAAGTGGTAAATACCGGGAAAACTTCTAAATAACAATATGTAAGGAATATTTTGGCTATCTGAATCTGATGTGTAGAATGAAGGTTAGAAATAAATAGTTATTACAAATTCCCCTTGAGTTTTAAATTATTTTGTTGGAAAGGAATATAAATAAATAAGAATTATTGCATATAACATATTGTCAATTATTAATTTCCTAAATAAATATATTTTGATCACAATAAAATAAAATTTTTAAACTTAAAAATATCAGGGTTATCAAGAGCAGCAAAAAATAATTTGTGTTAAATTTAAATAAAATTTGCAAAAAGTCTCTAAATTAGTGTTTTGTTATATGATGTTAAGATCCAATGTGGAAGTAGAAGACGAAGAATATGAACACGATTATGATTTGTAATTTGTGTATTGTCTTTCAAGCCATTGTTAACTTAGAACTCAGTTTTGATACTTTAAAAGATTGCTTTGAATTTATATTTTTTATAATTAGTTTTTCCCTTGCGGGAAAAACACAGTATTTCCCAGGACGGTAAATACCGGTGGTGGGAAAAACCTTTCCAACCCTGGCCCTGCATCACAATCCTTCTACACACAGTCTCCGCTTACTAGGTAAATAAAATAAAAAATAAATAAATAAATAAAATAAAGGAAAAAGAAAGAAAAACGTTCAATTCAGAAATAATGATAAATAAAATAACGCACCTTTAATAGATTTTGTAAAAATGGTATGAAATTTCGTTTCGCTAAAGGGTAAGTCAAGTAAAACTTCAAACACATGTTTTTTATACATAAATTTAACTTTAGTTTTATTATTTAACATGTCCAAAAGGAAAAAGCAATTTTTGAAACAATAACTTTCTCACATTTTCGCGGGAAAGGGCCCCCGGAACCCACATACCGGGGGGCCCCTTTCCAGTACCTAGCCGACCACCCCAGAAGGAGCCAGTCCGGGCCTGATAACCAGAAAGCAAAATAATTTACTCTTTTACTTTTCTCATAATTAAAAAATGGATTCAAGTTCATAGAATCTGATTTTACTCTGTAATTACAAAACTAAAAACATGGTTATTACAGTGCATTCATTTATAATCACCATTACGCTTCTTATAGGCAATTTGTTGTAGGAAAAGTGCACAATATTTTTAAAAATCTTTCAACATGAGGGTTTTTTTTTTTTTTTTTTTTTTTCACTTATTAAGAACTGAAGTTATTGTTACCTTTCTTTGAAATTATTTTACGTACAAAATACATAAAATTGTTATCAATCAGGAAAAAAGCAAGACCTGCGGGGGGAGTTCGGGCCCGCTGGACTCCTCCCTTGTGTGCGATACTAATTACAATATTTTAAAACTCTCCCACTGCATTTCAACTTTTTCTCTATTTAAAACAATTTCCGTTGGCGTAAATACGTGGATACTTATCTCCATTTAGGCTACAGGAGTGCCCGCTCCTTAGAGAAAAAGGGAGCACCCCCCTCCCCATAAATATCACGAAGACTCCACCCCCCCCCCCCCACACACACACATCCCACCCTTAAAATTTCCATGGCGATGTCTGCGCCTTCAGGTGTGGGCCGGGGATTCCGCGATAATTCGCGGACAGTTTTAAAAATTTAGGTCAGTTGACTTGGAATCACTCTGATATAGCATTGTGACAATTCACAAGCATCTTTGGTTATTTTCGACTTTATAATGATCATAAACCAATGCTATTTTTTAGGAAGAGGATTGCAATTGGGTAAGAGATTGAGTTTATAATTACAGTAGAATTTGCATATACGCTACTTAGTAATAAACTTTCATAAATAAACAAATTTATTAAATTTGGCTCAAAAATAAAAACATGATTACAAAGCAAAAAAAAAAAGTTTTGTTAGCCAATAACAAAAGATGCGGATGAAATGTGCATTATGTTTATATCAGAGTGACAGACGTGAAATATACGTCAACTGACCTGATTTTTCAAACTGTCCCCGCTCGATCATCCCCCGAATGGGATGAAATTTTATAGAGGCTTAGAGATGTTTTTGAAACTAACCTGATGCTAATTTTCAACTTCCGAATTCTGAGGATCTAGGATCTCCAAAATATAGTGCTCCAAAATGGCGGATCAGCTTTGTGAAAATAACTGCCATGTTGTAGCCAAGGCTACAGAAAATTTTATTCCATTGGAGGCATGAAATTTTGGGAGCTTAAAGTACATCTGTCTGTTGATTCGTTTTAACAATGATGTGAGTTTGAGCTCATAAGATTTTGAGTAGCACGCATATAAACTCGTGAAAAAACGCTCTTTTATACAGAAGTCAACATTTTTGAGACCATTTAATTAAGTAAAAAGATTAGATCTCATGGTTTTCTGACATGAGTCTAAAACTACACCACGTAGAGCATAATTACAGATCTTGCTCAAAGTTATTGACTCAGGCGTTATAGAGAATTTGACCTAAAACTTTGATTCTTGTTGTTTCAAATTAGCAACTTTGAGACCGCGTAATTAAAAAAGTTTATTAGTTGCCATGGGTATCTAATCTGGACCTTAAACTGCACCACTCGGAATATTACAGCTGTGTCCCAAAGTTGTTGACCCGTCGCGATCAAAGTTATTGACCTCTAAACTTGGCCATTTTAAAAAAAATCATCGAATTTGAGACCGTTTAACTACTAAAGCCAAGAGAAACGAAAACTATTTTATATTTTTCTTAGTATTATATTGTGGTGATTTGTTAATCATATACTTATTTCCGAGGGTTACTCACGGCTTTAGCAGATATCCAGGCCCAAACAAGGCAAAAAAAATTTTAAAAATTGCATATTCAATTGACCTTTGCCCTCAAAGTCATGAGTGAGTCAACAAAATATTTATACTAGAATGTACCGAGTATCAAATAGTATCCTTATTTCAAAGAACTGGCTCGGTTCATTCATTGCTTTTGAAGCAAAGAAATCATATATTTCGCTCTTTTTTCTCATGACCCTAAACTTTGACTTCTACTCAAGGTCAAACAAATCAGGGGTTTTTTTTAAAAAGAAACTTCACTTTTTCTTATCATAGTACCACTAACACACCTTGAAATTTTTACGAAAATTGAAGACATCAACTATCAAAAGTGTCCAGCTTTAAAAAAAATGACTCTTAATATTTGATGTAGACCGTGCAGCACCGGGCAAAGTGCATGAATGAAAGATTACAAGGGCAAAACAATTTTTGCAACACCTTACAGGCAACTTGATCAAAAGCTATGAAAAATGAAATACACGTAGAATAAAATGAACACATGTAACTTAGAAAAAGAAATCCTACTCTAGCACAAGGTCAATCCGACAAAGAGACGTATTTACTTAAACTGATATTTATAGTTCTTATGATAAAAAACTGTATCGTAAATTCATCCCTGACTCACTTAAGTCCTCTGAAAAAGATTAATTCAATGATAACGTTTCTTTTGCGTTGTTGTAGTACAGCGGTTCCCAACCTTTTTCTCTTTGCGAACCCCTTGGAACAGGCAAAAAAGTTCGCGAACCCCCTGATGTTGAAATTTGTAACATGTAAGAAACAATAAAAAAACAGCATGTTTGCTTTCCATTTTTTGCAGCATTTGATTGCAATAAACAAAAACATAATTGTAAAATATCATTAAGTGCAAACATTAATAAAAAGTTAAAACTACATCTACAAGAAAAATTATAAACAAGAAGTTTTATAAACCAACTATTTTTTTAAGCATACTTTAAATTGGGGAAAAAATCCTTAATGCGATATTTGTGGCTGTTTGACGGAACAAAGAAACTGAAACTTTGGTTCAATGTCTGACAGTTTGAGTCTTAAATCAGGCTCTGCATTCAATCTGCTTTGGTATTTATCTTTGAGATAAGTATAGGAGGAAAATCCTTTCTCGCACAGATATGTTGTAGGGGGACCCGGGGTAAAATGGGTAGCCGGGGTAAAATGGGTATAGTTGCATTTTTCTTGATTCTATTCTATTCTACTGGACAACATTTTTTGAAAATAAAAAAATATGATGAAAATGTTTACATATCAGGCAACATTTTTACTTGAGGAAAAAAGAATCTAGCAACTCATTTACCAGGCTTAGCAACAGTTTTAATTTTCAGAACACAAAACAATGCGTTTATAGTGAGTGTTAAACTTCTTTCTAAAAAAATTTACAGGAAGATTTTTGGAAGTTTTTTATTTGGATTTGATAGAAAAAGAATTTTTCTAACAAAAAACTCAAAAAATAGGTAAATTTTAATATTTACAAAAATTTTATAGCACTTTTAGTTGTACGGGGTAAAATGGGTATAGCCAACATTTTCGAGTTAAAGACATTGAATGCATGAAGATTAAAAAACTTAAATTATCTTTGCAAGACAAATGTTCGATATTATTCATCTTTTAAACTAAAAGTATGTTTTTAAAAAGTTTTATAAATAATTACTCTGTATTTATTTGTTTTACTTTAATTACTATAACTTACACCAATTAGTACTTAAAGGTATTACATTTTTCGATTATTATTGATATAGTTCATGATTACTGTAGGTTAGTGATTTACTGTAAGTTTATCATGTATATGGTTCATTGCTACATATTAGAAAACATAGTAAGTATTGATTGCTAATACGCTGTCTTTTTAATTTCCTTTTAAAACTACCAACCTTCCATGCTCAGAGCATAGTCTAAGTACAACCTCACGCACAATCACAACAGAATCCTTATGTCTCATAGCAAAGTTGTACTGAATAACTAAATCCTCCTGCTATACCTCTTGGTTCACAGCCACTTTTTAGCACTGGTAAGGAAATGAAAAACTTACAAAGAAAAAAAAATTCAAACAAAGGTGGGAGAAGTTTTAATTACAGAGCAGGTGGCTGCAAGATTGTACACGAACAGGCAAGAGGCAAACAAAAGCAGAAAAAATAAATAAATACACATAAATTAAAGAAATTAAAAAAAAAAGACATTAACAATAATTGATAAAATAACTAATGAAGTAGGAGTGAAAATTAGTGGTTCTCCTAATTGTTCATCCCAGCAATTGGTGACAGGGCGGTTGTTAAATTTGT